>NW_024412376.1:167249012-167249699 GCF_014898765.1 Herpailurus yagouaroundi | reverse complement strand
GTGGCTGGTGCCCCCTGTCCAGGGTGCTACCTTGTCCCTCCTGGCTTGTGCTTCTTGTGGCTTGCTTTGTCACTGCAGTGAGAGACAGTGGCCATTGTTTGCTTTTGTTAGTTTGAAATAATTATAGATGGACAGATTTCCCCTACACTCTTGATTCCCGCAAATCAGTGTGTTACCACATTGGCTTTGTCTGTCTTTTTCCCTCTTCTGTTGTTTTTCTGAAGCAAAGGAGAGAAATTTCAAACATGAAGCCCCTTTACCTTTAAATACTTCACTGTGGGGGCGCCTGGGTGGCGCAGTCGGTTAGGCGTCCGGCTTCAGCCAGGTCACGATCTCGCGGTCCGTGAGTTCGAGCCCCGCGTCGGGCTCTGGGCCGATGGCTCAGAGCCTGGAGCCTGTTTCCGATTCTGTGTCTCCCTCTCTCTCTGCCCCTCCCCCATTCATGCTCTGTCTCTCTCTGTCCCAAAAATAAATAAACGTTGAAGAAAAAAATTTTTTTTAAATAAATAAATACTTCACTGTGTATTTCCTCGAAACAAGGATACTCTCTCACAAAACCACAACACAGTTATCAAAATTAAGAAATTAACACCAGTACAATACCATGACCTAATTATATAGGCCTTAACTCCTGAAGACGGAGCATTGAGAGGGTCCTCAGTGTGGTTTGCATTTCCATTTTTCTCT
>NW_024412376.1:167149378-167248912 GCF_014898765.1 Herpailurus yagouaroundi | reverse complement strand
TCTTAAGAGCGGTTTGTCTCTTTTTTGTGAATTTTCTATTCTTTATTTTTTTCTCACTTTATAATTAGGTTTTCGGTCTTCTTATTTCCATGTTTAATAAGAGTTTTTCACGTTAGACATACTAGCCTTTTAATGTGTTACATACTGCAGATACGTACGTGCTCCCAGTTCACAGGTTGTCTTCAGCCTTGCGGAAGTGTTCTCTGTCACTTTTATATAGTCAGTTCGTTGATCTCCTGTTGCCTCTGGATTTTAAATAACAGTCAGAAAGCGTCCCTCTAGCACAAAGGTGGAAGAGGGGTGTGCCTGTGTCTTGTAGCATTTGTGTGGTTCCGCCTTTTTCATGTAGTGCCTGGTACATTGGAGTTTGTTCTTGTGTATCCTGTGAGGCTTGGGTCCAGTATATGCTCTTTCTTTAAATGGTTAGCCCGCTGGCCCAGCATCAGGGATTAAAAATTCATCCTGGGGCGCCTGGTGGCTCAGCCGGTTAAACATCCGACTTTGGCTCAGGTCATGATCTCATGGTTTGTGGGTTCGAGCCCCACGTCGGGCTCTGTGCTGACAGCTCGGAGCCTGGAGGCTGCTTCGGATTCTGTGTCTCCCTCTCTCTCTGCCCCTCCCCCTCTCACGCTCTGTCTCTCAAAAAATAAACATTAAATTTTTTTTTTTTTTTTTTTAGTTAAAAAAAAAAAAATTCATCCTGCCCCAGTGATTCAGGACATCTCCTTTGCGCCACACTAAATTTCTATTCTAGAATTTCTGTTCTTTTCCACTTTGCTTTGTCGTGTGCTGTTGCCGCACTGAGTTATTTGGGGAGCCCTGTGTGTTTCAGTGAGGCCTCTCCTCATAGGTGTTTTCCAGCATTGTCCTGGCTGTTTATTCCTCTCTGTGCTTCCGTGTGGACTTCAGTGTCCGCGTGCTGGGGCCATAAAAAAAGCTTTGTTGGTATCTTTATTGGAGTTGCATTAAGTTTATTCATTAGGGGAGAATTGATGCCTCTCTGAATTGATTGCCCTTTCCAGATGTAGGAGTGTTTCTCCACTCGTTCAAGTCCACTTTTGTGGCTTTTAGGAATGTTCTGAAATTTCTCTCGTAGATTGTCCACATTTCTTATTGAGTTTCTTGCTCACTACGTATTCGATCTTCCTCGTTTGCAATGTCATTGTGGGACTCCTCACCGTTATGTCTTCTCGCTCTGCGCTTTATGTACATTAGCCACTAGTCACACGTCACCACTGAGCACGGGGAATGTGGCTGCTCCAAGTGGAGGGTGTTGTAGTGCAAACATACAGTGGATCTTGAAAGCCTTGTATGAAAAGAATGAATATAAATACAAAATACAACAGTGTAATTTTTGTACTGATTGCAGGTGGAAATGATCGTCTTTTGGCTATATTTTAATTGAACGAAATGTATGTTACTAAAATTAATTTTACCTATTTTTAAAAGTTTTTTTTTTTTTTTTTCAACGTTTATTTATTTTTGGGACAGAGAGAGACAGAGCATGAACGGGGGAGGGGCAGAGAGAGAGGGAGACACAGAATCGGAAACAGGCTCCAGGCTCCGAGCCATCAGCCCAGAGCCTGACGCGGGGCTCGAACTCACAGACCGCGAGATCGTGACCTGGCTGAAGTCGGACGCCTAACCGACTGCGCCACCCAGGCGCCCCGTTTTTTACCTATTTTTAATTTTGTTATTGTGGCTGCCAGAAAATCTTAAATTATATTTGTGGCTCACATCATATTTCTGTTGGATAGTGCTGCTCTGAGTGGTTGTTTGTGTACACAAAAGCTATTGATTTTTGTATATTAACTTTATGTCTTCTGTCTTACTGAATCATTTTATTGTTTGAGTGTTATTGTTGATTCTCTAGGGTTCTCCAGCTGTTCTGTCGTATATATACAAATAGAGAAAGCTTTATTCCAACTTTCCCAAGTCTTACCCTCCCAGGGTTTGATTGTATCATTCTCAATCTTAGCAGAAATGTCTGGTGTTTCCACATTAAGTCAGATTCTGGCTTTAGGGTAAGGTTTATATATCTTATCATTTTGAGAAAATATGCAATGAGTTCTACTTTTATGGAGTGGTTTTTTTTTAATCAGGAATGGGTGTTGAATTTGGTGAAAAATTTTCTGGAATCTGTGGACATAAATATGATTTTTCTTCTTATACCTATTATATTATTAGGTTTCCTAATGTTGAAGCAGGCTTGGATTCCTGGAATGAAGCCCATTTGCTTGTAGTGTATTGTATTCTTTAGTTTTGGGTTCTGTTTGCTATGATTTTAGTTAGCATTTTCATACCAATATTGATAAGAGATACAGGTCTGTAACTTTTTTTTTTTCCTGCTTCCTGTATTAGCTTTGGCTACTAGTATCATATTTCATAAAGAAATGTAAAAAATTAGGGTTTCTTATTTGTTTTTCATTTTCAGTGTTCTAGAACAATTCACCCTGCATTGAGACTATCAAAGCTTTCAAGTTCTGAGAGAAAAACTCCTATGCAGCCCTTTGGGCCTGGTGCTTTTTTTATGGGCTAGGTCCTTGATAATTTTGTCTCCTTTCTGAGAAAGATAGAAATGGAAATTAGTTTATTTGGCATTGCTGTTTCTAATGAGGTTAATTTTAGTAAACTATATTCACATAGTAAATTATTTTTTCAGCTAGGTTTTCCAACTTATTTACGTAGATGTGTGCAAAGTACCTTATTTTTAAAAATTTATTTTCAATGGCTATTTTCCTCATCATTATTTATGTTTTCTCCCCATTCTGTTTCATTCATTAGTTAATAGTTTGTCTATTTTGGGGACGCCTGGCTGGCTCAGTTGGTAGAGCATGTGACTCTTGATCTCACTCAGGGTGGTTGAGTTCAAGTCCCATATTGGGTGTGGAGCCTATTTAAAAAAAAATAGTTTGTCTGTTTTGTTACCTTTTTTTTTTTTTAAACCAGCCTCTTGATTTATTAAATAGGTTTACTGTTCTAATACCTCATGAATTTCTGCTTTTTATCTTTATTTTCTTCCTGTGCTTTCCTTTATTTTTTTGATTATTTCCCAACTTTTTGATTTGGGAATTGAGTTCATTTGTTTTCATTCCACCATTTTTCTTGATCAAAGTATTAAGTGCTTCAGATTTTTCTCTGATCATTCCTTCATTTATTTTTTTTTTATTTTTTTTTTCAACGTTTATTTATTTTTGGGACAGAGAGAGACAGAACATGAAGGGGGGAGGGGCAGAGAGAGAGGGAGTCACAGAATCGGAAGCAGGGCAGAGAGAGAGGGAGTCACAGAATCGGAAGCAGGCTCCAGGCTCTGAGCCATCAGCCCAGAGCCTGACGTGGGGCTCGAACTCACGGACCGCGAGATCATGACCTGGCTGAAGTCGGACGCCTAACCGACTGTGCCACCCAGGCGCCCCATCTGATCATTCCTTTAAATATGTTTCATAGTCTGATAATGTTTCCATTTTGGTTTTTTGTTTGTTTTTAAGAAATTCAGTAATTTCTTTGTTTTTATCCCTCATTCACTAGTAGTGTAATAGGTGACTTTTAGGTTTCTGGGTGGGAGAATTGTTTTTGTATGTTTAATAATTTCTAGGTTTCCTGCATTGTGATCAGAGTTTGTTGTTTGTAATATTTTTGTTTTGTGGAATTTACAGGTATTTTTTTTGTGACTGTTCTATATATACTTCAGATAAAAGTGTATTTTTTCTGTTATCATGGGGAAAATTGAATATGTTTCTCCCATCGTGTATCGATGAGTTATAGTAAGGGTTAGGTCTTCTGTATCCCATAGTTGTTTTTTGTGCTCTTGACCTGTCTTTTCTTATTTATTATTAATGAGTTTCTATGTTGTATTTCTTGTAGTTTTGCCTTATAAAGGTGGTGTTTGTGTTATTTGGTGCACTATAAATAACTATATATGTTATATAACCATATGTATAATTATGTGACTATAACAGCTAACTACAATATCTTCTTAGTGAATTGTGGTTTTTAGTACTGAAAAATATCCTTCTGTTGTGTTTTTGTGCTTTTGGCTTGGATTCTACTTTAGTTAAGATGGTGATCGTTGCCCTTTTTTGGTCTCCATTCGCCCGGCGGGGCCCCTCTGTGCTAACCCCTTTGTGAGTCGCTTAGTGTTAGCTCATTCTCTGATTTTAGGTAGCACAAATCTGAGTCTTGCTTTGTGAGCCAAATGGAAACTCTTATCTACAGGTGAGTTTAAGCCCATTCCCATGTGTTATTACCGTGTGCTTTGTGTCGGCTCTGATTACAGTTTAGAACTACTCTGTGTATTTTATACTTACTGTTTCTTTTTCTATGTGATGTGTTTCCTTAGCTTTTATCGGTAAAAGATCACTGGTTTTCACGACACTTGGCAGCCTTGTCTGAGTGCATCCCTCCACACTTGCACGTCTAGTGCCCCGTCCTTGCTTTCCTTCCACTGCTGGCTCCACGGGAAGCGCTCTGACACCCACTTATTGCCGGGGCAACAGTCTGTGAGCCGATCCCATCCTTTCCATTCCGCAGTCCCTTCTCTTCCCGGTTTCAGCGCGTTATTTCCGCTGTGTCAGACACACAGTACTCATAGGTCCACAGCTGATTACATTCCGTGCTTGTGCTGGTCCTCCTGTGAGGTTTTCCCAGCCCTCTTCTGGTTGGGTGGAGCGTGCTCCTGGGCGCGTGTCCCCGAGCAAGGGTCAGGGGCACCGAATTCTCTGAGCTTTGGCAAAGCAGAACGTTTCCTGCACTCTTAATGATGAACAGACAACCTGGCTGGATATGAAATACTTGGGTCATACTTTCCACTCTGATTAATATAGCTTTGTTGTGAAAAACGTCTTTGTGGTGCTGAAACTGGTCATGGTTCTCTTTTTTCCCCTTATACCAAGATGTGCAATACTGATTATTAGTTCTAATCAGAAGAAAAGAATATAAGAAATTTGCTTTATTGGGATACCTGGGTGGCACAGTTGGTTAACCATTCAGGTCTTGATTTCGACTCAGGTCACCATCTCATGGTTTGGGAGATCAAGCCCCTCATCGGGCTCTGCGCTATTAACCGGAGCTTGGGAGTCTCTCTCTCTCTCTCTCTCTCTCTCTCTCTCTCTCTGCCCCTCCCCCTGCTTGCGAGAGCGCTGCACTCAAATGAAATAAACAAATTTTTTTTAAAGGAAAAAAAGAAATTGCTTTATTAAGACAGCTTTCCTAGCAGATGTACCTGCTCTGTCTGCTTTTGTGGTCGTTCCTCTTCTAGAACTGTTAATGGAATGATTAGAGATTGATTGAGATTGTTCCTACCTTAGACTTCATTTTCATTGTGTCTGTAAACACCCCTGAGGCTCCTGGGTGGCCCAGTTGATTGAGCTTCCTACTCTTGATCTCAGCTCAGGTCTTGACCTCCGGGGTCCTGAGTTCAAGCCCCTATTGGGCTCTGCACTGGGCATGAAGCCTACTTTAACAAAACAAACAAACTAACAAACAAAAAAACCCTCCTGCCCCATCTTGCTCTTCCTCATACGTCGGTGTTGCCTTGAAGAGGGCGTCAGCGAGTTGAGTCGGCAGCCAGACGAGCGAGGTCTTCTCGATGTCCAGACAGAGCCCTGGTCAGAGTAGTCTTTGTGGCTGGGGAGGGATGGACTGGGCCGTGGAAGCCAGGCAGCTGTGACTGGGCGTGTTGTGAGGATGACTGTGCCGGCTAGTGAAGGCCAGCACTGAAGCAGTGGCAGTGGATGGAGATGGGGGAGTCCCTGACTTTTCACAGAACGCTTGCCCAGCACCTAGAGAGTGTGACGTATGGGCAAGGGGGGATGGGAGGCTCACTGTCAGGAAAGGAGCAGGCTTGCAGCAGAGTATGGGACCCACTGTTGCCTGTATTGGAGGGACCTGAAGCGACAGCTGCTTTGCTCAGCAACCATGTGAGTTCCCCGATGTCCAGGTTGGACCTGGATGTCCACAAGCACGTGGGACTCAGCTGCCCTCTTTTAGCTGTTTGTAAAATCTCATCTTGGAGAACATTTTCAGTTTGCGAAGCTGTTAAAATTAAGTAGAGTAAAGCCACATGGTTTCTTCTCTTGTAATCTGACTTGCCTTGTTTCTTTCGTTTAACAGATGATGTCTTTCTGCCTAAAGATATCGACCTAGACAGCGTGGACATGGACGAGACCGAGAGGGAAGTGGAGTATTTCAAAAGGTAAATGTTGGGGCTTGTGTCTGAAGTAATGTGGGTTCACGGCTGCCATACACGACCCTCCCGTGGCGTTGCCAGTTGTGTGGGGCACAAGTTCTGTCATCTGGCCAAGGAGCCTGGCTCCTCAGTAGCATTGCAGCCCTGTGACGGCCTGCCACACATGTCCCTCCATAGCCCCAGCACACACACTGGCCTCCTCACTGCCGCTTGCACCCAGGCGCTTCTCCCCTCCCTTCTGTGTGAAGACTGGTTTAGGACAGTGGTTCTCGACGTGCTCTGGACCAGCTGCACCAGTGGGGCACACAGGCCTCTCCCCACACCTGCAGGGTCAGGCGCTGGGGAGGGACCTGACGTCTGTATGATCACAAGCATCCCTGGTGACCCTCATGTGTGCTGACACAGAAACATTCTGTATGGCATGCTTTTAAGGAGAAAAGTAACATTTTAGATATTTTCTGTTTTCCTGACGAGCATCAGACTTTATTAGTACTGTGTTCGATAGTATTTTATCTTCTTTGTGAATTTTGGCAAGCAAATTTTATTTTAAAGCTCCTTGTTCCTTCTTTGTTAGTACTTTAACTTGTTTCAGGTAACCACACACACATACACACACACACACACACACACACAAGGAGCAGTGTGTTTGCTCTGAATTCTAATTGTTCAGGATAGGATAGGACAGAAAAGAAGTCTAAATATTTCTGGAAATTATATTTATTATGTAATTTATGTATGTGTGTGTATGTATCTCAGCAGACGGAATAAAGCATCTGCTCAAGTTGGACATGTGTTCATTACAAAAACTCTTAAGTAGGACTACACAGGCACATCCTTAACATGATAAAAGGTATCCATAAAGTACAACAAATGCCATACTTACAGTGAAACATTAAAAACTGCCCCTTGAGATTAAAAAAGAAAAAAGAAGAGAAGGATGCCCATCATCACAACTTCTGTTTGCGAAGACATAAGAAGAAAAAAAAAGGATAAGAATCAGAAGGAAGAAATGGGATTGTCATTCTCAAGTGGTACAGATGTGTTTGTACAAAGTCCAGAATGACCTATAGGTAAATCACTTGCATTAGTAAGAGAGTTTGCCCTGAAGCTAAATTCTGGGGAGCAAGGGATGGAATAGGGACTTTTCTTGGATAAAAGCAGAACTTTGGAGGGAAATTTTCCCAAGGTAGGTCTGTAGGCCTCATATATTTTTGAAATCATGCATGTGCTTATAAACAGAGATTATCAAACACCCAAGACCTGGGGAAAACAAACATCTAGAAATGAAAAATATAATTATTAAAATCAAGATCTTAATAGATACACGATAAACAGCTTAGACACTGCTGAAGAGGGAATTCGTGAATTTGAAGAAATATCTCAGACATACCCCCCGAATGCACCACAATTCAAGGAAAATAGACATGGAGGAGAGAGACTGAGTCTAACATATACATTTAACTGGGACCCCCCCCCCCTTTGGAGAAGATGGGGACTATAGAAAAGCAGTGTGTAAAGAGAAATGGTGCCTGGGGACTCTGAAGAGCTAATGAGAAATCCAAATCTACAAATTCAACAGGACAACATATACCATTAGGATAAACAAATAAAAATCCATTCCTCAACATAGCAAATGTAAAACCCAAAGACCATGGAGTGATATTTTCAGTGCTGGGACAAAATTGTCAGTCTATAACTATGTTTCCCACAAACCTATTCTTTAACATAAAAGAAAAACTACAGGAACTTGCTACAAAAACATCTGTATAAAAAAAACATCTGGGGCGCCTGGTTGGCTCAGTCGGTTGAGCGTCCGGCTTCGGCTCAGGTCATGATCTCACAATTTCTGGATTCGAGCCCTGCGTCGAGCTCTGTGCTGACAGCTTAGAGCCTGGAGCCTGCAGCCTGCTTCGAATTCTGTTCCTCCCTCTCTCTCTGCTCCTCCCCCGCTCATGCTGTCTCTCTCTCTCTCTCTCCTTCAATAATAAATAAAAACATTAAAAAAAAAATCTAAGATTACACTTCAAGAAAAAAGATTGATCTTAGAAAGTCTGATTTGCAGAAAGGAGAGAGAAACAGCCTGATAAATGTCGGTAAATAAAATGCTTTCTTTGTGACAAGATAGTACTAATAGCCAGTTGACATTATGTCTGAAAGAACCACCGTATTGAACAGTAGCTTGTGAGTTCGTGTAAAGTAGAGCTGAGTATCCTCAGGTTCTTTTATCATTCACGTATTTAGCAGTTAAGTATTTCAGGGTTTTTTTTTAATGTTTATTTATTTGTGAGAGAGAGACAGAGTGTGAGTGGGGGAGGGGCAGAGAGAGAGGGAGACACAGAATCCGAAGCAGGCTCCAGGCTCTGAGCTGTCGGCACAGAACCCAAGGCGGGGCTCGAACTCAGGAACCGTGAGATCGTGACCTGAGCCAAAGTCGGACGCTTACCAACTGAGCCCCCCAGGTGCCCCAACAGCTAAGGATTTAATATTGAGACTCTGAGGTGAAGGTGATACAGTTTCACAAGCAGTCCTTAAAAGAATAGAAATAGGCTGTATAAATTGCTAATCTATAGAAGGAAAAAAAAAAATCAAAACTCAGAAAAAACAAATGTAAAGAAGGTACAGTAAACAAATTTTAAAAACACGAGAGACACAAGTTCAGTTTTACCAGCAACCATTATAGATAAGAAGTTTGTCAGATTGTGTTAATAATTTTAAATACACATATACATACTTACATGCACGCACACACACATACACGTACCATTTACGAGAACATACTGAACATACCTAAAACGATGAATAGAAAGGCGGAAATAAAGAGGGAAAAGGAAGCTACTGTATAGTTATGTTATTTATTTATTTATTTATTTATTTTATTTTTAAATGTAATGTTTATTCAGTTTCGAGAGACAGCAAGCAGGGGTTGGGCAGAGAGAGAGAGGGAGACACAGAATCTAAAGCAGGCTCCAGGCTCTGAGCTGTCAGGACAGGGCCCGACGTGGGGCTCAAACCCACGAGCTATGAGATCATGACCTGAGCTGAAGTCAGATGCCTAACTGACTGAACCACCCAGGCGCCCCTGTATAGTTATGTTATTATCAGACAGAATGTTTTAATATAAGGGACAGATGAAGGTTGCTATACAGTAATAAAAGGTTCAGTGTGTGAGGAAGACCTAGAAATTTTAAACTAAGTACTTAATGAAATAGCTTCAAAACACAAAAAGGAAAATTGTTTTGGGCTGCACGGAGAATCAAATCCACTCTTCTTGTAGGATATCTCAGACGCTTTCTCTGTGTGGCTGCTCGCTTGAGCAGTGCAAGCACCCACAAGGATGTGGGGGATCAGCAGAGCTTGGCCAGCAAGCTGAGTCTAATGAGTACAGATGAAACTGTGTCCAGGAACCGGGGTCTGTGTTCTTACGCACACAGGGAACGTTCACAGAATCAGAACACTTGCGGGGCCATGGAAAGCAGGGCTCAGAGGTTTCAGAGAATGAATATGCATAATTTGTGTTCTCTGCCCGTAACATGTTTAAGTAGGAAATGTGCAACAAGTAAAATTTTAAGTCCCTTAATATTTGGAAATCTGAAAGTATATACATGTAAATAACTCATGGGTTAATAAATAAGAAACCACAGTAAGACATTTTAAATACACGGAGCTAAAAGATAGGGAAAACGCATATGAAAACCTGAAGGATGTGGAAAAAGTTTGCTCTTTCAGTGAAGCCTTGGATGCTGCCAAGTGAGTTTTTAAAACTGAAAATAATGACTTGGGATTTCATTTGAGAAATTAGGGAAAGAACAACCAAATCCAAAGAAAGTAAAAGGAGATAATACATAAAAGAAAGATAATGAAATAAAAAACAAATGCAGAGAAGATCAACAAAGCCAAAATTTGACTCTACAAATATTAACTACATAAATAAACCTTTGAGAGACTGGTCAAGAAAAATCAGAAAAACAAAAAAAGACACAAAAGAATATAGTAATTAGATGGAAAGGAACCAGGATGTCAATGATTATCAAAGTTGGACCATGGCTGTGTCCATTTCACTGCATTCGATTTTGTGTGGGTCTAAATCTTCCATAATAAAGAGGGTTTCTTTAATTTCATGAACATGTAAATGGAAAGGATGGCATAATTAATAACTACAGGTGCTGCAGTAATTAAGATACAAGAGGACACTGGGAACAACTGCATGATTAATTTTAAAACTTAGGTACGAAATCAACCCAATAAATAGCTTGAATGATCCAGTAACCCTCAAAGAAATCAAAGCAGTTATAAGTCTTCCCAGTGAGAAAACTATATTCTGACGGTTTTGCAGAGAATTCTCCCAAAACCTCAAACAGATTATCCAAGCTTATACTGATTCTACCAGAGAATGGAAACAACACAGGACTCCCCACCTCATTTTATGAGAGAAGGAAGAATTTTATACCAAAATCTGCTAAAAAGCAATACAGAAAACATGAAAAATTACAGATCTCTTTCAGTCATGAATATTAGATGTAAAATCATCAAGAAAAAGTTCACATCAAGAAAAAGTTCAAATCCAACAGTATTTTAGGAAGCAATATACGACCAAACAGATGTACCCCAGGGATGAATTCAAGGAGTATTTAATATTAGGAAATCCACAAATGCGATTTGCTAAACTGATACATTAACGAAGAACCATATGATCGTTCCATAGGTTCAGAAAAAACACTTGATAAAATCTTAGCACTCTGTTAATTAAAGAGGAGAAGAAGAAGAAGAAGAAGAGGAGGAGGAGGAGGAAGAAGAAAAATGGTAAACTAGCAATAGAAGGAAATATCCTTAACCTGAAAAGATTTACCAAAAGAAGAGAGAGAAAAGAAATTCACATGGAACGTTTTCTGAAATGGGAAACATGGAAGCACATGCAAAACAGAGGTGCTCTGTTTCCACTTCTGTTCAACCTTAAATTATAATTCCTAGACAGCAGAATAAGAGAAGAAAAGAAATTAAAGGCTTAAGGAGTGGAAAGGAGGAAATAAAATTCCATTTTACAGATGATCTAAGGGTCTACAAAGGGGATTACAGAAGAATTTAGTAAGGATCAGTGTATAGAAGTTACATTTCTCTACAGCATCCATAATTTGAAAATGTAATTTAAATAAAGACAGCATCTATAATAGCACCAGAATCTGTGCAATGTCCATGAATAAACCTAACAAAAGTTGCACAGGACTTATGCATAGAAGACTTTGAAATGTGACTGAAGAACACTGAAGACCCAGATCCTGTATTCATTGACAGGAAAAGTCAGTATCATAAAGCTGTCGTGTTTCCCAAAATTTATCTGTAGATTTTAAAACCCAAGAAGAATTTTACAAAATGTAGCGTTTTTAAAACATGTTAGGATGGATATATTGTGCTTGCAGTCACACAATGAAATGCTATACAGCAGCGAAAAGGAGTGAACTAGAGCAGTCTGCAACATGGATCTTACAAACTGAATAGTCAACAAAAGGCAGGACACGAGAATGTAAATAATACCCTGTTTATATAAAGTTCAATTTAGACACAGCTGAAGTACATCTTTTGAATATACCCACCAGTCAGTCCACCCACCAATCAGTCCACCCACCAATCAGTCCACCCACCAATCAGTCCACCCAACAGTCAGTCCAGCAGCTCCACTCCTGGCTGTCTGCCCAAGAGAAACAAGAGTGTATCCACACAAAGACCTACACATGAATGTTTCTAGAAGTTTTATTTATAATAGCCAGAAACGGGGGCCAACCCAGATATCCACAGCAGATGAACAGATAAACCATGCTCTGTCCATCTGGTGGACGCCACTCAGCAATGAGAAGCATCCTCCTGATGAAACACCATAGATGGATGTGAGAAGCAGTGTACTTAGTGCACAGGAGTGCATCCTGTGAAGTTCCATCTACATGAGATTCCAGAAAATGAGGTTCATCTGTAGTGACAGACAACACATCGCCGTTTGCCTAGGGCCAGGGAGCCAAGGAGATGACAGACAACAAAGGGACACAGGAGAATTGGGGATTTCCTGGAGATGTTCTGTCTGAATTGAGGGGAGAGTATATTGTTCGGGAATACTACACATAGATGTTAAGACTATAAAGAAAAGCAAGGAAATTATTGACATAAAAAGCCAGAATAGTGATTAATGGGAGCAGGGCGGGGCTCAGCTGTGGCTGAAGCAGGTGCTAGGTGGGGTTGCCTGGGTACTGGCAGCGTCCCAGGGCTTGATTCTTGTGATCCACAGTGTTTGCCTTATAATTTTTCTTTATAGTGCACGTCTGTTTCATTTATTCTTCCTTATGTGTATTACATTTATAAGAAACAAAAACAAAACAAAACAAAAAAACCTTATAAAGGATTGATAATGATGCTCATTTTATTGCCCATTTTAAAGACTTAGAAAGTCATGATTATTAAAACATCATGATATTCGTGTAGAATATCGTGGAGCCCAGAAATAGGCTATACAAACACAGAGCTTTGGTTTATAACAAATGAAGGTGTGTTCATAAATGGGGCTGTGACATTTCAATTTGAATACTTAGCTCACACCATACTCAAAGGTCAGCTTTAGATGAGTTGAGATTCTAAATGTCAAAAGCAAGCCTTTTAATTGGGAATATAGGTGAATATATTTTTGACCTCAGAGTAGGGAAAGATTCCTTAGAAACAACAACCATAGGGGCGCCTGGGTGGCACTCAGTCAGTTGAGTGTCCGACTTCGGCTCAGGTCATGATCTCGCGGTCTGTGAGTTCAAGCCCCGTGTCGGGCTCTGTGCTGACGACTTGGAGCCTGGAGCCTGCTTCAGATTCTGTGTCTCCCTCTCTCTCTGCCCCATCCCTGCTCATGCTCTGTCTCTGTCTCTCAAAAATAAATGCTAAAAAAAAAAAAAAAAAAACAAAAAATACCTCAAAAAAAAAAAGAACCATAAGATAAAAGATTGATAAATTAAACAACATTAAAATCAACAGTTTTTTTTAAGAAAGTGAAGAAATAGTATTTGTAGCACATCACAAAGGATTAGTGTCAAAATATAAAAAAGAAACATTATAAAACAGAAAAAGACAAACATGTTGACAAATGGGCAAACAAAATGATCGGCGGTACAGAAAAGTGACCAGTAAACCGGCGAGGTCTTTAGCCTGAGCGGGAGCTGGGCGCAGAGGAGCAGCGGCTCTGCCCACCGCTTCCGGGAGCGCAGAGGGGCTCCAGCGATTGTGGGAAAGGGTTTGGCGGAATCGGGTAGAGTGGAAGTGGTACGTTTCACGGAGCCCCACTGCCTGCCCCACATGGGTGCGCATGTGCTCAGCCCAGGCCGAACCACGTGAGCACGGCGTCCACTTGTCTGTTCCCCATGGTCTGCTCTTACGGCCTTGAAAATAACAAAGTGTGGCTTCGTGGAGGAATTGCACAACATAATGTTGAAAGAAAGCAGTAAGAAAAAAATAATAGTATGGTTCTGTTTCTGGAAGTCCATGAATCAGCACACGAAATACTGCTGAGGAACCATGAGACCTGGGGCTGATTATCACCTATGGCAGGGCTGCCTCCTGGGAGAGGATAGCAAGGTGCTGTCGGGTTGGTGGTGTTGGGCTTCTCCCCCTGGGTTGGGGGCGTGGCCACCCGGGCTTTCGTGTCATGGTTACCTGTGCACACGTGTTCTGTACGTGTGACACAGTCCACTGCTGACAGCACGGAGGCCCGATGGGGAGGTGGTATCAGAGCATAAGGTGCAGGGGAGCCGGGTGTGTGGAGAGGGCTCGGCAGAGCCAGGGGACTCTGGGCCTCGGGGCCCCGAGGAGCAGCTTGGGCTGTGTGTCCTGTGCCCTGAGAGCCCGTCAGAGGCCTTGCTTCCGTTGGGTTGGAGCTCTTTGTGGAGTGGCTTGCAGCGGGGCCGTGCGTGACCCTTGTAAGCATCGAAGTCACTGTTCTTGGAGACGTATGGGGCACACATGTGCCAGGGGGAGCCGCTGGGAGCGGCTGCGGGAGAAGGGAGACAGTAGAAGCAGAAGGGAGAGCTTCCGGAAGATGCAGAAGGTGACATTGCTGGACTCGGGGTTTGACCAGTTTGGCCGGGGAAAGAGAAGTGAGGTTCAGGGCGGGGTGGGGGGAGGGGGGCTACGACCCTTCTACCTGGACACAGACTGCCGGGCGAGCTGCACAAGAAATTGAGGTTGGTCGGTTTAACCACTGTGTAAACCAACACACTTCCACTTCCAGTGGTGAGACAGCAGTAACCATTTTCAGGCTTAATTCAAATTTCTGCTACCCAAATGAGAGCTGGAAAGGTGAAAACTTCAGAAATTATGCCAAGTAAAGGCTTTTGAAAGAAAATGTTCTTCATTTAATACAGAATCGGCCACTGTTGCCTGGGAAGCAGGTGGCAAAGTGTGGTCTTTTCCAAGCCCTGTTTGGCATGCAGCGTGTGACCCAGAGCTGGAGCCCGGGGCCGGAGGCTGGCGCCTGAGGCCGCAGGTGCTCCTGTGCGCCCGCTGCGGCCCTGAGTGCTGGGTGGGCAGTGCAGGCAGCAGTGGGGCCGAGTCTGGCCATGAAAAATCCCATTCCTCCCACATCGCGCTTCCCCGTGTGTTCGTGGATAAGTGGGGGGGGGGGGGGGGGGGGGGGGGGATCTCTGTGACTTAACAGGTGACAGAGGCAGGGTGGTGGCCGTTGGCAGAGCCACCTTCACTGACTCAGGCTCATCAGAAACTTTCCTTGGGCAGCAGCTTCCCTGGGGGACAAGTTGGAGAAGAAGGACACGGGAAACCGGAGGACACTGAGGGCGCTGGCCAGTGTCCTGAAGTGGGGGACTCCCTCCTGAGGGCCCTTCCCTACTCTGACCCCTCTCCCCACACTCCCCCTCTCCGGAGGACACTAGGCTTTGCCAGCCACAGCGAGAACGTGGGCCGTTTCCTTCCGTGACCGTTTGGCTCTTTGTCTCCACAGATTCTGTTTGGATTCGGCTAGACAGACCCGACAAAGACTGTCCATCAACTGGTCCAATTTTAGCTTGAAAAAGGCCACTTTTGCCGCCCACTGAATGAGGACCGCCTGGAGAGGAACGCGCAGGAGGTGGGCCAGGCCTCGGAGCTGCTATGCTTGCCCAGGGCTGTGCCGGGTGGGCCACCGCACCCGAGACCACCCCCAGACCGAGAACTCGCTGCTCGGCCCGCGTTGGTAGCTCGTGTGCGTGTAGTCTGTGAGCGAGGCTTCGACCACAGCTCTGTGCTGTCGGATTGGAACAGTGGCTCCCGCCAGTTTCCCACCACGCGGCCTCAGAGCCTGGGCCGTGGCCAGAGACGCGTTCCGTCATCCACGTGGCTCGTTGCCTCTGCATCTCGCCCTGTCCTGTCATCTGTCCCCGCCGGGCACTGCCGTCACTCAGCTCACGTGTGCCCTGCATCCCACCCGAGGCGGGCTGGGCGGGCAGGCGCTCTTCCGTTCTCCTCCACAATCTACTGTTTAAGAGTGTACACGTTGCGCTGTTTGTGTCTGATCCCCCTGACTTGTAGCCAGCTTGTGTAAGATCCCTTGCAGAATGAGAAAGTTCAAAAACAAAACCCCACCCAGTACTCACACCATCAAGTCTGTTAGAGAGTGTACGACTGTATTAACACGGAGGCCTGCCTGGCTACTTTTTTAACATATTGTTAAGTAATATTAAAATCATGTCTTTCTTTTTGAAAGATGGAATACATTAGTACAGCAGAAGACCTCGTCTGGTTGCTTTCTGCTGGGGCCCATAGGGCGGTGGGGGTGGGGGTGGGGGCAGGGTGTGGGGCAAGCGGGTGGACCTCCCCAGCCCCCGTCCTCCCTGCAGTGGTGTATCTGGGCCCTTCCGTGTGCCCAGGACCAGAGCCCAGCCGGATGACTCTGAGGGTCTGGTGTGAGAGCAGTGGGGGCACCAAGAAGCAGCAGTGGGGTGCAGGCTGAAGAGGGGACACCGCATTGCAGTCTGCGGGGCAGGGGAGGCACAGCAAGGTTGGGGCGGGCCCCCCCCCACCGGTGGGCTGGGACTGCACATGGCCTAATGGGCACGTGCCCATCCAGCCTTCAGGGAGTAGACTGAAAAGTCACAAGCGTTAAATTGGGTATACATAAGGAGCAACATGAGCAGGATTTCGGATGAAAAGGGGACTTCTGCCTTGGTTCCTTTCTCCTGAGATCTCTCCAGGCAGTCTGTGGGAGTCTCCGGTGGAGCCGCCATCCTGTTCCCACCCACTTCCCGGAGCACCCCGGAGCCCCACTGCTCCCCACTCTTGGTAAACCTGCGTGTGTGGCCCGTCCCTGAATGAAGGGGGGCAATGAGGGCCCCATTTCTGTGTGGAGACGGGGAGGGGGAGGCAGCCTCTGGAGATACTCTGACGGCTCCATCCACAGGACTTCTGGACTGACGGCATGCAGGTGGGACAGAGCAAGGCAAGAGGGACTCCTGAGGCTCTGCTCTGAGCCCTGGGCGGGACGGGGCCAAGTCTGGGGTGCTCATCAGAAGCCCAGGTGAGATGTCTGGCGCTGGGGATCGCTGCTCGCGGGCAGAAGGCCCCCCAGGAACAAGTGTGGACAGGCCGGGCGGGGGGCTGTCCGCAGATCCAGTGTCACAGGTGGCAGGAGCATGGCACGGCAGGGCTGCTGTGGCCGAGGTGAGGTCCAAGAACTGGCCCTGGGCTCCCACCACAACCCCGTGGGAGCTGGTTTGCGGGAAAACAGGGCGGGAAGAGCAGGTCCTGGGACTAGGAGACGGGGTGGCAGCAAGACGAGCAGGGGGACAGAAAGCTGGCTGGCTTGTTGTGCTTTTGTTTTTTCTAGGTGGGAGGAAGGACAGCATATCTCTGCTCCTGGGATGACCCAGCAGATCGAGGAGCAGGCTGGGTGGTGACCACAGGAGCCATGTCCTTTTCAAAAGGCCCTGATGTGCCTCCAGGACTCCCAGGCCCAGGCCTCGTCCCTTCCCGGTGAGCGTGAGGGTAGCCGGGCTGGCTGGGCAAATGCTGGGGAGGGTCCCGGGGAGCCTGCACACCTGGACCCTGCCATCTGGGGAACCTGCCCGCCCAGGCCCACCCCTGAGACCCTGCCCGTGCCCCACCCCATCCTTCTCATGAGTTGGAAGCAGTCCCACCTGTGGGCCGCAGCTTTCATCTGTCCTGGGGGCCACAGTGGCCGAAGGGTCCTACCTGTGACATGAGCAGGGCCTTGTCGGGGCCAGGAGTGGTGAGGGGGACCCCTGGGCACCCCGACACAGTGTCCACACACACCCATGTCTCCACCTAAGTTGGCCCCACCTGGCCCCCTGCCACACCCCTGCCCCCCTCACACACGGGCCAGCCACCGAGGCCTTATTCCGGCCTTGCTGCTTGAAATCGGGAGAATGCCCTGCCCACGTTCCACACAAGGCCCAACCCTTTCGCTCCTTTGGGTCTTTCCCTGAGTGGGGGTTGGGGGTGGGGGTTGTCTCTTTACCATTCCCAGTTCTCAGGAACAGAACACTGAGGATGGATTTCGGGCCTGGGAGGCCCAGGACAGTCCAGGGGTAGGAAAAGGTGGAGGCTCGAGGCTGGCAGGGCTTCCTTAGTTCAGCCCCTCCCACACAGGTGGAGGCAGGCCCAGGCCAAGACACTGGATACTGTGCCCCCCAGTGCAAGGCTGCGTCGTCCTGCCCAGGCATTGCATTTACTGGTGGGGAAACCAAGGCCCAAGGTGTGCCTGCGAGACATCTGGCCCCAGTGCTACTGTCTTCACAGGGGCCTCGGCCCGAGGGTCGGATCGCGTTGGAGTGTCCCCTCCTTTACACAATAAATGATCACGAGATGAAATAAAATAACAGTAGCTAGAAAAGAAACAGTGAAAATGCCCTTTCGTTGAACTTTGTCTACATAGGCCATTAAAAACAGTATCATCAAAATGAGCATTATGGTACCAGAAAGGATTAACATTTCTTCATTTCATTAATATGTTTTTTTAAAGAAGAAAAAACTTACCTCACAGGTCACACTGTGTCGCGGTTTTAAACACAAATAAAACCTCTGGGTCACACACGCAATGACAATTGAGTCCTGGTTCTTTGTCTTCACAATGACAGCCAATCACACTGTCTGTCTTGGATCCACTACTAAACCGGAAGAGTAACTGGTACGGGGTGGGGTGGGGAGTGGGGGGAGGAATGGGAACGAACTGCACAGAGAAAATTCAAGCGGTTCTGGACTGTTAAGAACTTACTCCTGAAACTGTGTGTCCCTGGGAGCCCTGCAGATTGTCTGCCACAGAGAAGACAGCATAGGACAAGAGGAAGAGTCATGAACGTGTGCCAGTGGCACACCCAGGAAGGAACAACTGCCATGGAAACTGTCCCCGTGCCACACGATCGTAAAACCGAGGAAGTTTAAAACCACGGTTTTGGATGTTGGACTAGAAGCACATGGCAATGTTTCCTGAGCCGAGGGGACGAAAGAGGGTAAGCCCCCTGAGTGCCCGCTTCCTGCCTGGAGGCAGCTTCCAGGACTAGCCCTGGGCAGGCCCATGGCCACACCCCAGCAGGCCTGCTGAGTAGAGTAAGCCAAGACTGGCATGTGGGGAGGCCCAGGCAGCTGGAATTTGTGGGGCAGGGTTATGAACAGGAGGGGCTGCATCTAAGGAGCTCTGGGGGGGGGGGGGGGGCCGGCGAGCTTCAGAGTCCCCTGCAATCTACTGATCTTGCAGGTGTGGCTTAAACTTCCAGGAACCCAAGGGAAAATCACCAGAAAGCAGTACATTTGGCTGCAATAGTGTTTCTACCAGCCAGGGTGGAGAGACCTTGAAATACTCGGATATAGACATCGGTGTAGGGTCAGAAGGCTATGATCTTAGCAGTGGGGTTAAATTAGCCCTAGAGTAAAAGCTAAAGCTAAAGGCAGGCCTCGGAAGGCTCAAACTGATCCTAAGTATCTTAACTGCCTGCCTCAACAAAGTCCAACCTAAAGGAATACAAAAATATCCCACACTAAATGAAAGTCTAAGTGAAGTTCTAAAGAAAAAATAAAATATCTGCAATGAAAAATACTCTGGGTAGAATTAACCGATCAGAAACTTCAGAAAAAATACCCATGAACTTGATGCCTCGGGAACACAAACTACCAGAAAGCAGAAAAGAGAATGGAAAACAGTAGCCGGTGGGACAGTGTCAAGCATTCCAACATACATGTAACTGGAATCCTGGAAAAATGAGGAACAACCACGACAAAATACTAATCCAAAGTGAACCTGTCACAAGTTTGCTGGAATTATGGATGAGGCTGTTGAGTCTGTAGGTCAGTTTGGGACGAAGTGACATCTTGAGACCATGGAGTTCCCAGTCTGCGTTTATGTGTTCTTGAGTTCGGCAGTATTTTGTAGCTTTTATTGTAGAGATTTTGCAGACTTTTGATGAATTTTTCCTAGGCACTTTGTTTTTGATGTCATCACAAATGGAGTTATGCTTTAGTTTCCTGGGGCTCCCATAACGCAGTGCCACAGACTGGGTGGCTTATGACAGAAACTTCTCTTCTCACAGTCCTGGAGGATATAAACCCGAAATGTGGGTATCGGCAGGATTGGTTCCTTCCAGTGGTTGGAAGAACCGCCTGTTCCATGCCTCCCTCCTAGCTCCTGGTGGTCACTGGCAATCCGTGGCTTACAGAGGCATCACCCCCAGTCTCTGTCTGTCTTCACGTGGCCTTCTCCCTGCATCTCTGTGTTCGTCTCTTTAAGATTTTAAGCAATTCCGGGGCACCTGGATGGCTCAGTTGGTTCAGTGCCTGACTTTGGCTCAGGTCATGATCTCATGGTTCGTGAGTTCGAGCCCCATGTCGGGCTCTGTGCTGACAGCCTGGAGCCTGCTTCCGATTTTGTGTCCCCCTCTCTCTCTGCTCCTCCCCCACTCGCGCTTGGTGTCTCTCTCTCTCTCTCTCTCTCTTTCTCTCTCTCAAAAATGAATAAACATTAAAAAATTTTTTTCAAATAATCTCTACACCCAACATGGGACTCAAACTCACAACCCTAAGATCAAGAGTTGCACACTCGCACGTCTCTTCTGTCCCTACAAGGACATGAGTCATTGGGTTTAGGGCCCACCCTCATCCAGCACATCATCTCATATTACATGTGCAAAGACCCTATTTCCAAGTGAGGTTACATTCACAGGTTCTGGGGGTTAGTTAGGACTTAACATCTTGTTGGTCACTGTATCTTTTGGGGAGTTTTAAATTTGCCTTTCTTGGGGTGCCTGGGTGGCTCAGTTGGTTCAGTGTGTGACTTTGGCTCAGGTCATGATGTCACAGTTCGTAGGTTTGAGCCCCACACCGGGCTCTGTGCCGACAGCTCAGAGCCTGGAGCCTCCTTCAGATTCTGTGTCTCCCTCTCTCTCTGCCCCTTCCCCACTTGCATGTTCTCTCTCAAAAATAAACATTAAGTTTGCTTTTCTACTTGTTGTAAACATACAGGAGTATGGTAGATTTTTCATATATCGAACTTTATATCTTGAGGTTTTCAAATAATTGACATAAATTCTAAACTTTAAGAACACCTAGAATTTTATGTGTGTGTGTATGTACTCCTTTATGTATATGTATCATATATACATACAATCTGTCATCTGCAAATAGGGACGGTTTTATTTACTTTTTCCCCAACTTTTTTGTTCTTTATTCCCTTTATTACTGCACTGGGTAGAACCTCCTGTAAAATGTTGAATTACAGTGGTTAAGAGTGAACAACCTTGTCTTGATACAAACCTCAGCAGGGACAGCATTTAATATTATATCATCAAATATAATGTTAGCTGTAAGTTTTTGGACATACACCTTTTTCAGATTGAGGAAATGCCTTCTTTTTCTAGTTTGCTGAGTGTTTTTGTTTTTTTTTATCATGAGTGGGTATTAAATTTTGTCATATACTTTTTCGGCTTCTATTGAGATCATGTGTTTTTTTCTGTTATTCTGTGAATAACATTTAATGCTTTTTTGAATAACCAATCTTGTATCCGTAATTAAAATTCTACTTGGCTATGATTTATTATCCTTTTTATATTCAATTTATTAATTTTTTTAGGGCTTTTGTGTCTATGTTCATGAGAGAGATTTGTCTTGTAATTTCTTGTTTTTCTTAGGTTTGGGGGTCATAAAAATGAGTTGGAGAACATTCCTTGTATTTGCTGAATGTATGTAAGATTGGTATATCTTTCTCAGATGTCTGGGAGAATTCACCAGTGAAGTTATCTGGGCCTGTAATTTTCTTTGTGAAAATATCTTTTTTTTTTTTCTTTCTTTTTTCATTTAAAATTTTTTTTTTCTTTGGAGAGAGAGAGAGATTGGGTTCATGCAAGCTAGGGAGAGAGGCAGAGGGAGAGAGAATCTCAAGCAGGCTCCATGCTGAGCGGCCCTGACATGGGGCTCCATCCCACGACCCTGGCAACATGACCTGAGCCAAAATCAAAAGTTGGATGCTCAACCAACTGAGCCACCCAGGCATGCACCCCCCTTTTTTGCATGAAAATACTTTTAATTATAGATTCAATTTACTTAATACCTACAGAACAGCTACTCAGGTTTTGTTTCTTCTTGTATCAGTTGCATTAAATTGTGTTTTTCAAGGAGTTTATCTGTCTCATCGAAGTTGTCGGATTTATTAGCATAGAGCGTTCATAGTACTCCTTTTAGAGATCTATAGTGATGTTCCTCTGTTCATTCCTGATTATCAACAATTTGTTTTTTCTGCATTAGTCATGTTAGTGGTTTATCCATGTTATTGGCATTTAAAAGAACTCTTCATTTTGTTGATTTTTCTGTTTTCTGTTTCATTGATCTCTGCTCTCATATTCTTTCCTTCCCTTTTCTTTGGGTTTAATTTGCAGCTCTTCTCTTAGCTCTTGAGAGGGGCACGTAGATTGCTGAATTTTAACCCCATTTTCACTCATTTCAGAGTATTTTCTAATTTCCATTGTGTCTTTTCCTTTGTCCACAGATCACTTAGAAGTGTGTTGGGAATTTGATATTTATCTGTTACTGAGTTGTAGTTTAACCTCACCATGGTCAGAGAACATAAATTCAATGATTCAATTGTTTGGAATATATTGTGACTTGATTTATGCCCCACAAATTTGTCTCTGTTGGTAAGTGTTCCATGTACACCTGAAAAGAATTCTAGTTGGCTTTTGTTGGGCCTAATGTTCCACATAAGTAAATGACACCAAGTTTGTTAATTATTTTGGTTAAATCTTGTGTATCCTTGGTGATTTTTTTTTCCTGCTTCTCTCACTTAGAGGTGTGTTAAAATCTCCAGCTATGATTGTGCATTTATCCAGCCCTCCTTTTGTGTATATATGTTGAAGCTATGTTATTAACTGTATACAAATTTAGGAATGTTACATATTCCTGATAAATTTAGCCGTTTGTCATTATACAGTGTTCTACTTCTGCTAACACTTTTTGTCTTAAATTCCATCTGATAATCATGTAACCACTCTCATTTTCTTGGTTCGTGTTGGCATGGTGTGTATTTTCTATCTTCACCCTGTGTTCTTATATTTAAAGTATGTCTTTGCTGGGCGCCCGGGTGGCTCAGTTGGTTGAGAGACTGACTTTGGCTCAGGTCATGATATCATGGTTTGTGAGTTCGAGCCCCACGTCGGGCTCTGTGCTGACAGCTCAGAGCCTGGAACCTGCTTCTGATTCTGTGTCTCTCTCTCTCTCTCTGCCCCTCCCTCACTCATGCTCTGTCTCTCTCTGTCTCAGAAATAAATAAACATTAAATTTTTTTTTAAATAAAGTACATCTTTGCTAATGGGCATGTAGGTGAGACCTTGTCATTCTCATCCAGTGTGACAATCATTGTCTTTCAGTGATCCATTTATAACGTAATTATTGATACAGTTGGGTTTGAGTCTGCCATCTTGCCATCTATGTTGTCTCATCTCTTCCTTACTCCTTTAGTTCTCCTAGCTTGTCTTGGATTAGTAACATTTTCTGTTCTATTCACTTTTTTAAATATTTTTATTACTATGTTAGTGGTTACTCTAGAGATTATGCTTTCTTATTGCATTACAGTCCACCTTACATCAATGCAAAAACTTCTGTGTAATAAGTTCATACTCTCTCCCCCACCTAGGAAGCTCTTTTGGTCATATGCTTGCATGTTTTAAAGGCCTCCAAACATCGTTGTTTAAAAAGTAATTCATATCTACCCGCGCCCAGGTTCTTCATTCCTTTCTAGATTTTTATCTGGAATAATTTCTGTAGTACAGATTTCTTGTTGTGCAGTCAATTGGATATAAATTTTGTTACCTTGTATTTGTCTGAAAAATACCTTCATTCTGCCTTTATTTTTCCTTTGCCTAGTATTTTCTTTAAGATTTTAAGGAATCTCTACACCTAATGTGGGGCTCAAACAGCTCCAAAATCAAGAGTCGTATGCTCTACCAACTGAGCCAGCTAGACACCGGTCTAGTATTTTCTACTGCATATTGTCCTTGTGATTAATACAGTATAATGTCCTAGACTCTGTTGCCTGTATCTCATTCCAGGTGACAGCTGATTTACTGGTTGATTACCTGAAACTCTTAGGCCTTTTTAGAGCAAAGGCTGTTTGCATTTTGTCCTAGGATGTCAACTTTACTCCTAATGCAGGGCCCTTACAGGGTTTCAGAGGAAAACCCAAAGTATTTACCTTTGAAGCTTGAGGGACCCCAATTCAAAACTGTCCCCCTGTAATATTCAGCCACTGGGATGTCTGCTCAGCTCTTTCTGCTTTCCATCTGCTGTTCTCACCCCAGAATCCTTGGGTTCTTGCTCAATGCATGGAAAATTGGGGGGTCAGCCAAGGACTTGAGGGTTCCCTCTTGTGTGGCTCCCTTCTCTCTGGGGTGTCCCCATCCTCTGTTTCCAGTATTCAGGTGTCCACAAGCTCTTCCAGTTCCTGAGGTCAGGGAGACTGAGGCTTTCTGCTACAGTCTACCCACCCCATGCCTCATAGGCTGGGTCTCTTCCAGCGGGGCCCCAGAGGAAGTGACACCTGAACTCTGACTTGAGGAGGACTTAGCCAGATGGAAGGATGAATTCCAGGAAGAAGTACAGACTGTGCTATTGAGAACATGGGTGCAGATGCCAGCTTTGTCACTCAGGCACTGTGTGACTTTGGGCAAGTGACTTAACCCCTCTGTGCCTCCTTTTCCTTGTTTGTGTTGAGGATGATCATAACACTTACCTCCTGGGATCGCTATGAGGGTTCAGGGAGTGAACCCTGGCAAGCACTTGGCACGAAAGAGAAGGCCTCCCCTCCCGCCTTCTCTTTCGGGTCACTGATCACACCTTGCTCTGTGTGGCTCTCGTGTGCTCTCACCAAGTACCTGCTCCCTCTCACCGCATTCCCAGCCCTTGGCTACACATCCTGGGCTGGGGCAGAAACAGACCGAAGGCAAAGCGGGGCTGGCGCCAGGTCACGTGGTCCCTGACAGGCAGGTGGCAAACACAGGAGCGCTTCTCCTCCTCATCAGCCAGTCTGACTGAAAGTACTGCAGCCCCCGGGACACATTCTCAAGAGCAGTCACCATAGCAAGTGTATTTATTATAAAAATAAGTAAATGTGAAATGTCTTTTGTCTTTGAGATATGTGGCAAACGCTAGTGCAGTGCATTTCAGTGAGGACACGTGTCTCTGCGGTGGCCGAGAATAGTCCTCGTGTGCGATGTGTTGCCACAGGGCTCAGTCTACAAACCTGGTCCCGACTCAACAGAACCGGGGGCCCACACACGTGGTCCCTGCAGGCAGCCACCTCTTCCCGGCGAGCTGCAGCGGCCCAGGCGCAGGCTGACTGGGGCTGTCGTGTTGCCTGTGAGCGTTCGTGCGCCCCCTGCTCCTGGTCTTGACCCGACAGCCGGCCGGCGGGGGGCAGGGAGGGGCGCACTCCATACCAGAAGCCAAGCCAGGCCCTCCCAGAGGCAGACGCCCCACGAGAAGTTCCCTCCAACTTGGTCTGTTCCACCGCCCAAGGATGACCAAGGTGAAGGATCAGAAACCCCCTCAACCTGTGCTGGGTCCTGGGTCTCAGGGGATCTCGCCCCCGCCCAGGGCCGAGCCCCCTCAGAAGCAGCAGAGTCACAGGTAGCTCCAGCCTCAGGGCCTCACTGGCAGCACTCGGCCACATGCCTGAAGAGCTCCTCGCCTTGCTCGTCATCGAAGTGCTGCAGGCAGTGAGGGCACTGAAGCTCCCCCTGCCCTCTCCGGGTCGTTGCTCCAGGACACCTGCCCTCTGCGGAGAAGTCCGGCCCCTGAGATCCAGTCCCAGCCCTCCGGCCACT
The DNA here is from genome assembly GCF_014898765.1 of Herpailurus yagouaroundi. Classification (NCBI taxonomy): domain Eukaryota; kingdom Metazoa; phylum Chordata; class Mammalia; order Carnivora; family Felidae; genus Herpailurus; species Herpailurus yagouaroundi. Next base: position 167,223,397 of record NW_024412376.1, on the reverse strand, counting down.
GGGTGCCACAAGCTCCAAGACACTGGTCTCTAAGTACTTGGGGGTTTTGCTCCCCGTGTGCGTCCGGCAGGAGCCCCGCTCTCGGCAGTCCTGGAAAGAAGGCAAGTATCCGTTCACATGGGCCGCACTGCAGGCCACAAAGCCAGGTGTCGGGTTCTAGCACTCAAGAGATTTCTCCCGTCCCTGAATGGGACTTGCAGCCCCTCCCCACCTCCTGGAGTAGCCCAGAGTCCAAACACGGTGGGGCCCAGTCGCAGACGCTCCTGCACAAGTTCAGATGGGGCCCGCTCCCTGCCTATCAGCCCCATATGCCTCTGTGGAGAGACAGAGGTGGAGCCGGGGTGGGGGTCCCTCCTAGCTCGGCCCGGCGCACGCCCTCCAGACATCAGTCACGAAGCACTGTGGCCTGCATGCTCCTCAGCCTGGTGCTTCTACTTCACATCTGAACTTGGGCTTTCCTCTGTGGGCCTGGGGCTTATTGCCCGCCCCTTCTGCACTCCTGCCCTGGCTCCTCAGCAACGGCAAGTGCTCCCCCACATTCGAGGGGCCACAGGCTGCAGCTGAAAAGGATGCAGAGGCCACGTAATGCAAACACCCTGTCCCCCAACAGACTTGAAGTGGGTCCTGATCATCCCTGTTGGCCCAGAGTCACTGACAGGCTGCCTAGAACCACACCTTTAATGACCTTTCAGTCCAAGAGCACGTGCTTCCTCAAGTTCGAGGCAGCCAGAAACCCACAGGTGAAACCTGATCACAGAAGACCGCCCCTGCCTGGGCCCATGGTGGAGCGTCCTCAGCCAGAGCCTAGAGTCCCAGGGCCTCAAGAGAACCCGGAATCTGTGATGGGAGCCGCTAAGGCCGCTGGGGACAATGAGGTCCTCCCGCATCTCTTTGTTAGCCTGTGGCCTCGGGGGGGAAACAGGCTGTGGGCACGGTCCCCACCCACTTCACCCGCCAGTAGGAACAGCTGCCTCTGTCCAGGCCTGGTGCTCTGGACCGAGTCCAAGTGTTAAAGAGAGGGTGTCCCCCGTGACTCCCTGCACCTCATGCAGGGTGGGAGCAGAAGCCACCGACGAACCCCAGCAGCATAGTACAGGCAGCACCCAACCAGATGGGGCAGCCCCAAGGTCAGCTCAGCATCCCTGCTCAACCTGGTACGTCAATCCCCAGAGGTGCCACTACCGTCCAGTCCAAACGTTCTTGGAGGGGCCCAGTAGGTACTGGCTGAGGGGCTAAAGAAACCAAACTCTCGGGGCGCCTGGGTGGCGTAGTCGGTTAAGCGCCCGACTTCAGCCAGGTCACGATCTCGCGGTCCGTGAGTTCGAGCCCCGCGTCGGGCTCTGGGCTGATGGCTCAGAGCCTGGAGCCTGTTTCCGATTCTGTGTCTCCCTCTCTCTCTGCCCCTCCCCCGTTCATGCTCTGTCTCTCTCTGTTCCAAAAATAAATAAACGTTGAAAAAAAAAAAAAAATTTAAAAGAAACCAAACTCTCCCAGGGTCTCCGCAGAGCACGGAGAGGGTCCAGGGCAGAGGGGAAGAGGCATGTGGGCGCCATGGGTCCTGCACCGAGAAACTATCAATTCTGACTCACGCCAGGCCTCCCTAGTTGGGGTGGAGGCCTACTGGCCCGCAAGGCCCATCTCCATGCACACGGGCCGTGGGCCCAGGGACGTTACTAGACACCTGGGAATGGAGTAACCAAGTACCTGTGCCTCATCGCGAGGAGGGGACACGTATGAAGGAAGCTCCTAGCAGGAAGCCTGGGGCCCAGGACGTGCTCACCGGGCGCATGACCACAAGCATGGAAGGCAGGACAGGCCCTGTGGACTGTCACACAGTGTGACTAGGAGCTCTTCCACCCCCATGCCCCAGGGGCTGGGCAAGGCGGCTCTGACCTAAGCAGGGCAATCAGGGTCTCAGGCCGCTGCTTGAAATTCGCGGAAAGAAAAATGAGAGAAATGCCAGGCCTAAAGAGGCGTCGTACTCTACCTGCCTCCGGGACGCCTGGTGCCGCAAGGCGGCCACCTGCTCCTCCAGCTCTTGAATCCTCCCCTGAGCACGCTCTCGATCGGCCCTTTCCGAGGTGAAATCATCCTTGTAAGCAAGAATCTGAAAGGAGGCAGGACACGCGGCTGTCAGCACGCGGCGCCATTTCTGCTGCTCAGGACAGAGAAGGTGCCCACCTGGCTCCCGCCCCCACCCCCCCCCCCACACCTCCCACACCCTCCCCCACCCAGGGCCACACCTGCTGCTCCAGCATCTGCACCCGCTCCAGCGCCGCATCTCGGGCCCTCCTCACAGCCGTCAGCTCCTCCTTCACTTCCACACAGTCATTTATCTTCTCCTCCAGCTGCCTGTTGAGCCTGGAGATCTCCTTCCTCATCAGCTCAGGAGGGGAGGGTCTCTCGGGCTCACGGGGGGCCTGTAGCCCCTGAAGCTGCGCGTGGAGCCCCCTCACATACTCATCCCTGCTGGCATCGTAGCGCTGCCACTTGGCATTAAGGTCTTCTACCTGAGGGGATGTGGCCAAGACACGCGGTGAAGGCGGCCCCACGCTACGCCACGCTTTGTGGTTTTAAGTTTAAACTTTTTCTTCAAATTTTTATTAAATTCCAGTTAACATCCAGTGTGATATTGGTTTCAGGAGCAGAACTCAGTGTCACTTGCAGACACCCCCAGGGCTTTGTCGCCATCCCCATCTAGCCCATCCCGCCCCCCTCCATTAACCCTGCTTGTTCTCTATCGTTAGAGTCCCCTATGTTTGTTGTCCTCTCTTCTTCCTCCCCCACTTCTCCTGTGTTCCTCTGCTTGCTGTCTTAAATTCCACACAGGAGAGAGATCACTTGGCATTTGTCTTTCTCGGACTATGAAGCGCTTTGTCAGCAACAGTTAGCTAATGAGTTCTTCCCCTTAAATGGATGTCACCTCACTTTGCTCTTCTATCCAGAGGGGACACAGAGAGCAGCAGACACGTCCGAGGCACGGCGGTGACGTCCGCCAGCAACTGTGAAACACAGGTGGACTCGGTGCGGTTTTCCCTCCTTAAAAGCCATACTCGGTAGTAATTCTTGCACCTCCTTTCTCGACCTACGAGTTAGCCTGAGGGGACAGAGCACGACGGGGCGCATTCTGTGCACTTTCAGACAAAAAGGTCAGGTCTCGGCATGGTGTGTGTCAGCCAAGGTGGCCTGAGGGGGACACAACCCCTGAGCACCATGGAGGACAGGACCCCCCTACACCTGCAGTTCACAAGGGCAAATTCTTCTTGAATGAAATATGACAGACACTCACATGGGTCACCTTCTGTCTCAACAGCCGATTTTCTTCCTGTAACTTCTCGATAACATCCCGGACACAGGCGTCCCCGCCTGTGCCTGTACGCTCTGGCTGCATAACAAAGGGAGAGTGGGAGGGCACTAATGTCACTGAACATAAAAAGTGCAACAAGAGGGGAGGAAGCTAGACCCGCGGACCAAGGTCGCAGACATCATCACATCCAGCAAGGCACCAGCTGGCGGTCGTTCATCAGGTAGAGAAGCAAAGTGGAGACACAAAAGGACTCCCTGCTTCCCGGAGGTGGTGGGGGAAGGGTGTGCTCTGCCCTGGCCCGGGCCCACCACCCACTGGGGCTCCCGCTGCCTGACATGCTCTGTCATGGTTCGGGGGAACAAGGGGCTCAGTCCCATTGTGCGGCAAAGGACACACCGGCCCTGGGCCACAGGGGGCAGGCCTGGCTGGGAACCCATCATGTCTGCAGACCATCAGGGTCAACCTTGGTGGCTTTGTACACAGGGTCTGACCCACACCATGCTCATGCCTAGAAGCCACATCCCAAACCACCCCTAACAATGGTAGGCAGCCCTAACCGAAAAAGTCTCGTTTGAGAAGTCTGTCTGAATCCGAGAAATGCAGTGCATTTAATAGAACAGAGGGCTGTATGTTGGTGACATCATTTTTGAGAATTCCCCTTGAATGACAAAGGAAGTATGTATCCTCACGGCGCAGCCACTGGGAAGCCCCGGGTGACTCAGCCAAGTCCCAGGCTGAGAAATGATGCTGATTTAGTGACTGTAAGAGCCGCCGGCCCCCAGCCACCATCGTGTGTAGCTACTTTCAAATCCCCGCAAGGAAACGACCCAGTGACTCAACGTTGGAGAAGAGCACCCGCCTCCTCCCAAACAGCACTTTTCTTTTGGCTTCTCAAATACGCTTAGTTCCTTCCGAGGTTCCCTTTTAGTGGAATCCACCTGAGAACAGGTGGTTCCCCATGCGAGCTGTGGCAAAGCCGCCGCTAAGGGGCCGGTCAGCCCATCCCCCTCAGAACATCGCAGCGCATTCCTCGGTGAACCTGGTCGCAGCCTAAGAGAACTGCCTGGAAAGGACCCCGCTCAGCGAGCCCACAGCCAGCTGTGCCGAGGTCCACGGCTGGGTCGGTGCCGCTCTGTGCAGGTGCATGGAGCACAAGGAAGGCCAGCACCCACGGCCCTGCGGGCCTGCGCATGGGGCCTGTGGGGGAGCTGCCCTCACCTCGCTCTGCATCTTCCTCATCCACCTACCAGCCGCGGCTCCACCCTCTTGTCCTCAGCTAACCGAGGCTACGGAGGCCAAGAGGCTGGGCTGGTGAAACAGGCTGCCCTGCTTTCCTATCACATTTTGCACGTTCCATCTTTCTAGAAGAAAGCCCTGAATACACAGGCTTTGTCACAACCAAGAGGAGTCTCCTTACTGGTGGGCTCTGGGCTCCCCAGTCCCCGCGATTGCTGAGGGATCCTGCGGTCTCTACGCAACGCCTCCTGCCCCGATGTGGTCTTCACTGTAATTTGCTTACCCACGTGCATGGCCTACCTCAGGACTTTTCTCCCTCAAGTCGCCCTGTGTGCGCTGTCGTTCATCCAGACACTTGGCCAGATGCTGGCACATGTGGGCAGTGGCGGCCAGAGTCCTCCGCAGCTGATGGGTCTCATCGGCCAAGGAGCGGCACAGAATGTCGCTGGCAGCCCGGGCTCGTTCCTTCTCTGCCACGCTCTGCCGCAGCAGGGCAACTTCCTTCTCTCGCTCATGCTCCGGCTGGCTCATCAGCTGCTGCTTCTCCTTCTCTTTTTCTTCTAACTTCTCAGAAAGTCTTTCAATTTCCTAAGTGGAAGATTTAAAAGCATAGTTTATTTTATTAAAAGAAGGTAAAAAAACAAATGTTCATAAAACAAGAGAAAAGTTTGGCACAGACACCCCATCACTAGATGATGAACAAACTCATTCAGAGGCCAGCTTTTGAACTATAATTAAACTGGAGTTCTCAGCCTATAATGTTCTTTCTGAAACTTCATCTACAATTGTTTTCAGGGACGCCTGGGTGGCTCAGTCAGTTAAGCACCCAACTTTGGCTCAGGTCATGATCTCACAGCTCGTGGGTTGAGCCCTGCGTTGGGCTCTGTGCTGACAGCTTAGAGCCTGGAGCCTGCTTCAGATTCTGTGTCTCCTCTCTCTGTCCCTCCCCTGCTCACACACACACACACACACTCTCTCTCTTACAAGTAAACATTAGGGGCGCCTGGGTGGCGCAGTCGGTTAAGCGTCCGACTTCAGCTCAGGTCACGATCTCGCGATCCATGAGTTCGAGCCCCACGTCAGGCTCTGGGCTGATGGCTCAGAGCCTGGAGCCTGTTTCGGATTCTGTGTCTCCCTCTCTTTCTGCCCCTCCCCCGTTCATGCCTTGTCTCTCTCTGTCCCAAAAAAAAATAAATAAACGTTAAAAAAAATTAAAAAAAAAAAAGTAAACATTAAAAAAATAGAAAAAAATTTTAATGTTTACTTATTTTTAATAATTCTATTTTTATTTATTTATTTATTTATTTATTTATTTATTTTTACGTTTATTTACTTTTTTTGAGAAGAGAGACAGCATGAGCTGGGGAGGAGAGAGAAAGAGGGAGACACAGAATCCGAAACAGGCTCCAGGCTCCAAGCTGTCAGCACAGAGCCCAACGTGGGGCTGGAACCCACGGACCACGAGATCATGACCTGAGCCGAAGTTGGACGCTCAACCGACTGAGCCACCCAGGCGCCCCAATAATTCTATTTTTATTTTCACAAACAAGTTCGTAATTTTAGATGGTACATCAGCAAATTACAAAGTGTGGCAACTGCAAAGACTCCTTTATGGGACGGACAGAAGCTGCAGCGGGTCAGTGCCTAGAAGGTACCTCCTCACTCCTGGTACTTGGAATTCGACTTGACTTAGAAGTAGGGCCCTCACAGACGTGACTGGTTAAGAGGATTAGAACAGACCCCGATCCAGTGACTGCTGTCCCTATACGAAGAAGGAAATATGGACACAGACACAAGGAAGGAGGTGGTGTGATGAGAGACCAGAGAGCTGCGTCTACAGGCCAAGGGGCACCAAGGGCTACAGGAGCCACCAGAAGCTGAAAGAGGCAAAGACACACCCACTCTGGAGCCTCCAAGGGAATTTGGCCCTGCCAACACCTTCCTCAGGCTTCCAGGGCAGAAGGGCAGACAATTAAATTCCTCTTGTTCTAGGCTCCCAGCTATGGGACTTCGTGACAGAGCTCTGGGACCTAATCCACCCACCGCTGATTACTTCTTTAAAAGAAAGTCCTTAAAATTACAGTCTGCTCTATACCTGGCCTTAATTTTGTACCTTCCTGTCTCAATCAAAGAACTGCAGCGCCTGCAAATCTTTGAGGTGACACTGGGTGCGCCAATGTGACCCAGAGATGGAGCACCAGCCTTGGGAGGCGCAGGTCAGGTCTGGGCTTCCCCGGGAGGGTGTGGGCAGGAAGGACTGGCCTCCCGCGGAGGAGCGAGCCCACCCCCACCACCCATCCCTCACCCTCACCGCCCCCCCGCCAACGTGAGTGTGAGGGGGAGACACACGGGGACCCTGGAACCTTCTCAGCACAGCAGAACGAAATGCTGGGCCACATTACTAAAGGACCCCTGAAGTATTATTCCCTTACGTGCTTGAAACAAAAACAAAAAATATGCATGGTTGTAACAAATTCAATGAAACCTAATTCCTCTTTTGCCACCAACCCCTCCACCCCAAGCGTCACTTTCCAGAGGCAGCTCCTATCCACCATGTGGGCACAGGTCTTTCCAGAATGTGTTTAGGCATCTACCACACCAGTCTTCATACACAAATGGATCCTACACCAGCACATTTTCTCCGCTGTCTCCCTCCTAAGGAACACCTCATTCCACAGTAGATTCCAGATTTGCAGGACACACTTCCAATTGATGGACATGGACCACTTCCTTACCCTCTGGTGTAAATACATCCACAGGAAACATGCCCAGAAGTCATACAGCTGGGACCGTTTCAAGACTGGATTAAGAAGTACCTGGTAAAACTGGGGAACACAGCCCGACACATGGCCCCACCCTGTTGCTGGGCCCGTGCCTGAGCCCATGAGGCAAGGGCTCCTCCACCCAACACCCTGTGCACCTGGGGTGGCCTCCGCAGGAGAAGTCCACCATGTGCCTCCATCACTCTAACCAGGTGACCCAGAAAACATTCTGGAATTCTCGCCCTCTCAGGGAGTTAAGGGTCCTTGCTTTCCCACTTTCCTTGAACTTCACTCGAGAAGTTGACAGCAAGAGAAGAAAGAATAATTCCCGGTAGGATGGTCAATTCGGCTCTCTTAACAAAGACCTAGAGGAAGAGACTGTTCTAGACCCATAATCCAAGACAGGCCCCAAAAGAGAGGCTGGAAGAGATGAAGTGAGGAGGTCAGACCCTAGCAAGTGGGACATGTCCAATACCCAGTGCAGAAGAGGTGACAGGATGAGGACAAGAGGCGTGACAGAGTAGAAGAAACCACACTGGTGATGAACCCAAAACGGATCGTCACCACAGGTGTCCAGTGCCCACACTCCCTCCCCCTCCGTAGATGCCATCCAGCCTGGTGAGGCCATTCCTTTCATTTTTCCACTTTATGACCTCACCGTGAGTGGAGTCCAGGCCTTTCTGGACTGAAGGAGGAAGAGGCCTTTCCCTGAAAGTTGGCCAGTCGGCATTGCTACCTCCTCCCAGCACACGACCATTCAGCACCAGGCTGGAGCAGTGGGACCTGGAGGGGCTATATCCACGAGCTGGGGGCTGCCAGCTGTGTGCCAAGTGGCTTGGCCTGGATGTGGCCACCACCTGATACACCACAATGGGTATTTACACAGCTGAGAACCAACCATATGGCCTCCTTAACATAAAATCCTATAAACAGGGAAAAGGCCAAATCCCAGCGTGAGCTCAGGTTCCCAGTGCTGATCATTCCTGTGACACTGAGCCTAAAAACACAAAACTAGGCCTGTTTATTAGCCTGGAATTTATTTTAAAAATTGACCACTTTTTTTTTTTTAAATTTTTTTTTTTTCGACATTTATTTTTGGGACAGAGAGAGACAGAGCATGAACAGGGGAGGGGCAGGGAGAGAGAGGGAGACACAGAATCGGAAACAGGCTCCAGGCTCCGAGCCATCAGCCCAGAGCCCGACGCGGGGCTCGAACTCACGGACCGCGAGATCGTGACCTGGCTGAAGTCGGACGCTTAACCGACTGCGCCACCCAGGCGCCCCAAAAATTGACCACTTTTTAAAGGCATTTCAAGCTGAGCCTTGTCCCATGTTCTTACTGTTTAGACGGTACAGCAAGAGCGTCTCACGACCACCTCTCCCTCTGAAGTGTCCAGACTCCTGGCCGGCCACTGCTCACCCCTTGCCCGGCTTTGGTTTCCCTCTACCTACATCACAGCTGCGGTGTTGCTTTGTTGCTACTGTTGGAAGGGAAGTGCCTGAGGGCAGTGACTTTTCTATTTAATGTTTATTTTTGACAGAGAGACGGAGAGCGGAGAGCGGGGAGGGGCAGAAAGGGAGAGAAAGAATCCCAAGCAGGCTCCACACTGTCTGTGCAGAGCCTGACATGAGGCTCAAAGTCACAAACTGAGAGATCATGACCTGAGTGGAAATCAAGAGTTGGCCGCTCAACTGAATGAGCTTTGCAGGCGCAGTGACCTTTTTTTTGCCATTCTCCCTGATCTTAGACCTTGTTACCCTCAACAGAGGCTCAAACTTGTATATGGAGTACACAGTGCCTAAAGAGGTCTACCCTGAAATTTCAGTTATTCTGGGGTGCCTGGGTGGTTGAGCATCCGACTTCAGCTCAGGTCATAATCTCGTGGTTTGTGAGTTCAAGCCCCACGTCGGGGTCTCCATTCTCAGCGAGGAGCCTGCCTTGGGTCCTCTGTCTCCCTCTCTCTCTGCCCCCTACCTTGCTCTCTCTCTCAAAAATAAACATTAAAAAAAATTTTTTTTTTAATTTCAAAGTTATTCAAATCAGCATGACAGAGAAATAAATGTCTCTATCCTGCTCTGTATCTAATACTGAAGTTTATTCAGGGTAAATACATATCTATGCGTGATACAGAGATCAACGTATCTACGAATATATGTAATATGAATACAGACAGGAATCCTGTGAACATACCGCTAAGGGCTAGCCCCGGGGGAGTCATGAATTTAACAAGTAACCACAGTGACAGCAGGAGCTGCTACTGCTCGCCACAGCCTCGGTGCCAACTGTGCAATCTCTGTACATCCTACAAGACCGCTTCTCCCATCTTTCCCATTCTACAGATGGGTAAACCGAGGCTCACAGGGTTGGCAGCCACTGGAGTGACCAGGTGAAGAAGCCACTGCAGCCTTGGTGCCTCCATGCGGTACAGCCTCCCTGCGTCCTCTTGGGGCCGGAACACCTCAGGCAAGACCTGCGTTCCCAGGGTCCTTCCTCACTGGTCAGCGGGAGACAATGTGGACACGTGCATCTCTATAGACAGCACGGCAGCATGTCCTCCAGCTCAGGGGGCTCTGGCTCCACACTCCAGCCCCGGGCTCCAGGCCCAGCCCCATGTGGATGCCAGTGAATGTCTGGGAACAAGACTGGACGACACAAGGATCAGGACCTGGGCCCTGTTCTCAACCCGCCACAAGACAGCCATGTAACAACCAGACCCGGGGCCAACTACAGTTAGTTCTGAAGGACGCACCAGCCTTATTACTGTCTTAAAAACCAGCTTTCAAACATCAGTTTAGAAATAACCTAGCTTGGGGCGCCTGGGTGGCTCAGTCAGTTGAGCGTCCAACTTCGGCTCAGGTGGTGATCCTGGTACATGAGTTCAATCAAGCCCCACGTTGGGCTCTGTGCTGATGGCACTCCTGGAGCCTGCTTTTGGATTCTGTATCTCCCTCTCTCTCCGCCCTTCCCCCACTCACTCTCTGTCTCTCAAAAATAATTACAAAATATATACTAAAAAGACATTACCTAGCTCACATGGAGGCTTGTGGGTGACAACAGTACCCTACTCGGGGCTGGCATCTTCCCTCACAGCTGGGAACCTTCCAGAGCTAGAGAAACAAAAGCAAAACCACTGGGCGGGGGGGGGGGGAGGGGGGTGTGCAAAACATGTCGGGAACCCCCCCAAAGAGTGGCCTGACGTGTCCTCACATGCTGGAGGGACCCCAGGACTTCGGCACATGTCACTCGTTCTGAAGTTGGAGAGAGACGTCCTGGCTGATCCGACCAAGTGCCCTTGTTGAATCTATGACTGTTCTCATAGACCACTGTTGTCAGAAAGCCAGGCTTGTCACAGAAGCCCAGCTTCACACACACACGATGCACATGAGTCAGCAAGTGGGCTGATGTCCCCCAAGAGAGCCTTTTGCTGGGACCCACAGTTCCATGGCTCCATACTCGGGACACAAAAGTATGAAGAATTCCATAGTCTTGTGAGTTAACCTTAAGAGGCATGGCCTCCTGGCCCTCGTCCCTGTATTCGTCTGCCCAGGCTCCCCTAACAAAGTCCACAAACTAGACGACCTAGAACAGAAATTCACTCTCTCACAGTCCTGGATGCTCAAAGTCCAAAATCCAGGTATCAGCAGGGCCATGCTCCTTCCAGGGCAAGAAGAATCCTTCCTTGTCTCTTCCAGCTTCTGGTGGCTGCCAGTGGTTCTGGGCTTGTAGATGCATCACTCCAATCTCTGCCTCCATCTACACATGGCCGACTTACACGGGCAACCAATCACCAATCCACCGGAATCCAGTATGCCATCCCTTTTCATTTATGATCTTGCAAAGACCCTTTTTCCAAAGAAGGCCCCATTCACAGGTTCCAGATAGAAATGAATTGGGGAGGGGACACTGTCCAACCCAGTACAGTCTCTGCCTCCCTCTCTTTCCTGAGCATCCCTCAGTGAGAGCAAGGGCAAACAGGAGTTTCAGGAAAGGCCAGTTAACTGAGGCTTTACCACAGTGTCAAGCATGTATCCTGAGAAGCAGTGATGAGAGAGCAACAGGGTTCTTCCCCTCTGGAAGAGTGTAGTGGGGGAGCAAGGCAAAAAGATAAGGACAAAACCTAACGTCGCCTGCAGGGTTCTGAGAAGATGGTGAAGCAGGAAGCACCGGGAACCTACCTCCCCACCAAAAAATGGCTGTGCGGCAGGACCCATCGACTGTAACTGTTTTGGAAACCTGGAGTCTATTGAAGGATTCCAACTTCTGGAGGAAGACTTGGACAGTCAACTGAGGTTAATTTCAACCAATTTCAGCTCTTAGCCCATCCCCTACACCCAGCCACCTGCAAGTGTTTCTGAAGCGGCTTGCAATAGTCTTGCAGGAGCCAGGGTAGGCAAAAACACCCTGTCCTGTAAACAATGGAATGTGTGCTCTGATAGCTTGCTCCTTCCCATCAGAGAGGTGCAAACACAGAAAGGCAGCCATGGTTGCTGCACCTCCCCCACTCCCACTGTTGCAAAGACCCTCCCCTCCATCTGAAGTGACTTGAGGGAGATTTAAAGGGATACAGCTCTCCCCCTACTCTGCATTTTTCTGTTCCCCCCCCCACCCCCGCTTAGGGAACCAGACACCAAAGACAAGGACTTTCATGGCTGCCTATTTACATACATACATAAAAATATATACACACATGCACAAACACAAAATAAAGACATTTTCAAAGGCAACTACATATAAAGAGAAAATTAGAAAGTGCCTACATTAAAATTTTTTTTAATGTTTATTTTTGGGAGAGACAGCGAGTGAGGGAGGGGTGGGGAGATTGGGAGACACAGAATCCAAAGCAGACTCCAGACTCCCAGCTGTCAGCACATAGCCAATGCAGGGCTCGAACCTACAAACCGTGAGAGCATGACCTGAGCCAAAGTCGGACACTCAATCGACTGAGCCACCCCAGGAACCCTGAAAGTGCCCACATTTGACCAGGGAACAGCACAGGCTCAGAAGAGACCCGAGCAAACCTGAAGTTACCCCTCAGGCTGATCCCTGGCACAGAGACAACCTACAAGAATCAAAGAAAAAAAAAAAAAAAAACCTTGAGGAAGGGGGAGAATCTAATTTCCAGACATAAAACATTATTAGATCCAAATGCCCAGTTCTTAACAAAATACAAGGCATAGAAAAACATCACAAGGCATACAAAGAAAATATGGCCCATCTGAAAAAAAATCAATCAACAGACATCCCTTTTAAAGATGATGGCAGATCTTCTAAACAAAGACTTTAAAACAACCATCTTAAAATGTCAGAGAAAGAAAAGATACAGAAAAAGTCAAGAAAGCACTGTAGGGACAAAATGGAAATATGATTAGATTTTAAAAACCTTAAGAAACCAAAATGAAATTCTGGAGCTGAAAAGTACAATAACTGAAATGAAAAACTCGCTAGAGAGTTTCAAAGGCAGATTTGAACAGGCAGATGTATCAGCAAAGCTGAAGATAAGACAATGGAAATTACCAAGGCTGACAGAAAGAAAGAAAAAAAGATTGAAGTGAACAGCCTATGGGACCTGTGAGACACCACCAAGCAGACCAGCACATACACTGTGGGCGTCTTGAAAGGAGGAGAGAGAGAAAGAGACAGAAAGAATATTTGAAGAAATAATGCCTGAAAACTTCCAAATCTGATGAAAGACATGAATATAAACATCCATGTAGCTCAGTAAACTCAAAGTATGATGAACTCAAAAAGACTTACACCAAAACACATTATGATCAGACTTCTGAAGCCAAAGATAAAGAATCTTGAAAGCCACAAGAGAGAGGCAACTCATCACATACTCAGTAAGATAATCATTAGATTATTCATCAGTCACTTTGAAGACCAAAAAGCAGTGAGCCTATATATTCAAATGCTAAAAGGGAAAAACTATTGGGGGCACCTGGGTGGCTCAGTCAGTTAAGTGTCCAACTTGGCTCAGCTCATGATCTCACAGTTCAGCTGTGTCAGCTGTGCTGACAGCTCAGAGCCTGGAGCCTGCTTCCAATTCTGTGTCTCCCTCTCTCTCTCTCTCTCTCTCTCTCTCTCTCTCTCTGTCCCTCTCCCGCTCATGCTCTCTCTCAAAAATAAACATTAAAAAATTTTTTTTCTAAATAGCTATATAAAATAAAGTTCCCTTTTTAAAAAAAAAAGAAAAACTGTCAACCAAGAATCCTATACCCAGCAAAACCGCACTTAAAAACGAGTGAAGGTTAAACTACAACATTCCCAGATAAACAAAAGCTGAGGGCATTCGTTATTAGACTTGCCCAGCAAAATGCTCAAGGGAGTCCTTTAGGATGAAATTAAAGGACGCTAGACAGTAACTCAAACCTGTATGAAAAAATAAAAATGTAAATACATAGGCAACTACAAAATCTAGTATTATTGCAATAATAGTTTGTAATTCCACTTTTCTACACAATTTAAGAGACTAATGTCCTTTTTAAAAGTTACTGGTCTAGGGGCGCCTGGGTGGCTCAGTCGTTTGGGTGTCCGACTTCAGCTCAGGTCATGATCTCGCGGTCCGTGAGTTCAAGCCCCGCGTCGGGCTCTGTGCTGACAGCTCAGAGCCTGGAGTCTGTTTCAGATTCTGTGTCTCCCTCTCTCTCTGACCTTCCCCCATTCATGCTCTGTCTCTGTCTCAAAAATGAATAAACATTAAAAAATTTTTTTTAAATAAAAGTTACTAGTCTAAAAGTATTATTGTAACTTTAGTTTACAACTCCACGTTTTCTACATAATTTAAGAAACTGATGAATTTATTTTTTTTTATTTTTTTTTAATTAATGTTTTTTAATTTATTTTTGAGACAGAGTGAGACAGAGCATGAACAGGGGAGGGTCAGCGAGAGGGAGACACAGAATCTGAAACAGGCTCCAGGCTCTGAGCTGTCAGCACAGAGCCCAACACGGGGCTCGAACTCACGGACCGCAAGATCATGACCTGAGCCGAAGTCAGCCGCTTAACCGACTGAGCCACCCAGGCGCCCCAAGAAACTAATGAACTTAAAAGAGTAGTTTATGTTTAGGGGCACATGATGTATAAGGATGTAATTTTGTGGGGCGCCTGGGTGGCTCAGTCAGTTAAGCATCCAACTTCAGCTCAGGTCATGATTTCGCGGCTTGTGAGTTTGAGCCCCGCGTCGGGCTCTGTGGTGACAACTCAGAGCCTGGAGCCTACTTCTGATTCTGTATCCCTCTCTTTCTGCTCCTCCCCTGTTCACTCTCTCTCTCTCAAAAGTGAATAAACATTAAAAAAAAAATTTTTTTTTAAAAAGATGTAATTTTGTGACATCAGCAACTGAAAGGGGTGGGGACAGAACCATAAAGGAGCAGAATTTGTATTACTGAAGTTAACATTCAACTTAAAGTAGTATGACTTTAGAATATTAAACATAATTCCCATGGTAACCACACACACACACTCACACAAAAGCTGTAGAATATACACAAGAGAAAATGGGAAAGGAGTTTAAATGTTTCACTACAAAAATTTGAATCAAAAAATATTGAATAAAAAAATTTGAATAAAAAAATTTCACTACAAAAATTTGAATCAACAAAATAAGACAGTAATGCAGAAAATGAGGGAAAAATGCTTTAAGCCATCTAGAAAACAAGTAGCAAAATAACAGAAGTAGTTCATCCTCATCAGTAATTAGCTTAAATATTAATGGATAAAACACAAGATCCAACTATTAGTTTTCTACAAAAGACTCACTTGAGATCCAAAGACATAAATAGATTGAAAATAAAAAGGATGGAAAAACATATTCATGGAAATAGTAACCAAAGGAGAGGTAGGGGTGCCTATACCAGTATCAAACAAAATACTTTAATGTTTGTTTATTTGTGAGAGACAGAGCATGAGCAGGGGAGGGGCAGAGAGACAGGGAGACACAGAATCCGAAGCAGCACAGAGCCTGACGCAGGGCTCGAACTCATGAACTGTGAGATCATGACCTGAGCTGAAGTCAGCACTTAACCAACGGAGCCACCCAGGAGCCCATCAGACAAAATACTTTAATTCAAAAAAGGTTACAAAAGACAAGGAAAAACATTATACATTAACAAAAGGTTTAATATAGCAAGAAGATAGAACAATTACAAGCATTTGTGCATCTAACAACAGGCTATATGAAGCAAAAACTGACAGAACTGAAGACAGAAATAGTTCTATAATAATAGAGACGTCAATATTTGACTCTCAGTAGTGGTTAAACAACCAGACTAAAGATAAGTAAGAAAAAGGCCTTAAACCACAGTAACAGAGGTGTAAACGCCCACCCAGCAACAACTGCATACAACTGATTTTTGACATTTTCCAGGATATGTTAGACCACATATTAAGTCTCAGTAGATTTTTTTAAGTTTATTTATTTCAGGGGAGAGAGAGAGCGTGTGACAGACAGACAGAGAGTGTGAGCGGGGCAGGGGCAGAGAGCAAGGAAGACAGAGAATCCTAAGCAGGCTCATACCGTCACATGGAGCCTAATACGGGGCTCGAACCCACAAAGTGTGAGATCATGACCTGAGCCAAAATCAAGAGTCAGACACTTAACAGACTGAGCCACTGAGGCACCCCAAGTCTCAGTAGATTTTAAAATACAGATATCATATAAAGTGTCTTCTCCAACCATTAAAGGATGAAATTAGAAGTCAACAACAGAAGTAAATCTGTAAAATACACCAAATTGTGGAAATTAAGCAACACATTCTTAAACCAATTAATCAAAGAAGAAATCACAAGAAAATTAGAAAATACTTAAGAGAAAATTAAAATGAAAACAAAATACACCAAAACTTATGGGATCCAGCGAAAGCAGTGTTAAAGGGAAAATCTTAACAAGCTATAAACTTATAAACAAGCTATAAACATTTGCCTTTACAAACAAGAAAGATTTCCTGTCAACAACCTTTAATTTTATAACTTAAGAAACTAGAAAAACAAGAACAAACTACACCCAAAGCTAGCAGAAGGACAAAAACCATAAAGACAGAATAGATAAAAATGAAATAGAGAACAGAAAAGAACAGAGAAAAATCAATAAAGCCAGTACTTGATTTTTTTTTTTTAAAGTCAACAAAATTGACAAACCTTTTGCTAGGCAGACTAAGGAAAAAAGAAGACAAATTAACAAAATCAGAAATGAAAAATGGAGACGTTACCATTGTAACAGAGTAGTATAAACAACTGTCACTGACAAACTGGATAACCTAGATGAAAGGAACAAATTCCTAGAAACACAAAACTTACCAAGGCTAAATCATGGAGAAATAGAAAAACTGAATAGACTTCTAAGTAGTAAGGAGATTGAATCAATAATAAAAAATCTCCCGAGGCAACTGGGTGGCTCCGTTGGTTAAGGGTCGAGACTTTGGCTCAGGTCATGCTCTCATGGTTGGTGAGTTCAAGCCCTGCATTGGGCTCTTTGCTGTCAGCTTGGAGACTGCTTTGGATCCTCTGTCTCCCTCTCTCTCTGCCCCTCCCCAACTTGTTCTCTCCCTCTCTTCCTCTCAAAAATAAACAAACATTTAAAAAAAACCAAAAACCTCCCAACAAAGAAAAGCCCTGGAACTGATAGCTTCACAGGTGAATTCCACCAAACATTTAAAGAATACCAATTCTTCTTAAGTTTTTTCAAAAAAATGAGGGAATACTTCCCAATTCGTCCTATGAGGCCAGCATTATCCAGATACCAAAGCCAGACAGAGACACTACAGGAACACTAGAGACCAATATCCCTTGTGAACAATGAACAAATGCAAAAATCCTCAACAAAACACTAGCAAACTGAAGTAGGCAGCAAACTAAAAGCATTATACACCACAAGTGGAATATTTTTACTGGAATGTAAAGATGGTTAAACATACAAATACTGGTGAATGGATGTTAACTAGTTTTATTGTAGTGATCACTTCTCAGTATATACAAATATCAAGTCATTATGCTGTACACATGAAACTAACATAATGTTATATGTCAACTGTATCTGAAGGGGAAAAAAAAGCAGTTGACGCTGTAACACCAGTGTATTGGTATTAGTCATTGTATTGGAAACTTAAGTTGGCTTACCTCTATACTTAACTCTGAGTTCAGTATTTTCCCACTACACATTCCTCCATCCATTTCATAACTTGCTTCAGGAAGTGATTATTTATACATCAGGGTAATTAACGCAGGAAACAAACCAAACTCTCCACAGTTAATTGTCCAGAAAAAAATGATAGAAGGGCAGAACCCATTTGGTAACCAAACTAACCTGCAGGACTAACCATAAACAGAAGGGGCAATCAGTGGGGATTATCACTAAGAACACTGAGTCCCTGCCCTTAGAGAGACAGCGTAACAAACAATTCCACCTAGAAGCAGCGGTTTGAAAAGTGCCTGGGGTATATGGGAAGGATTTATTTACTAATCTGAGCACGCACTGGAAGGGCGAGCAGGGATCGTTAGACTTGTCCAAGAAGAAAAGAGCTAGTGGCCACCATTTCTCTTCCCCTCCCTGCCAACCTAGACACCCAGACACCTGTGGGAGCCAAGATGAACACTTGCTACCTAGCTTGCTAACACTACGGCCATGCTCTTGCCCCCACATTCTCCTGTGGATCCACCCCATCTTAACTGCCTCGCTCAGCAAGAGTCCCTCCAAGGCATCTGATGTCTCATTGAGCAAGCAGCCCTGATAGTGGCCAACACTACTCCAAAGTGACTCCTGCCCTGGGAGAAGGGAAGATAAGCACAGTTGACCAGGTCAACTGCAGCCCCTGAACAGTAGGCTGGGGCAGACATCTGATCTGACTGCTGGCCCTACCCACAAACAAAACTTCATGCAGGGCAGCACAAAAAGAGAGCCCTGTGGTTCAGGGACACTGCAACCCTAACAGACTGGGAGCAGATATCTGGTCTGATGGCAGGTTGTCCCCATCAATAAAAGCCTCTCAGGGGACAACACAGGGAAAGAACCCTGAAGTTCAGGGGGGAAAAAATCTCAACTTTCCAGAAATAATAAAGATTAGAGCAGAAATAAATGAAATAGAGACTAAAACCAATAAAACAGATCAATGAAACCAGAAGCTGGTTCTTTGAAAAGATCAACAAAATTGATAAATCTTTAGCCAGATTCCTCAAAAAGAGAGGAAAAGAGAGAATTTAAATAAAATCAGAAACGATAGGGGAGAAATAACTGACACCACAGAAATACAAAGGATTAAGTATTCTGAAAAATTATATGCCAACAAATTGGACAAACTTGAAGGAATGGATATATTCCTAAGAATATAAAACATGCCAAAGCTAAATCAAGAAGAAATACAAAATTTGAACAGGCCAATTACTAGCAATGAAATTGAATCAGTAATCAAAAAACGCCCAACAAATTGAAGTCCAGGATCAGATGGCTTCATAGGTGAATTCTACCAAACATTTAAAGAAGAGTTAGTACCTATCCTTCTCAAACTATTCCAAAAAATAGAAGAGGAAGGACAGCTTCCAAATTCATTCTATGAGTCCAGCATTACCCAGATACCAAAACCAGATAAAGACACTACAAAATAAAACTAGAGGCCAGGGGGCGCCTGGGTGGCTCAGTGGGTTGAGCATCCGACCTTGGCTCAGGTCATGATCTCATGGTCCGTGGGTTCAAGCCCCACGTCAGGCTCTGTGCTGATAGCTCAGAGCCTGAAGCCTGCTTCGGATTCTGTGTCTCCCTCTCTCTGACCCTCCCCTGTTCATGCTCTGTCTCTCTCTCTGTCTCAACAATAAATAAACATTAAAAAAAAATTTTTTTTTAACTACAGGCCAGTATCTCTGATGAACATAGATGCAAAACTTAACAAAATATTACCAAACTGGGGGCGCCTGGGTGGCGCAGTCGGTTAAGCGTCCAACTTCAGCCAGGTCACGATCTCGCGGTCCGCGAGTTCGAGCCCCGCGTCGGGCTCTGGGCTGATGGCTCAGAGCCTGGACCCTGTTTCCGATTCTGTGTCTCCCTCTCTCTCTCTGCCCCTCCCCCGTTCATGCTCTGTGTCTCTCTGTCCCAAAAATAAATAAATGTTGAAAAAAAAAATAAAAAAAAAAAATATTACCAAACTGAATGCAACAATACATTAAAAAAATCTTTCACCATCATCAAATGGGGTTTACTGCAGGGATCCAAGGGTGGTTCAATATTCTCAAATCAATCAACATGACACATCACATTAACAAAAGAAAGGATAAAAAACATAAGATCATATCGATAGATGCCAAAAAAGCATTTGAGAAAATACAACATCCATTCATTAAAAACTCAACAAAGTAGGTATAAAGAGAACACACCTCAACATAGTAAAGACCATATATGAAAAACCCACAGCTAGGGGCGCCTGGGTGGCGCGGTCGGTTAAGCGTCCGACTTCAGCCAGGTCACGATCTCGCGGTCCGTGAGTTCGAGCCCCGCATTGGGCTCTGGGCTGATGGCTCAGAGCCTGGAGCCTGTTTCCGATTCTGTGTCTCCCTCTCTCTCTGCCCCTCCCCCGTTCATGCTCTGTCTCTCTCTGTCCCAAAAATAAATAAAAAACGTTGAAAAAAAAATTAAAAAAAAAAAAAAAGAAAAACCCACAGCTAACATCATATCAATGGGTGAAAAACAGAGTTTTTCCTCTGAGATCAGGAACAAAACAAAGATGCCCACTCTCACTACTTTTATTCAACACAGTACTGGAAGTCCTAGCAGTAACAATCAGGCAAGAAAAATAGAGAAAAAGCATCCAAATTAGTAAGGAAGAAAAAAAAGTGATCATTTATGTGCATATAATGTGAATCACATTTATGTGATTCCACAATTTGAAGTGCAAGCTTCAACCTCAATCATCTTTGCATTTCCCTAGCCTAGCGTGTAAAAGAATGCAATTAACACCTTTATAAGGTAGTAAAAGCAGTCTCAGTCTGCTCCAATTTAACTTTACAGCCACTTCCTGTATTATTCTCTACACTCTTCACTCTAATTATACTGGATTAACACTGATCCAGAGCCTTGTACAATCCTGGCACATACACATGCTTGTAAAATGAATGTAAATATAATCAATACTGGGAAAAATGGAAAAACATAACCCATAGTGCCTGCTCATACACATTCCACTCCTATGCAGAAGATGCTCAATAAACACCTAACTGGCAATGGTAGATGACATTCACATCTTCTGAGTACCACCTGTGTGCAGATTATGCTATGCTCTTTATATATGTTAGATCATGTGCTCCTCATAACATAAAACAATGTACTATACATCCATTTTGTGTATTTTCCACAAAGGCTATTATTTCTATGGTATCTGTTTTCTCAACTAGTATATGTTTCATAACAATAGGAATCTGCCTTTCTTGATCCTTTCTGCATTCCCAGGGCCAGTCAAAACATCTGGCATACAGTAGGCATTCAACAACTGTCTAATGACTAATGAATAAATACATAAATTGTCCTATGAGCTAGGCATTGTTATTTTAGTTCTACTGATGAGAAAACCAGAACATTAAGTGACTTGCCCAAACTAACATAGCTAGGAAGCAGCAGAACAAGATTTAAAATGTACTGTTTTTCAGTGTTTAACACTTGCTTCTCATTGGTGCCCAATAATAAGAAAGAATTATAGCCCAGAGTACTTCTACAAATCCCTTGTGAACTCCCTACAAGGCAACTTTAGCAAGCTTCATCATTTTCTTAAAGACAGTGAAAAGGTGATGCTCATCACTAAGGTTCATGGCTTTTTGAAATAAGAGGTGCAGCATATCTATCTTCTGGACAGCAGTGTAGAAGGATCAGAGGCCAATGTGGACGAACTGGGCAATTATTAAGCATTTTAGTTATGTATTGATAGGCTCTGAATTATTTCTGTTTGCACTTTAGTTCTATTTTCTACATGTTACAAATTGATCGTGTTCTTGACATACCTATCATTTATTCTCATTTATACTATACCTCAAGATAATTAGACAATTGTTGATAAATATCTAATAATAATGACCTGAGAATTAAGCCTTTTAGGTGGCAAGAAGCACAATATACGTGTTTGATGTTTGTTTTCTATCTATGAGTCAACATCAATCCCTTAGAGTGAACAAAATGTTATTATTAAACCTTTCCAATCAGACAGTTTTTCACTGGATTTGTTACACAATTATACTGCTGTGCTTAAGTTCACAAACATATTTCATAAAAAAAATAAGGAAAACAAAATTGATCAATGTAATAGACTACACTAACAGAGTGAAGGGGGGAGACACATACTCATATCAACTGAGGCAAAAACTACCTCCACGCAATAAAAGCTATATTTGAAACACCCACAGCAAGTATCATACTCAATAGTGAAACTGAAAGCTTTTCCTCTAAGATCAGGAACAAGTCAATAGTGCCCACTTTCACCACTACTATGCAAAATAGTACTAGACATTCTAGCCAGAACAAGTAGGAAAAAAAGAAAAAGAAAAGGCATCCAAATAGGAAGTAAAATGATGTTTGCATATGATATAATCTTATATGTAGAAAACTATTACACACACATGCAAAATAACTTAGACTAAATGAATTCAGCAAATACCAGGAGACAAAGGCAACAAAAAACAGGAGTATTTCTACACACTAACAATGAAGAATCTGAAAGAGAAATTACAAAAGCAATCCCATTTACAACAACATCAAAAAGAATAAAAGACTTAGGAAGTCATTTACTCAAGGAGATGGAAGACTTGTACAGTGAAAACTACAAAACATTACTGAAATTAGGACAGGGGCGCCTGAGTGGCTCTATCCGTTAAGTGGCCAACGTCGGCTCAGGTCATGATCCCACAGTTCATGAGTTCGAGCCCCACATCAGGCTCTGTGCTGACAGCTCAGTGCCTGGAGCCTGCTTCAGATTCTGTGTCTCCCTCTCTCTCTACCCCTCCCCACTCACACTCTGTCTCTCTCTCCAAAATAAACATAACAAAAAAATTTTTTTAAAGAAAAGAAATTAGGACAGAAATAAATGGAAACACACCCCATGTTCACAGACTGGAAGACTTAATAGTGTTAAAATGTCAATACTAATGTGAAAAGTATTAAGGGAAACTTCACTAAAATGGAATCGGGGCCCTCATCCCCTGCCACTTGTCAACTGCAGAACCAACAGGAAAAGATGTATCTTGCATCTGGACAGGAATGTTCTTAATTTTCTTAACATTTTCTTTTCGCTAGTTTACTTGAAGAATACAGCATGTAAGGACACCCGGCTGACTCAGTCAGGAAAGCATGCAGCTCTCAATCTTGGGGTTGTAGATCCAAGCCCCATGTTAGGTATGGAGCCTCCTTAAAGATTTAAAGAAAAAGCGTACAGCATATAATACTTACAACACAAAGTAAGTGTTAATCAACTGTTTATGTCATTGGTAAGGCTTTCAGTCAACAGTAGGCTATCAGTAGTTAGGCTTTCTGGGGAGTCAGGAGTTATACTTGGATTTTCAACTGCAGAGGAGGACGGCACCCATAACCCCCATACTGTTCAAGTGTCAACTGTATTTCACTATCCCAGCAGAAGGAAAAAAGGTTCTCTCCTCCACCAGCAACAGCCCAGCCCATGAAAGACTGTCAGAACTCAACCAATGCGAAGTCACTACACCTCAAACTCCGTTTACTCCAATGGACTGTTTGTTTATGACAGCCCTCCCAGCTCCCCCTTTCCTCTATAAAAGAGCATTCTTTTCCTTTGTTCTCTGGACTTG
Source organism: Herpailurus yagouaroundi (assembly GCF_014898765.1). NCBI lineage: Eukaryota > Metazoa > Chordata > Mammalia > Carnivora > Felidae > Herpailurus > Herpailurus yagouaroundi. The sequence goes on along the minus strand of NW_024412376.1, from coordinate 167,200,311 downwards.
CTTATGGTTTTGCTGTACCTTGCATGAATTGCAATTCTCTACTAACCCGAATATGGTTTTGCTAGTAAATAACTGAGTTTTATTCTTAAGGTTAACATTACCCAAAGTGATCTATAGATTCGATGCAATTGCTATCAAAATCCAGATAATTTTTGTTTTTGGAGAAATAGAAAAATTCATCCTAAAATTCATATAGAATCTCAAGGGACTCCAAATACTCAACACAATCTTAGAAGAAGAAAAAAGGAACAAAGCAGGACTCATACTATCCGAATTCAAAACTGACTACAAAGCTACAGTAACCAAGACAGTGTGGTACTGGCATAAAAACAGACATTTACAAGGAAACAGAATAGGGAGCCCAGAAATAAACCCTTGCATATATGGTCAAATGGTTGTTGACAAGGGTGCTAAGACTGGGAAAGGATAACTTTTTTCAACAAATGGCACTGGGAAAACAGGACATCCACATGCAGCATAAAATTGGACCCCTACCTCACACCATATACAAAAACTAATCCAAAATGGATCAGACTTAAGACCTAAAACTATAAAACTCTTGTAAGAAACATAGGCCAAAACTTCACAATATTGAATTTGGCAATGTTTTCTTAGATATGACACCAGAGCACAGGAAACAAAAGAATTTCTCTGTAGCATGTGATGGTGTTTGATAGCATTCTACCCACAGAACTTTCAAAATTGGAGTCAGTCCTCTCAAACACTGCCACTCTTTGTCAACTAAGTTTATGCAACATTCTAAATCCTTGTTGTCATTTCAACAATCTTCATAGCATCTTCACCAGTAGATTCCATCTCAAGAAACCACTTTCTGTGCTCCCCCAAAGAAGCACCTCCTCCTCTATTCAAGTTTTATCATGAGATCTCAACAATTCAGTCCCATCTTGAGGTTCCACTCTTGATTTTAGTTCTCTTGCCATTTCCACATCTGCAATGACTTCGCCCATTGAGTCTTGAACCCCTCAAAGTCTTCCATGAGGGCTGGAACCCACTTTTTCAAAACTCCTGTTAATATTGATATCATGACCTCTTCCATGAACCATGAATATTCTTAATGGCATCTAGAATGGTGAGTCATTTCCAGGTTTTCAATTTGCCCAGATCCATCAGAGGAATCACTATTTATGACATCTACAACCTTATGAAATTTATTTCTTAAATAAGACTTCAAAGTCAAAATTATTCCTTGCACCACGGGCTGCAGAATGGATGGTCTGTTAGCAGGCATGAAAACATTAATCTTGCTTTACATCATCAGAGCTCTTGGGTGACTGGGTACAATGTCAATGAGCAGTATTATTTTGAGAGGAATCTTTTTTTCTGAACTGTAGGTCTGAACAGTCGGCTTCAGATATTTGGTAAACCATGATGTAAACAGATATGCTATCATCCAGGCTTTGTTGTTCCATCTGTAGAGCGCAGGCAGAGTAGATTCAGCACAGTTCTTCAGGGTCCTAGGATTTTCCCAACAGTAAATGAGCACTGGCTCCAACTTCAAGTCACCAGCTACATTAGCCCCTAACAAGAGAATCTGCTTGTCCCTTGAAACTTTGAAGTCAGGCACTGACTTCTCCTCTCTAGCGATGACAGTCCCAGTCTTCTCCCCAAATGAGGCTGTTTTCGTCTACACTGAGAATCCATTGTTTAGTGTGGCCTCCTTCATGAATTATCCTAGCTAGACCTTCTGGAGAACTTGCTGCAGCTTCTCCATCAGCACTTGCTGCCTCACTTGGCACTTTTGTGTCATGGAGACGGCGTCTTTCTTAAATCTCATGAACCAACCTCTGCAAGCTTCCGATTTTTCTTCTGCAGCTTCCTCTCCTCCTCCAGCCCTCACGGAATCGAAGAGAGTCAGGGCCTTGCTCTGGAAGAGGCTTTGGTTTAAGAGAGTATTGCAGCTGTTTTGATCTTCCTTCCAGACCACTGACATTTTCTCCCTACCGGTAGTTAGGCCATTTCCCTTTCTTATCATTCACGTGCTCACTGGAGTAGCACTCATTTCCTTGAGGAACTTTTCCTTGGCATTTGCAACTTGGCCGTTTGGTACAAGAGGCCTACCTTTCAGCCTATCTTGGCTTTAGACATCCCTCCCTCACTCAGCTTCATCATGTCTAGCTTTTGATTTCAAGTGAGAGATGCGTGACCTTTCCTTTCACTTGAACCCTCAGAGGCCACTGTGGGGTTGGTTGTCAGTTAGCCTAATTTCAGTACTGCTGTATCTCAGGGAGTGGGGAGGCCTGAAGAGAGGGAGATAGATGGGGGAATGGATAGTCAGTGGTGCAATCAGAACACACACATGTATTGATTAAGTTTGCTGTCTTATATGGGCATAGTTCCTGATGCCCCCCAAAATTACAATAGTAATATCAAAGATCATTGATCACATATCACCATAACAAACATGATAATAATGAAAAACTTGAAATATTGCGAGAATTACCAAACTATGACACATAGACATGAAGTGAGCAAATGCTGTTGGAAAAATGTGCCAAAAGAGTTACTTGGTGCAGGGTTGTCACAAACATTTTTTTAAAAGATTTTATTAAAAAACAAAAACTCTACACCCAACACAGGGCCTGATCCCACAACCCTGAGATCAAGAGGCACACACACCACCAACTGAGCCAGCCAGGCACCCCATCACAAACTTTCAATTTGTAAAAAACAGTATCTGAGAAGTTCAATAAAATGAGGTATGCCAATAGAGTATTCCTAAAACTCCACAACAACCAAGTAACCAATTCAAAACTGGGCAAACGACTTGACATTTCTTCAAAGAAGATATACAAATGACCAATAAGCATGTGAAATGATGCTCAACATCACTAATCATTAGGAAATTGCAAATCAAAACTGTCATCATTTTGTATTAAATCACGACACACCCATTAGAATGGCTACTGTTAAAAAAAGAAAATAATTAATATTGGTGAGGATGTAGAGAAATTGCAACTCTGTGCACTGTGGAAAACAGAATGTGGTACAGCACTGTGGAAAACAGTATGGTGGTTCTCAAAAAGTTTTTTGGTCTCAAAAAGGACCAAACTTTTTGTGGTCCTCAAAAAGTTACACAGAATTACCATATGATCCAGCAATTCCACTTCTGGGTACATACCCCAAAGAATCAAAAGCAGGGTCTCAAAGATAGATTTGTACACATGTATTCATAGAGGCAGTGTTATTCATAATAGCTGAAATATGGAAGCAACCAAAGTGTCTATCAACAGATGAATGGATAAGCAAAATGTGGTATATACGTACAATGTAATATTTTTCGGCCTTAAAAAGAAGGAAATTCTGGCACATGATACAACATGAATAAACCTACAGGACATTATACTAAGTGAAATAAGCCCATCACAAAAGGACAAATACTGTATGATTCCACTTCTATGAGGTCCCTAATCAAATCATAAAGACAGAGAGTAGAATACTTCCCAAGGTTGGAGGTTAGGGGGCAGGAAGATGGGAAATTTTTTCTTAATGGCTAAAGGTACGAAGATAGACAGATGGTTAAAAACAAACAAAACACAAACAAAACACACACACACACACACACACACCCCTAATATAGTTTATTGTAAAGGATGTTTGCCGTTCCACTCAATAGAAAGCATGGCAGAACAGGGAAAGAAAAGGTGGGAGAGAAAGCTGGTATGTCAGGACTAGGCAGGGTCCACCTAGTACCCTGGGTGGTGATAAGATGGGGTTGAGCAGTTATGGGCCACATAGTGAATTAGCACCATTATCCCAGAAAGTCTTAACTAGAGGAGCTTGTAAAGTTACCCGTACAGGCCTTGTGTTACAAATGAGATACGTTCTTGAGTCTTACTGTGGCGGCAAAAAGAACCACAATTCCCAAGAATGGTCTGGCCCTATCACATGCTAGCTACAGCTCAGTCACCTGGCAGTCCCTACACAGCTGAGGATACAGCCTCAGCATCCTCTCTGGGAACTCCCGGTCTCCCAACCCAGGCTCCCTGCTCCTAACTGACATGGCCACTGGTGAGACCAACCTATTGATCAAGTCTTCTCATTGTTTTCACTCTGCACAGTGGGAAGTCTCTCTATTCCTCCACAGGTTCTGTGACAGACCCAGACAGATACAGGAGTAAGCAACAAACATGTAATCACATAAGATACCAGATTGTTAAAATGCTCCTTAAATAGTTAAAAATCCTAAAACAAAACCTACATGTTGGGGTAAAGGACCATACAGATGTAGGACTTTAGATCTGGTTCTGTCTGGGACCTGCTTAGAGGCTGTGGGGCCACAGCAGGCCAGTGCTGAACCTGTAGGCTGAACACCAGTGGCCGCCAGACTACAGGTAGAGTACTGCTACTTGCAGGTGTGTGCGAGTGGGTGGCAGAAATGATGTGCTCGGGTCCCCACTCTGCACTCATCTATGGCTCCTGGTGTCCATGACACTAAGATCAGCGGTGCAGACCAGGTGACTTCTAAATTTTTCTTCTGCCCTGATGAGTTATGAACCACTCTCCCCAGAAGAGGGAGAGAGCTGGAGTGAGGGAGACATCTGGCTTCCAGAGGCATTTAAAACAAAGCAGATGAGAAAATACTGGCAATGTGATATGAAGTAAAATGTACAGACAGCAGGAACTCAACCGCGCCCAGTGTGTAAAGGAAAAACAGGAAGGAGGCATGCCAAGAAATTAACACTGGTTATCCCCCACATTGTGGGATTACAGTGGCTGTTAGTTTATTCTCTGTCCTTTCCTCTATTTTTCAGATATTCAAAATTACTTTTATAGTAAAAGGGGGGTGGTGGTGAGGGAAAGTCTCTTTTTCAGTCTACAATCTGGCTGCAGGACAAAGCTAAGAAGTGAAAATTGTCTTTTGCAGTGTAATCCCTTTGTAGACCTAGCTTCTTTCCTGGGACGACCCAGATGATAGCTATGGCCCAAATGGAACACGAGTTCATCCAAACGTGTGGAGGCACTTCCAAACAGCTGTTCTAGAAAAATACTGTTACTCTTGCTCCTGGTCTGAGTGCTTATGGTATTTCAAAACGACAGACATAACATCAATGACAAGGAGGAGGAGGAGGGAAAGTAAGACTTAAGTGCGTTACTTGACACTCTAGCAGGCACTGCCATTGTCATGGGTCCCAGCATCAGGGAGCTATTGCTACTGAAAGATTCATTTACAACCGGGGCTAAAAGTCACCCCAGAACGTAACAGGGGTTCACATGGCCCAGAACCCAATGTGAACACATACACACCAGGAGTCTATACCCATGTACTACACACACACACACACACACACACACACACACACACACACACACCCAGAATCTAGTGTCTACACACACAATTAAACGCAAACATACACATATATAGAACCTTCCATGTGCACACACACATATCCCTGAAGCCCAACATAGGTGCACACTTCTCAAACCTAAAAGTGGCACACACACACCTTAGAACCTAACAAAGACATCAGAACCCAAAGTCCCGCAGAATCCAACACGCACACAAACCCCCCATAACCCACAGGGTCACACACGTCTCAGGTTTTCAACATGAGAGCAGACTCCTCTGAACCCAAAACAAACACGTTCATCAGATTCAACACTGGCACACACAGCCCTCAGCCCTAACACAGGTACAGACCCCTCAGAACACAACACACACCCCCGTCTCAGAACCCCAAACAGGAACACATCCTTAGAGCCCAAACAGGCAAACCTTTCAGAACCCAAACGGAGCACACACCCCTCTCCCAAAACAGAACACACCCCCTTGAACACAAAATGAATGCACACGGCCCCAGAAACCCAAAAGGGGCACACACACCCGTCACACCTAACATGGGAGCTCACACCTCAGATGCTAAAACAGGCACACACAACTCAAAACAGACAGTAAGAGACACACCTCAGAAGCAACACAGGCGCACACACCCTCAGATCCATAACGTAAGCACACAAAGCCTTCAAATCCACCACAGACACATCCTTCAGACCAAACACTGGCACACTCCCCTCAGCACCCAGCATGAGAACACCCCTCAGAACCTAACAGATGCTGGCATCTCTCAGAAGCAACAGGAACACACACCCTCAGACCCAACATGGGCACACACAGCAATCAGAACCAACAAGGAAAGACCTCTTCACAACCAAATGGAAAGCAATCCTCAGACCCACACAGACACACAAGCCTCAAAATCAACACAGACATAAAACGCTTAGGCCTAACACGGGCCCCGCACTCCACAGAACCCAACATGGGAGCGCAGGCACTCCTCAGAACCAACAGGGTCACACACAGCCCGCTGAACCAACATGGACACAACCCTCAGACCCAACATAGGGCACATTCCTCAGAATCTAACACACAACCCTCAGACACAACACAGGAACATCCCTTATCACTAACACGAATACACAACCCTCAGACCCAAATAGTCACACACACTCCTCAAAGCCCAACCTAGGCTCACACCCCTTAGAACACAACATGGGCGCACACTCCTCAGAATTTAAGATATGTTCACACCCCCCAGAACGAACATGAAACACATGGGTACACACAGCCCTCAGAACCAATATGGACATACAACTCTTTCACCTAAACAGGCCACACACTCCTCAGAACCCAACATGGGAACACACACCCCTCAGAACCAACACAGACACACAAACCTTAAACCTAACACAACCCTAACATGTAAATGGGCACACGCTTCTCAACACAATATGGAATACAGTCCTTAGAACATAACACATGCACACAATTCTCCAAACAAACCCAAATACACACCCTCATATTCAATATGGGCACAACACCCCTCAGAACCCAACACGACACACAGCCCTCATACCCACTCCTGGAGGAGACACTCAGAACCCAACCCAAACACACACTGCTCACAACCCAAAATGGGCACACACCCTTCAAACCCAACACGGACACACACACACCCACAGAACTAACACAGAAACATAACCCTTTAGCCTAACATATGCACACATACCCCACGGACCCAACAAAGACACGTGAACACACAACCCTTAGACCTAACACAGGCACACACATCCCTCAGAACCCAAGACGGCTGCACACAACACGTAGGCCCAACATGAGAACACACATACTCTTCAGAACCAACATGCGCACACACACCTCTCACGACTCAATACTGGTGCACACACCCCCTCAGACCTGACATGGGTACACAACCCCCTCAGAATCCCACATTAATGCATATACCCCTCAGAAAACAGCTCAGCCACACACACCTCATGCCCATGGGAGTAGACCCCTCAGAACTCAACACACACAGACAACCCTTAGAACCAACACAAACACACACCCCTCAGAATGAACTCAGACACAACCCACACACCAACACAGGCATACACAACCCACAGAACCCAATACAGGTGCACACACCCACAGACACAACATGGGCACATTCCCCTCACCCCCACATGCACACACAAACCTCAGACACGACAAAGGTATACACTCATCAACCCAACATGGAGTCTCATGCCCCTAGGACCCAACATGGAGGCACTCACACTCTCAGAACAAAAACAGGCAAATACCCATCAGATCCAAAAGGGACACACACCACTCAGAACCCAATGAGGGAACACAACCCTCAGATGTCAACAAGGACAAAGCCCTCAGAATAAACAAAAACACACAACCCTCAGATAAGCACACATGCCCTTTAGAACCCAACACAGGCATACAAGCCTCACACCCAAAACAGGCAAAACACCCAACTGTACACACATCCTCAGAACCCACCTACAGGCACGCAGACCCTACAGAACCACCGTGGGAGCAGACACCGACTCTCCATGGGGCACACAGATACCTTAGACCCAATATGGGCACACACATCCATAGTCAACGAGGACACACACACCTCTCAGAATCCAAAATGGATACACACCTATGACACTCAACATGGGCACACACTCCTCATAACACAACAAGGACACATGCCTAAAAGCAACAAGATACACAGCCCTCAGAACCAATAGGACGCACAACCCTCAAAACTCAACACAGGCACACACCCTTAAAACCAACATGCACACACAACCCTAAAGCTTAACACAGGCAAACATACCCCTCAGAACACAACATGGGTGCACATCCCTCAGACCCAACACAGGCAAACACCCGTCAGAACACAGTACAGTTTCACACAACCCTCATACCCAACAAGGGGGTATGAACACAAACACACACCCATCGTAACTCCAAATAGGCAGATAACCTCAGGCCCAACACAGACACACACCCCCTCCCAGCCAACATGGACACACATCCACCCTTCCACCTAACAAGAGCACACAGACACTTCAGAACCCAAACGGGCACACATACCTCCCAGAATCCACCACATGCACACAAACTTTCCTCAGACAGCATGGGAGCCCTTCCTCAACATCTAATACACCCACAAAACTTCATAACCAACAAGAACACATACGCCTCAGCACAACACAAACAGAAAACACCCTCAGAACCAACATGGACACACAACCCTCAGACCCAACGCAGGCACACACACCACTCAGAACTTAACACAGAGCACATAAGCACATACCTTCAACTCAAAATGGGAACACACACCCCCTTCAAAATGAACACCTACTCACACCCCTCAATACACATGTGACCTGGCACAAAAATCCCTCAGAACCCAACATGAGTGCACACATACTCCAGAACTTACATGGGCTCACACACACCTCAAACCCTACATGGACAAACATCTCAGAACCCAAAACAGGGACACACACCCTTTAGACCAAACACAGGAGCAAAAACACACCTCAAAATCAACAGGGACACACACCCTCACCCAATATGGGAGCACACCCTTCAGAACCAACACTGAACATGCACATCTCAAACCCAACACAGACAGAACACCTCTCAGAAACCAACATGGCCACACAACCCTCAGAACACAACACGGGCACACACCCCTCAGAAACATCATGGACATACAACCAGCGGACCCAATATGGGCACAACACAGCAATACACGCTCCTCAGAACCAACACAGACACACAACCCTCTAATCCAGATGAGCACACACACTCCTCACAACAAACACGGGAGCACAACACTCTGAAGCCAACATGTGTACACACACACACACCTCGGAACTGACACAAATGTAAACACCTCGGGGCGCCTGGGTGGCTCAGTCGGTTGAGCGTCCGACTTCGGCTCAGGTCACGATCTCGCGGTCTGTGAGTTCGAGCCCCGCGTCGGGCTCTGGGCTGATGGCTCAGAGCCTGGAGCCTGCTTCCGATTCTGTGTCTCCCTCTCTCTCTAACCCTCCCCCGTTCATGCTCTGTCTCTCTCTGTCTCAAAAATAAATGAAAAACGTTAATAAAACAAACAAACAAACAAATGTAAACACCTCAAACCTAAAATAGACACACACACCACTGCGAAGCGACTCAGGTGCACAAGCCCCTCAGAACCCAACATAAACACAATGCCTTAGGCCTTACGCAGGCACACATACCCCAGAACCAACATGGGCACATACACCCCTCACAACCCATAATAGGCGCACAAGAGCAGACCCCTCAGAACCCAATCCCAAGGCACACCTCTAAGAACCTAAAACAGGCACATCACCTCTCAAATTAACACAGACACACACTTGTAGAGCCAAGGACACGCAACCCTTAGACCTAACGGAGGCACGCCCCACCACAGAACCCAAAAGAGGCACACCCCTCACAACCAACACGGGAGCACGCACCTCAGACCAACACAGGCACCAACATTCTCACCCAACTTGGGAGCATACCCCTCAAGACCTAACACGTGCACACATGCCTCGAACCCAGGATGAGAGCACCCCCCTCGGAACCTAACACGTACTTATACCTCTCAGAATCAACACAAACCCATATCCCTCAGATCCACCGCGGAGAGACACAGCTATCAGAACCAACGAGGACAGCCAGCCCTTTATAACCAAGTGGAACTCAACCCTCAGACCCAACACGGACCCACCACTCAGAACAACAGACACCCAACCCTCAGACGCAGCTCGGCACACACCCTCAAGACCCAATATGGGAGCCCCCCCCAAGAGCCCAAAATAGGCACGAGCCCCCCAGAACCAACACGGGTCCCCCCTCAGGCCCCACACAGGAGCACAGACACCCCTCGGAAACCAACGTGGACTCACAACCCTCAGACTCAGACGGGCACACGCCGCTCCATACCCAGCACAGGAGCACACAACTCAGAACCTAACACACACACACACACACACACACACACACACACACACACACACACGCAGCTCGGCACACACCCCCAAGACCCCACCCCCCCCGCACAACCCAGTACAAGCATCACAGGCCGCACACCCGACATCGGAACACACACACCTTCAGACCAACAAGGCCCCGCAACCTCAACGTGAGCGCACACCCCTCAGGTCCCAACACAGGCAGACACCCTTTGACCCAACACGGGATACGCTCCCCAGAATCTGACACCCTCACAAACCCTCAGAGTGAACACGAACGCACAACCTTCAGACCGAAACAGGCACGCGCCCTCCTCAAAACCCACATGGGGCTTACACACCTCAGAACCAACACAGACATACAACCCTCGTGCCCACCACGGCTGCACACACACAACCCTTAAACCGAACACAACCTTCAGATATAAATGGACACACATGGAGCACACCCCTCAGAACACAACACATAGACAACCCTCACAACCAACCGGAAAAAAACACCCCTCCTACAGAACCACCCTCAGACCCAACAGGCGCACGCGCCCCTCAGAACCAACCGACACACATCTCCCCACACGACACGGGAGCACACCGTCCGGAAGCCAACTCACGCACACACACCTCAGAACTGACCAGAACGCTCCTCCCTCGGAACCCAGCACGGGCCAGCCAACAAGCACGCACAACCCTCACACGCAACGTGGCACACGCCTGTCAGACCCGAACTGTGAGAATCAGTAAGAGGAAACTTTAGTGAGAACCACGCCTCCTCGACTGCAGGTCCCACCGGAAGAGGGGCCTGGCGAGGCCCTACTGCTTCACGATCCCAGGAGGAAGGAAGGTTTCCTCCGGCTCCGGCAGCAGCCCAGCCAATGAGAAGCCACCACACTTCCAGCTCCCAGTTTCCTCCAATGGGCTTTCTGTTTACAACAGCCCCCGCCCCCCATAAGACAGCGTCCTCGGCGTTCCGTGCCCTAGCGAAGGGTTTTGCCTTAGCGTGCTGGTCCTGGGTGGCCGTTCTCTGCTGTTCCAAAGAAGCCTATCCTTTCCGGAACAGTAACGGGCAGTTTTGTTTTTAAGGTTAACAGTGCACGTGCACACACTCCTCAGAGCCCGCCGCCACCCACTCCCCTCACCCAACCCTGGAGCGCACGCTCTCAAACCTGTCACAACCCACCAGGACGCAAGCCCGCAGCCCTGACTCGGGCTCGCCCTCCTCGAAACCCACACGCGCCCACACCCGCTGCGGTCTGAGGAAGCGCGGCTCGCCCACAGGGCCGCACCTGGCGCAGCGCGGCCTCCGCGGCGCCGCCCTCCCGCTGCCGGAGCTGCTCCCGGAAGCGCGCCACCTGCTCCAGTAGCGCGTCCACGAGCGAGGGCGCCGCGTCCCCCTCGAGCGCGGCCAGGCGGGCGCGGAGGCGCTCTATGAGGGCATCCCGCGCCGCCAGCTCGTCCTGCAGGCGCCTCAGCCGCTGCCCGGCCTCGTGGTACAGGCCACAGAGCGTCGCAGCCGCGCGCGGGGCCCCCTCCCGCCCGCCGGACCCAGCGCCCCCCGAGGACATGGCCGCGGGCCGCTACCGGAGGGCGCGCGGACGACACACCAACTTCCGCGCCGGGTCTGGACTGGCTCACCTTCCCGGAACTTTTCCCGGAGCGTCCCGCCCACCGCCTTGACCCCGGCCCCGCCCACGGCCCACAGCCAGGCCGCGCCCCCCCACCGACAGCCCGGCCCCGCCCACAGCGACCCGCTTGGCCCCCGACCCACCGAGAAGCCGCCCCAGACCGCCCACAGCCTGGCCCCGCACGCGGCGACCGGCGTGACCCCTGACCCACGGAAAGGCCGGCCCAGACCCGCCCACAGCCCGGCCCCGCCCCGCCATCGGCGCGGCCGCGCCCATGGCGGCCAGCGTGGCCCCTGACCCACGGAAAGGTCGGCCCCGACCGGCCGCTAGCCCGCCCTGCCCGCGGCCCGCGGCACATCCCAGTCTCCCGGCCCACAGCAGGCCCCGCCCCCCGCCGGCAGCACAGCCCCTCTCCCCCGCCCACTGAACGTCCCCGCCCCCCGCCGACGGCCAGCACGGCCACGCCCCCTGCCAAGAGCTGGCCCCGCCCCACCGACAGAACGGTTCCGCCCCGCACCGAGAGCAAGTACCCGCCCCCTCTCCCGGCCCCAGCCGTTGGGGCCTGGCCTCCCGGGGTGGCTGGCTTGTCCCAGCGGCCCAATTCCCTCCCCCCTCCCCGCTCCCCCCCTCCCGGCCTCCCTCTCCCCGCGTGAGGGGAGTTTTAAGGGAGTCAGCTGAGAGGAGGAGGGAGAGTGAGACACCTGTCATGCAGCTACTGATGGGAGGGAAAGAATGGGTCACTGGCGACTTCAAGTACAGGACCTGTACGTGGGTCAAAATCCCTGGGCTGCAAGCCAACTTAGCCACATAAAACAACAGGAACGGGGCGACGTCTCCCTGAGCTCAGGAAGATGCCCTACCCACCCAACTGCATGGCGGTGGCCCCTGCATGCCCCTCTCTAAGACAGGAGGGAGCTGCCCTGTCCTACCCTCGCTTCTCCATCCCTTTCCTTCCCCCAACGTCCCAGACCAACTCCAAGGGTTTTTCTGACTCCTCGCTATTTTCTTTTTCAGTCTGATCTTTCCCCCACAATGACACCCAGGCACATCCGTGATCTTTCAAAGGTTCCCTCCCTCACAGCGGCTGCACCCCAGCCCTGCATGTGTGTGCTCCCCCCTTCCGCCCAGGCCTCATCTGGTTTTCCCCTTTAAGTAATCCATAGCCAAGCTTGGGCTGGCCCCAGGGAAAACACGCACAGGCTTGTAAATCAGACAAGTGTATGAGCAAAGCCAGCTCACACTTCCTCCTCTGTAGAGGGAAGATCAGAGCCAGTTCCCTCCCTGCTGGTTAGGGGTGTTGTGGGGACTAGAAGATGAGGTGCACTTGTCCTACACAGTGTAAATCCACAATCCCCGAGGCTATGGCTATGGATGACACCTTATGTTTGGCTGAGGCAGTGGTGGAGAAAAAGAAACAGCACTGGCCCCACTGCTGCTGGAGGTGGGATGAGTCCTTATTCTATTCTTATATGTACAGCTTGGGGCAGGTTACTCAAGTGCCCTCGAACCTGGTTCTCAACTGTGAAGTCCACATTCCAGTCTCTCATCCAACACTAGAGGGACCTCGGGCATCAGTGATACTGGCTTTGTCTGCTGATTTGTTTTGTACTGTTTTGCCCCAATGAGTGAGGCTTTGCTCATCAATAGGTGGTAGCAGACTGTGGCGTGGGCATCACCCTGGGATCAGGGCCACGTACAGAGGATGTGCACCTGGGTGCACCCAGGAAGCAGGGCTCGCGGTCGCTAGTGAGGAGGTCACAGAACAGACTGTGTTGGCTCAGCTCCCGGAAGAGAGGTCTTGAGCTGCCCAACATTGCCTCCCAGGCCCAGTGTCCATGCCTCCTTCCAGCCCCTGACCACCTCTCCTCAGCCCCACGTGAGGCTCTCTGAGGTCCAGCTCAGCAGGGAGACTGCCACCAGGGGCAAGTTCAATGTGGGAGGCTCAGTCAGGGGCAAGAGGGGAAGTCAGAGCCCCCACCTTACCCACCCTTCCATGTCCCTTCCTCCAGGTGCCTCTCTGACCCCAACAGGATCCCAGCTCCAACCCCGACTCCCCCTGGCTTTCATTCAGAGTCCTCAAAAAAGACAGGTGGCCTGTGACTGGACACCAGAAGGGAGGAGAAAGCCATGCAGGTGCCTGGGCAAAAACCTTCTAGGTGAAGGGAACAGAAAGGGCACAGTCTCAGGGCTGAGCGCTAGGCCTGGTCAAGAACCTTGAGGAGGCTGCACCCACAGGAGTGGGGCAAGCAGGAGAGGGCATGAATGGGTCTGGGACAGATTGAGCTTCCAATGTGGATACTCAGTTGGGCTCCTGAGGGGCACGGGTCTTCCCCAAAGCCCTCAGACTGCCATGTGCACATAGGGGCCACTGCTCAGTCCAACTCCTGGCTGGCCTGCCCCCAGTTCTAACGCAGTGGGATCTAAGGGGACCCTCCTCTCCTTATCCTGCCGGTGGAACTAAAGCATATGCCCTATAGACTCTTGGGAACCAGGAAAGTATGGGAACACATGAATATGGCCCAAATGGTGTATTTGAGTAGTTTGTAGCCACCATCATATTTGCTCCTGAGAGGCAGGCAAAGGAGAGAAAATTCTGGACTATTCTAGGACCTGAGGCCAAAAGTGGGAGAGGTTGTGCTCAGCCAGTGCAGTCCCAGCCCACCCCACACAGCCTAAACTGCTGGTGGTTTGAGCTGGAGGCAGCCCTTTGCTTCTGTCCTGATGACCACTTCGGTCCCCAAGGCCCCTTCTATCCATGTGGCCCTCTCTGGCCTTGCACCCTCTCCCCCAGTGGGCCTGGGGCTGAGTGCAGGGACTCTTGGTAGTAGAGACTCAGCATCAGGGAGAGCCAGAGCCCCTGAGGAGCAGGCTGCACCGGACCCTCAGGGTGAGTGCAGGTTCCTGGAAGGCCCTCCCTCCAAGAGACCTCTGGCCACACTGCCACAGTGCCAAATGACTCACCGATGGCCCACCATTAGCTCACCTGGGGGAACAACGCCTGACCCAGCGCCTACAACAATTTCTTGACTTAATGATCAAAATGCAAATTTGGTGGGATTCATATTTAGTTCCTGGTGGGCACAGGGTACCTCAGGGCAGCTTGTTTCCTGGCCAGAGCTCAGGGACGTCTGACACCAAGGAAAGGGCCCCAGCAGGGCCATGGAGACTTGCCTGGGTGCTGGGCTGACTGGTAACCTAGGCTGCCCTCCTCCCTCCTTCACAAGAGGGCGCTCCAGGCCCCAGGATGCCCAGGCTGTACCCTCAGCCTTCTGAGGGCCTGGAAAAGGGTCTGCCACATGAGTGTCCACAAGGGGGCAATGTGGGCCAGTGCTTCCAGGGGCCAGCCAGCCTGGGGACCAGAGCCTCAGGCAGGACCCGAAGTATGGTGCGAATCCCACCCTCGCCCTGTGTGGGTGCCCAGGGGTCTCATCATCGCTGAGCCAGCCCCTGACTGTCCCTGCGCATGCAGCCTGCCCCCGCTGGGCTAGAACTCATCTGTATATCACTCAACAATCTTGTTCATCACCAAGTTCATCACAGAGGTAGAGATACCAACCTGCTCTCTCTTGTGTAGGCCCCAGTGTGTTAGGGGGAGAATTTGACTTCAGTCCTATTGGTCTAAAGTGTGGTTACATCCAAAAGCTTCCATGGGCCTGAAAGGAGGTGTTTGTTCAGACTTTGTTATGGCACACCGCCTCTGTCCTCTGCTTCTCTCCCTAAGACAGTGTCCAAGGAGATTGAGAGAGGGAACTCATGGGCCCCAGGGCTTTGGAGAAGGGGGTTGCTAGCAAGTGGTGTGGTCCTAGGGTGAGCTTGTTGATGTCTGGTCTCCATGGGGATGACCCTCATCTTCCTCCTGCCCTGGACCCTACTCTGCCTTCCTCTGCCTCTGTCCTCCCCATACATGAGAAGTCCATATGGCTGTAAGAGCCTGTGCCCCACTGCTAGACCACGCTTTGGGGGCCAGGACCTGAAATTCCCTGGGCAGATGGCCCTGGCAGGATTTGTCTCCAACTCTGTCCTACCGAGGATAGATTGTCCTGCTGGTGTGTGTGGCCCTAGGCATACCTAGATAGAGTGGTGATGAGCTGATGAACCCTTCGAGGGGGTACATACTGGGGACACTGAAGGTCTCAGAACAGGGGCTCAGGCCAACATTCCCTCTATGTTGACTGTTCGGGCAAAGAACTCAGGAAAGCCCAAGACTGTGAACCCAGACCTAGCCTTCCAGGATGCTGCAGGATGGGTGTATTTGCCAATGAACAAGGAGAGAACATGTCTGTTTCATGGTTTAGCGCATGATGTGTAGCCCTGAAATATTTACACACGTGGATGTAGCTCTCCCTGGGGAAGAGATGCGTCTGACACTTCCCTGCTCTCAGCCATTTTCCCTCCTCCCATGGTCTGCAGTCTACCTCCCTGTCGCGCTGCCACTGAAAGCATCCCAACCACACGTGGGAGAAGCCTTTGATCCTGAGTGCACTAGCTCAGCTGTGGCTAGACCAAGGGGGAGAAAACGGAGAGCGAAGTATGATGACCCAGGGCCCTCGACAGGCCAGTGCTGTTGTCTCACAGGGTGATCTGGTTTGGGAGAGGTTGCTGCTTCCCTAGTAGGCTCAGGCAGCTGTCAATGCTGGGACAGAGGCAGGTGGCAGTGTTCAGTAAGGCTTTAGATCAAGGACTTGCAGGAATGAGAATTGCAGATTTCTGAGGGAAGAGCCTTCCTGGCAGAGGGAACAGCTGTGGAAAGGCCCAGAGACTAACTGAACCTGTGGTTGGGGCTTTGAGCATGGGGGAAGAGGCCACAAGCCCAGGAGTGCGGCAGTCCCCGGGGCGGGGGAGGGGAAGCAAGCAAAGGCGTTCTGCCCTGAGAGCCGGCAGAAGGAATGCACTTCTGCAGACAACATGAGTTGAGCCCTGTGAGGCCCGTGGCAGACTTCTGATCTCCAGAACTGTAAGAGAATATATTCGGGCTGTGTTAAACCTCTGAGTTTGGTGTGATGGTTGCTGCAGCTCTAGGAAACGCACACAGACTGGGGTGGGGTGTGAGAGAAAGTGAAGGAGGATCTGAAGTCATGCCCCTGAGCAATGAGGCGGGTGGCGCCGCCCTCACCTGGGATGCGGGAGGTGGGGTGCAGAGGGGAAATGACCCCGCCAGCCTGCTCACCGTGGCGCCCTAGCCCCAGGCATAGCGCTGTGTGTGGGATGCCCTCAGCCGGGGTTTGTGAAATAAGCAAATGTTTAGGTGCTCAGTAAATATGTGTGAAATGCGGGAGTGAATTAATGATTTGACGAGGCTGAGCTGGGACACCCCTCCCCCCTCCAGTGTCAAGGGGTTGCTGGGGGTGGGGAGCCAGGAGAAGGTCTACACAGACATATTCCTTGCCAGTCTCTGGAGCTCAAGCAAGCTCCCGTGGTCCTGCAGGGTTGGGGCCTCCTCCACAGGGTACTCCCCAACTCAGCTTGCCCCTCCCGCTGCCTTCCTCCCAGCCAGCCTTTGAGTCCAGTCCTGCAGGCCCCTCCCTGCCCCCCACGGATGCTACATCCCCAAAAGCCCTTCTGGAAACATCATTTTTTCTCCATCTTGCTATTTAGTGCTAGGACATCTTTTCAGACCCTTTGGCCCCAGAGTGAATTCAGACCCCTTGGCCCCTTTGGGCCAAGAAGCCAACTCTTGGGACCCTCAGTGTCCTCTTCTAGACCTGGGTGGTGGGAGTTTTCTAAGGGGCTCAGTAAGGCAGGGGTCTCTTAGCCAGGGTCCCAAGGTTTGGAAGAAGCACCTAGAGGCCAGGCACCTCTGTCAAACTCCAGGGCTAGGTGGGTATGGGTGATGGCAGCTGAGGACAGGAGGGGCAGGAAGCCAGTGCAGCCCTGGCAGGGCGCCTTGACAAATGTCCCCTCTCTTTGGTGCCAGTGTGTGCATCTGTCCCATAGAAAAGACATGCACAGCCTGCTTTTATTATGTTTTAAACACATTTGTACCGCGTGCCCACCATGTGGCTAGCATGTGGGCCCTGCCCTGAGGAAGTCATCCTATTTGGATGAGGGTGATGTGGAGGTAACCTCACCTGTGAAGGTGATACCCACTGGAGCCCCCAGCTGGTCCCTTAGGCTATATGGTTATGGTGGCTCTGGGGTTTCGGCTCCTCCATTCTTTGTGGGAGTGTTTTCCTTCTCCCAGGAGCCACCCTCCACCCCCTCCTCCATCCCTGCCCCCAACAGGAGAATGAATGTATTTCGTTCCCAGACACAGCCTTCTTCTTGGTGATGGCAAGGGTATTGGCTGACATTTGAGGTGTCGGCTGATAACCAAGCTGTTACCTGTCAATACAGGTGTTGGTGAATGCTGAAGTGTTATCTGTTAAGAGTTATGATGTTCAACGTGAAAGCTTAATGCTGATTAGGGTAATTTTTAACAAAGATTTTTGAAAACAGACTGCCGAGGACAGACAAATCCAGAGTGAAGGCCTTGGGGTGGTAAGTCAAGTCCCCAGCAATCAGCTGGTCTCCTCAGGTGTTTGCTGAAACTCTGGAAAAGCTTCAGATGTAAAGTCCCTTCAGGTGGGAAGAGCCCAGGGAAAATGCAGTCCTTCCCCAATGCATGGGGACGTTGGGTTTCAGAGAGAGGGACTAACTCCAGCCTTGGTAGCCCCAGAACAGAGGCAGAGCTCCCCATGTCCTCCTGACCCCAGTGCCTCACACTTCCTTCTAAAAGGCTCAGAGATTCATGGCCCAGGGGACTTCTAGACGTGTGGGTACAGTGGAGCCAAAATAAGGGCTGGCTGGAGAAATGGCAGAGAACCAGATCCGTCTACAGTGCCCACCCACACCTGGGCCTCTGGACTTCCCCCACCAGGCCATACACTGAAGGTTTCTATGCTGGATGGACTGGACAGAGGGTCCCTGGACTGGGGGCCGTGGGGCAGAAGGGGTAGAGGTTGCAGCACCCATTTTCACAATGCTGAACCCCCAGACCTGCCCCCGCTCCCCACCTCCAGAACACTAGAATCTGGGCCTTTCCCTTCCAGGCAGGACAGCAGAGAGATTTTCTCCAGCACATCTGATTAGCCAGGAGATACTGGGGTGCCATGGCAAAACTGACAGTCAGCAAGCCCCATTCATGAGTCCCACTCTGCAGCTTGAACAGCCAGCCAGGATGACCAGACGTCTGAGGGACACCTGTGACGTGGAAGATCAAGAAGAAGCAAACAGAAAGGGGTACCTGGGAGGAGACAAGGACTATGCTGGAAGAAGACTTAGAAAATCCATCATTAATGTCCTCAGGAAGAAAAAATTATAGTCATGGAACAAGAACTGGGTGTTATAAAGAAGGAATATTCACCAGCTATAAAGAGCTCTTGGAGTGCTCACTTTGGCAGCACTATATATATAGTATATATACTATATAAAGAGCTCTTGGAAATTAAGAACATGATGATGGAAATTGAAGACCCAGTGGAAGAGCTGAGAGCTAGGATTGAGGAAATCTTGCAGAAAGTAGACCAAACAGTTGAAAATAAGAGGAAAGTGTTAGAGAACTGGTCAAGTAGGTGTGACATCTACATGGCAGGAGTTCTCAAAAGAGAGAATAGGCGGGAGGAAAAGCATTGAAGAAATACTTGAACAACCTTCACATAAATTAAACCTGAATTTCCAGATTGAAAGGATCTACTGAATGCTCAAATCCAAGTGTGAGAGTAGGTGCACACTAAAGGCCCAGGAAAGGGCAATTTCAGAACACTGGAAACAAAGAGAAGTTCTTTCAAGCACCCAGAGAGAAATAATGGATACTGTACAAATGACAGGGCTCAGAACGACTTCAGACTTCACAAAAGCAAAACTTGCATCTGGATAAAAGTTCTCAAAATTCTCAAGTTAAATGCTTTCTAAGCCAGAATTTTACACTCAGCCAAACTATTAATCAAGAGAGAGGGTAGAAGAAAGACTAAAGGTTCTTTTTACCAGCAAAAATGGGTTTATTCAGGACAAGCAAGCTACAACAAAATCATGGGTGCGTCCAACAGACAAAGGAGGGGACATTATTTTACGGAGAAGGAGGAGGAAGTTGGGAGGGGCTGTTTCCAACAAAAGTCTGTCGGAGAAAAGCGAGAGTTCAGGGTGATGAGGGTTTCTCATTGGCTGAGTTGCAATATAGTTGATTCATAGAAGGTGCAGCGTCCATCTTTCCCTGTTGAAACCTGTCATTGATGATTTGGGACTGTTGAGGATGCTTCTGTGAGAGATCTGTAGCCGACAATTCTTCCTGTAGCCCACACTGAATGTTCCAGCTCCCCCTGCCAGCCTTCCCTTCTAGTATCCCCAGGCCACTGTAGTGAGGTTTCTTTACATTTGTTTTCACATTTCGGAAAGATAAGACCTCAAAAAATGTAGGCCCCAGAGCCCTTTCTCAGGAAGCTGCTTGAGGGTGTGCTCCACCAAACAGAGGGGGGAAATCAAGAAAGGGGAAGTCACGGAATGGAGAACACAGGAAATCCTCAGCAGACAGAAGGACGAGGGGATGTTGCAGGTCCCGGGGTGAAGGCTGTCCCTCAGCTGAGAAAGCAGGGTGTATTTTGAGTTGATAGGATACGTCACACGCCAGGAGATCTTGGGGGAGAGCTGGACATTTGACAGAATTTAGAGTTGAATTTGTTGTGAGAAATTAAACATAAAAAAAAGATGACATTAACTTCAGGGCAAACAAGAAGTAGATCAAGAAAGGAAAAGTTGTCAGCACACATTACATGGCTCAGACGTGAGCGGTGTTTATAACTAGCATCACGCTACCAACCGTGACCATTGGTCTGAACAAAATGATGATGTAGTGATATCAGAGGTCAGGAAGTGGCAACGTAAGTGTGTTACTTGGGAATATGGAAGTGAAACCAAAAGAATGAGCTCAGACTTGCCATGGAAAATGAGGGGTGGGGGGACGGCTGTGTTTTGTAAGAAGACTTGTAAAACTACGTAGCTCTCTACACTACATGCCCGTAAAACTCTGGTAATGAGTCAAAACTAAATTTAAAACACACACTCTAAATGAGTTGTGTGCCCGATTTTGTCTCGTTGGTGAACTGGCAGGATGTGAACGTGTGCCTCAAAACCGGCTCACTTTTGTGCAGCCCTAGAAAGAGTGACGGTAGACTCTCCTTGTAATAAGTAAATACACGGGTGTGTAGTAACCAAATGCTGCTTTTACCTGTCCTTAGATATTACGGTGCCAAATAACAGTTTTATCTTCAGGAAGTTTTTTTTTTTTTAAAAGCCATCTCATTGTTCTCATCTGTATTTATTTAGTTGTTAGTGAGTTAGAACGTGTTTAAAGTTGTATTAGTGGTAACATACAGTTCCCATTTTCAACTAAAGGGGTAGAAACTTGTAAATAACTTGTAAAGATGCTTTAAAAATTTTTTTTAATGTTTATTTATTTTTGAGGTGGGGGGAGGGGCAGAGAGAGAGGGAGACACAGAATCTGAAGCAGGCTCTAGGTTCCGAGCTGTCAGCACAGAGCCCGACGCGGGGCTCGAACTCAACAAACCGTGAGATCATGACCTGAGCAGAAGTTGGATGCCCAACAGCCCAGCCGATGGAGCTTTTTATACTCACCCCTTGTTAATGCATGCATTTTGCACATATTCCTTCCCAACTTGTCCCTTTCCTTTCAATTCCGTTTATGGTGTTTTTAACATTCACCTTTAGGGAGTCACTTTTATGTTGCCCTATCTGCTGGTTCTTTCCTTTATACTAAAAAAACCAGTTGTCTTCACCTTTGGTTTGTGCGGGGAGAGCCCACCTCCTCTCATAGTGTATAATCACCTACATTCCCTTTTAATGTATTTTTCTTTTTTTAAACATTTTAGATCTTTGATCTGGGGTGAAACTTATTTTGGCATAAGATGGGAGGTAGGCTTTCTTTCTCTCTCTGATGGTCAGCCAGGCATTCCAACCCTATCTGTGAATGCATTGAGATAAACAGACACAACTTTGCCCTTAATTTTTTGCAGTATGAAACAAGAAAAAAAAAGCAATCTTGTATTTTTTTAAAATTTTTTGATGTTTATTTACTTTTGAGAGAGAGAGCAAGTGAGCAGCAGAGAGAGGGAGACATAGAATCTGAAGCAGGCTCCAATCTGTCAGCACAAAGCCCAAAGCAGGGCTCCAACTCACAAACTGTGAGATCCTGACCTGAGCCAAAGTCGGAGGCTCAACTGACTGAGACACCCAGGCGCCCCAGCAACCTTGTATTTCTGTGTGTCTCTGTGGGAGCTGCCCACACACAGGCTCTGAAGCCAGACTTGCTGAGAGCAAGTCTCACACTTCTGAGAGCCCCCGTTTTCTTATCTGAAAATGGGGCTCCCTGCCATCCCTTGGTGGGTGTGGGATGAGCTGGAGGAAGGGATGTGAGCAGGTGCTCAGGGAAGGCCACGGGTGCCCCCCTGACTGGGCCTGGTTCAGCCACACCTCCCCACCCCCGTGAGCCCCGCCCCACTCCCCTCCTGGCTTTCCTCACATGCTAATTAACCCCAGTTTCCCTGTGAGATGGAAGCATCTGCTTTTGGAGTCCTTGTCAAGCAGACTCTGCTCTTCCTCCCCCCAGCTTCCCCCCTCCAACCCTGCCCCCCCACCCCACCCCTCCTCACAGCCAGCTCTGGGCTGGGCACTGCTCAGAAGTTCACTGTAGTAGGTGGGCCATATTCATCTTTCCCCAGTCCCACCACTGTCGAAGGCTGGGGAGAAGGGCAGGGGGCTCAGAAGCAGGGCATCCTGGACCTAAGCCATTCTAAGCTGCCGTGGTGGGCACAGGCTGAGCACTGCGTCTGGGGCCCAGGAGGCTCCCCCTCAGCCCAGGTGGGGATGGGAGCACAGGAGGGCATCACAGTGTCAGGTGCAATTCATGAGTCCCACTGATTGATTGGCCCGAGGGTGGCACATCTGGAGGGGTGGTGTACCCAAACCAGCAGCTGCGGGCCTCGGAGCTGCCCAGCATGGTTAGGAGGCCCATGAGAGTGGGGACTGAGGGCCAAGTCCACTCAGAAGGGGGAGAGGAGTGGTGCCCCCTGGCAGGCGGCAGTAGGCCTGGTGAGACTCTCCCGGAGCCCCAGAGGGGCCCAGCTGGGCAGGAAGTTCTGGGAGCCTGGTGGGGCAACTCCCTCGTTCACTCCTACTGAGGCAGGGGCCTGGAGGACAGCCACGTTCCTCTTGGAGGTCTCCCTTCCTGGGAGGAGCCCTCCCAGGCTGCTCCTTATTCCTCTTACCCCTGGTGGAGGAAGGCTTCATACTCCCACCTCATCCCAGTGTCCACTGCCGTTGGGGAGGGCCACCTGTCCCCTGACCTCAGGCAGGGTGCTAGGTGGGGCCCCCTGGGGGTGCCAGGAGGCCTTCCCATCCTGAGGACCACAGCTTCCCCTCGCCAAGCCCCATGGGCTTCCCCTGCCAGCCCCCGGGGCTTCCCCTGCCAGCCCCCTGGCCTTCTGGAGGTCATGTGGACAGCAGGGTGCAGGAGCTTCGGAGTGGGGGTTTGCAGAGGAGGATAGAGAAGGCTCCATGTGTACAAACACCCACCTCCTCCACACCACCAACTCAGGAAGTGGGACCCAGAATAGAATGGGCCACTTTCAAGTTCCAAATTGGGCTGGGGGTGGGGGCTGAGGGCAGGGTGGTTGGTTGTAAAAATAGAAACAGGAGTGTGTGCGTGGGCTCCACGTCCTCTACCCATGGGGTTGGTGTCTAAAAATAGAACTTCCTAGTGGGGCCGGCCTGACTGTTGTTCTCTGTGGAAAATTCACCCAAACAAACGCCTAGGAGGGCAGAGACAGTAGTGGCCTGGGCTTCGGGGGATGCTGCTGGGCTTTGCTGGCAGGGGGCAGCCCATTTGGGGAGGGGAGGTGGGTGTGCAGGGAGCCCCACAGTTCAGTGGTCCTTCTTGTGTGGGGAGAGTCCTCCCAGGCCAGCAGGGCCGGCCGGGTTCTGTCGTCCCCAGAAAGGCTCCTCTGACTACATCACCCTACACGTCTCTCAGGCTGGCGGAGAAGGGAGCCAGGCTGAGCCACACACTCAAGCCAGGCCAGTACCAGGCATGAGGGGCAGAAGGCAAAGCCAGATCCAGGCACTGCCCTCCAGGCTATCACGGTGGGCAGCCCACCCAGAAGCCCACAGACAGGGCTTGCCACCGGGGGCAGCCTCCGATCAGGGCCCAGTGCTGGACAGTGCTGGGATGCAGAGCTGACTGACAGGGCCCTGCCCCCTGTCCACCAGGCACCCCTGCCTGGTGGCGGTGGTAGCTAGAAGTTCCAGCCAGGGCTATCCAGAGGGGTAGGTGGGGCTGGGCTGGAGGTGGGCTTGTGCAAGAATGCAGCGTGCGGGAGGCCTCCTGGGGCAGTGGTACGAGCTGCTTCTCCCAGGAAGGATGCTAGGAGGCAGTGGGGAAACCAGCTGGAGGAGTTCCGGCTTGGAGTCTGGATGAGACTCCCCATTTCCACCCGGCACTCAGGCATCCCGTAAGCCACGGCCTCCACTGTCCACCCTCTGGCCCCCGCTCCTGCTCTACTGGTCTCCCCTGGCCACCAGCAAAGGAGGGTAAAGTGGAGTGAGGGAATGCTGGAGGGTGGGCCCGAGGTTCAGAAATAGCCTAGAGCTGAGGCTGACCACTCCCGCCCAGCCCGTTCTCCTTGCCAGAGCACATACCGCTAGTGAGTCCCCTGGAAGAGGCACCTCAGAGCCCAGCAGCCAGCACCCCCTCCCGCCTTACAGCGTCAGTCCCTCTCTGTCACCTGCTGGGCCCTGTGGCCAGAGGCCCTGCTCCTGCGGTTCCAAATGGCCTCCCCCAGAGGGGCCTGGGACAGTGGGAAGGGCACTTGTTCCCTGCTGTTCCAACTGGCAGGCAGACTGCCAGAGGGGGCAGTGGTACAGCCAACGGCCTTGGCCCGGCCCGAGAGCAAGCCCACCAAGGTGTTCCAAGCCCCTTTCCTTTCACCCCATAGCCAGGCTGGTGAGGCAGTACTTAGTATGACTAAGGGCCACTCCTGGGGTTGGGATGGGTGAGAAGGTTGATGTTTCTGGGTCCTCTGGACACAGCTCTGCCTAAGCCCGCCCCTTCCTCGCAGCTGCCCCTTGAGGCCTTTGTCTATTCATCCTACAACTGTTTTTTGAGCATCTACTCTGTGCCAGGAAGGCACTGAGACCCTGGAGAGGCCGCAGTGATGCAGTCAAGTATGGTCCTGACCTTGTAAGATGACATTCCAGAGGATTCCAACCATAACCAATAAAAATATATAGGGATTTAGGGAAGGGGTAGAAAAGATGTGTGTGTGTGTGTGTGTGTGTGTGTGTGTGTGTGTGTGTGTGTAATAAATCTGGGGGAAGACTGATGTAGGAGCGAACAGCAAGTGAAAGGTCTTGGGGCAGGAATGTCCCTACAGAGCTCCTTCCCCAGCAGCAAGAAGGCCAGTGGGGCTGCTGGGGGTGGGAAGTAGGGAGAGAGGAGCTCAGAGAGGGAACAGAAGTGTTGTGCAGACACGTGCCCTCAGTGAGAACCCAGGTATTTGCTCTGGGAGATTCCACAGTGGACAGGTAACATGACCTAACTGACATTGTGACCGAATCCCTCTGTTGTGACATTGGATACTGTAAGGCAAGGACAGGAGCAGGAGACCAGATGAGAGAGGATGGTGTGGTGAGGGTCTGAGAGGGGTCAGGATTCTAGATGGACAGAGTAAGCATAGAGTTAAGAGGAGGAGAGGCATGAAGAATGAGGCTGGAGATGGGGAGGGCAGGGGAGGGCAGGCTTTCCGATGTGTTAAACCTGAGATGTTTGGAGATACCCTGGAAGACATGGCAAGTGGGCCCTGGATCATGAGTCTGTGTGAAGCCTGGTGGTCAGCACAGAGGCTGGTGATGTGACTTTGGGCATGGTATGGCCAGGGCTCGTACGGATGTTGACAGGGAGTGAGCCGCTTAGAGCTCCAAGGTTTTGGGGGAGGAGTGACCTCTGGGCCAGCAGCAGATCTTGCCCCTCAGCTCATCTTAATCTTCACCACCCTCAGACTGCAGCTGCCGCCAGTTGTTCTGGGCCCCGGCACAGCCCACCGAGTGCACAGCCGTGGCTACCCTAGTGATGGGTGTGGTAGAGGGACTAGCCCTGCTCTTTGGTCATCATCCCATGAGCGTGCTTCACGTGACACTGGTGTGCCTCTAACGTGGTCCTGCTCTAGGGAGGCCTGCCCCACTCTTCTCCTCTGGCCGGCCAGAGCTCGTTGCCTCACCTCTGCTCACCTGCGGGGCCGGACCTGCCTGCACACCCTCCCCGCAAGCCAGAGCTGCCTCCTCACCAGCGCCGGCTCTGCCAGCCCCCACGGGGACCCCTGGGCGCCCGGCTCCTCTGGCCTGTGCCTCCTGTACTCCCTAGCTTGACAGGCTGCTTTGAGGTGCACTGGGGTCCCAACCAGCATTCCCTTTCCCCCCAGGGCCTAGAGTTAGACTGGCGAGGAAGGACAGCAGCAACCTGAGCTCTCGATTCTCTCCAAGGCAGGGGCTGCACACTCTTCCCCATTCGGCTGAGATCTCCTGCACACACAGGCAGTTTGCATTCCTGGGAGATATTTCTCTGGACCACCTGGTTTGTCCAAACCATCTGCAATGAGCCTCTCTGTCGTCACCCACCTTGGAGTGTGGCGTGAAGTCAGCCCCTGCCCATCCTGTCATGCTGTCATGCAGGGGCTGGAGGCATGGATGTCTGGCTTTTTCCCACTCTGTTCCAGGTCTACCCTCTCCCTAGCCACCCACTCCAGAAAGAGGTCACTCATGGCTGACACAACAATGTCTGCTCATGTGTCTATCTGCTCCTTCCTACAAGAGAGAAGCAAGAGCGAGGATTTCCCTGCATCACCTTGGGGTCCCCAGGGCCCAGCAGGTGTCGGCACTTGGTCTGCTGAACTGCCAGAAAACATGTATGTCCAGCCACAAGGTAATGAGCACTGTGTCAGGAGCTCCAACGCAGCCGAGCCGGCACTGAGCCTCCTTCACATGGGGCCCTGTTCCAAGAGTGAGGTGCCACGTGGGATGCTAATGGTGGCTGAGGCCAGCCAGTTCCACGGTGCTCCTGTGGGCCTGGAGGGGTAGAATTTCAGAGTCTCTGGGGTCTAAGTTCAGCCCTGACAACCAGATTCAGTTGTGGATGGGTGGGTGGGTGGAGTCACAGACTGGGGGCAGGGTGAGGGGCGGTGCTGGGCCAAGCAGGGAGAGTATCTCCCTGAGATACCTGAGTACACCCCTGAGAGGGGGCTTTAGGGCTGCGGTACCAGGCCCTTTGCTTGCTCCTATTCTTCCCCCAGCTTTTGCCAACTCTCCAGCAGATGCCCCTTCCCCCATTTCACAGATAGAGAAACTGAGTCCCTGTTGGTTGAAGGCTTTCCCGTAGCCTTACCAGCCTCCGACTACCCCTTCCTTACTTAGCTTTGCCCCTTCCTCTCAGGTGGTCTTGACTTCATCGTGGTCTCTTCCTGGTGGGCATGGGCCAGACCACTTGGTTTTCTGGCGTGTCCCGGGCAACTTCTCTGACCCCAAGTGTGTCTCATCAGAGAGCACATGAACTGTTGCAGCCAGGTCTCCCCTTTTGGGGGCCGGGACCGTTGCCAGGCAGCTCAGGGACAGGTAGACAGCGAGGTGCCTAAGCTCTGTCCAGCTGCAAGTGGACAGCCCCCCTTGCCCGGCAACGTCTCCTCAAGGCCCTCAGAGACCTCAGCGTGGGCATGACCTAAACCCAGCCCCTGGGTGACCCCCATGCCTGTGTGGTTCAGAGCCATCCAGCCCAGCCATTTCCCCCTGCTGGACTCTGGCCCTTCGTACCCAGTGCAACACAGAGGCAGACCTTGGCCTCCTACCTGGGCAAGGCCCAGCCTCTGCTGGGCTGGCCTTCTGCTCCCCCCATCAGCCTCTTTGGGCCCCCAGATAGATCCTGTCCTTCCTCTGCCCACAGCTTCCTAGGCTCTGGGACCAGGATCCAGCCTCCACTCATCTTGGAGATGAGCCCTGCCTCCTCCTCCTCATGCCCTAAGCAGTGAACCCCTTCCCCAGAAGGCTTCACTCACCTGCAAGCTTGCAGGCGTTGTTCCTTCTCCCTAGAATACCTTTACTCTATCTCCACTGCTCACATTGCCTACCTGGCCCTTATGGTTCCCCGCCCCCCACTCCCCAGGCCGGGGAGAGCTATTCCTCCCAGAAAGGCCCTTCCCCAAAGAGACCTGCCAAGCCCCCTTCCTCCACTAAGCCCCAGCCCCTTAAACAGGGTTATTTGGGTGTAAACCTGGATTGTAATCCCCCCTCTCTTCCTCAGCTATTGGGAGTGGCCTTGCTGCTGGGAGCTTCCCAGGAGGCAAAGTAAAGAGTACCCTATTTTCTGGGCCTCACAGTGTTGGGGCCAGATCCCTGGGCCTTAGGAGTCCAGACCTGGTCCACGGGCTGTGTCTTGGTTTGGAAGCAGCTGAAAGTGCCCTGGAGGCTCTTTCCTGACAAGGGCGAGGTTCCAGAGGCTCAGTTCCCAGCAAGCCCTTCTCTGCCAGGGGGGATTCAATCCATATCTCTGCTCCGTACCTCCTGATCAGAGTCAGACTCTTGAGTCAGGGGTCGGATCAGGGACATATACCACCTCCTCCAGCAGGATCAGGATTGCAGGGTTGAGAGGGGGGGCAGCGCCACCTCCAGGGGGGCCACAGTGTCAAGGGCGGCCTCGCAGAAAGAACAGAAACGCTGCTCATTCGTTCCTATTTGCATTTACTGGGCACCTTCTGTGCGCTATGCACGGACGGCGCGTCTACGCCCGCAGCGGACGCCCACCTTCTCCTCCCCGGAGCGGGGGCGGGGCGGGGAAACGACCCAGCCCCGCCCCCAGCCGCCGCGCGGCAGATAGGGGCGGGACCCAGAGCCTGGGAAGGCGGGGCCAGGCTCGTGGGGAGGGGCGGGGCCCTGCGGGGCGGACCCGGGCGGGCCCCAGTGCCTGGCCGCGGGTCCCGCGGGCGGGAGCCGCCGCCGGCACGCAGGGCCCGCGGGCCGGGTGCAGAGTCTCACGGTAAGGCACAGGCGGGGCGCGATCGAGTCCCCCGGACCGGCCCGGTTTCCCTGGGCCAGGGTCCTCGGCGCTTCTGCCCGAGAAAGCGCGCGGGTTCGGGGGCTTGCACGGTGTACCCCGGAGGTCCAGGGGTGGAGGGCGGTTGCGTCGCGTCGGGCCCGCGTACCTCTCTTTGTTCTCCCCCCCCGCTCCCTCCCCCGCTTCCCCCCTCCCCCGCTTCCCCCCTCCCCACGCTTCCCCCCCCCCCCCCCCACGCTTCCCTAGGCCCTTGGGGCTCGAGGGCCCCACAGCGCCCCTCTGCCCCCAGGCGACCGTCCGGACCGAGCCTCCAAAGGCTCAGAGCGGAATTTGCTCCCACCTCCTCCTGGTAATCCAAAAGGTGAGAGGAAAGTTGCTTATTGGAGCTGATTCACATTGAAGTGTGAGTGACTGATAGATCCGTGGCTCTGGGGAGTCTGCGAGTCTTATTTGGGGAAACAGTGAGTGCCAGAGAGGGTGGCAGAGAGGATGGGAGAGTTCGGGGTTGGGGACAGCCTCCTGAAGGCCGGTCTCTTCCAGCTGCGCAACACTTTCCTGCTGCTCCAGGCCTTGGCTGCCCCTGGTGAGGTGGTGCCGACCTGGGCTTCCTCTGAGAGTGTTGGCAGGGACTGAGCTCTGATGCCCTGTGTCAGCCTGGGGCCGGTGCTCTCTGCCACCCTTGGTGATCACGAGCGCCTCACATCCCCTTTCTGTGCCTTCATTTGTTCATCTGCCAGTGCTGGTCATGTCTGTGCCTTGGGCTGGTGGCAGACCAAGTAAGTCGCCCCTCAGAAGTGGCTCTGGCCTGGGATGAGGGCTCTGTGTGGGACTGCTGGGGTGTCCGTGTGCGTGACAGACGTGTGATCTTGCTTATGAGGCGTCAGCCAGTCCCCAGCACAAAGGGGCTCAGAAAATGTTACTTGCAGTGACAGCTATGATGGTCATGATGACATGTGCAGACTTTTTTCTCAAGAGTTGGGGGACCAAGGGGACATGGTGAATCCTGGAGTGGGAATAGGGTCCCAGGTTCTTGTCCAGCTCAGCACTGACTCAGTGTGACCCCCAGGGGTCAGCCCCCAATCCTGTCCATGCCTGGCTCTGCAAAAGCAGAGGAGGGGGCTGGGCCCCATCACCTGCTGGAACCTCCTGCCACTGTGTCCTTTACCCAGGAGGGCCACACAGGGCGCTCCTGGGAGTCAGGGCTCCACTCCTGGTGGAACAGGGGGCCAGGGTGGTGGCTCTGATGGGTAAAGACTGTCAACCTCCCCTTCCCGACCTCTTCACCCCTGTTACTTGGCTCTGTGTCCCATACTGGAGCACACCTGGGCAGAGGGAGCAGGCAGAAGGGCAGACAGGTAGATGGTCCAGGCCAGTCCCTGTCAGCTGTCTGGGAAGAGGGTACTGATGGGGCCCTGGCCCTTTCAGGGAGTCCCTCAGGCCCACAGAGTCAGGAAAGACCCCCCAAGGAGGCTGGCCTAGGAGAGAGAGAAGACAGATCGGGGGGATGCAAATGTGTTTTGTCCCTTCCTATTATTCACATGGACAGAGGGAAATGAGGTGCTGGGTGAGCCCCTGCCGTCCTCTTCTTCCCCCTCCCCACCCCCCACTTCTTCCCCCTCCCCACCCCCCACCCGCAGGCAGCCCTGCAGATGGGAAGCCTGAGGGAACACAGACAGATAAGGTGGCCCAGCTTGGTCACAAGGGGCTGGGTCCTGGGTTTGAGTTTGACCATGTCGATTTATCAGCTGTATGATCTCGTCCGGGAGATCTCGCATTGCTGAGTCTTGGTTTCCTCATCTGTAAACTGCGGTAGTGAACCCCTACCTAGTGGGTGGTTCTGTACGTCTGAGGGGCTGGTGGTGGCTCATGGTTGGTGTTCAGCGACTGTGAGCCTCCAAACTGAACAGCAGGGACAGCTGGGCCGCCTCTGCTTGGGAGTAGGGGTAGGACCAGACATGGAAAGGCCTGGGGGCAAAGGGCAGGCTCTGCTTGGGTCTCGTGGCAAAGGCCTGAATCTGTGAGGAGTGGCCAGGGTTGGGGAGCCACCTGGGTCCTCCTGGCTTCTGTCCTTAAAGCTCTGTGGTGAGATACCCAAGGTCAGTGACTGGCAAGGTAGTAGGTGGCCTCAGTAAGTTCCAGGCACATGCATATGTGGTCCTTAGGTACCCCTGGGTAGTGCGGCCAGCCTGGGCAACCTGGCTGGTGGGCTACAGGTGGCCTGTGCAGGCAGGGGTTGCAGTCAAAAAAGAGGGGGGCTGTTCTCTGAGCCATGGTGGATGGCCTTGGAGGCAGGGACAGACTGAACCAAAGGCTGGAAGTGGGAAGGGTGGCAGACCAGTTTGACCAGAGTGGCCTGATGTGTGCCGGGTATGGTGAGGGCATGGATGGGGCAACCCGTAAAAGGGCAGAGGGGCTCTCAGAATGCCCCCCAGGGTAGGTGGTCTCTCTCCAGAAGGCCTCTGGATCTCTCCAGTGGCCCTGACTGGGCATTCACGGGCCGGGGCTGGCCCCATGTGTGGACCACGTAAGTCCCAGCCAGAGGTGGCTGGGGGGGGGGGGGGGAGCACATTCTGGGCTCATCATAGCCTCGGGCAGGCAGGCCCAGCGTTTCTGCCAGACCACCTTTCTCACCACCTCTGCAGGCCTGCGCAGGGGAGAGTGGACAGGATGGTGCCTCTTAGTCTCAGGCCAGGAGACCTGAGGCTCCTTAGTGACACTCTGATACTTCCTGACCCTCAGGTGACAGAAGCCCCTGGCTCTGGCTCACACTGAGGGATTTGGCCTTGGGGGCCAAGCTCCTGAGCTGCACGTGAAAGCCAGGAGCAGTACAAGTGAAATGAATGCCAGTCCTGCTGGGCTCTCAGTGGGGAGGGGCTTCACTGTGCTTGAGGTGACTTCCAGCTCTGAGGCCACCTGAACGGTCAGCCTCTGCTCACCCCTGCCCCAGAGTGTAGGCTGTGCTGGATCCTGATGGCAGGGCTGCTGTTTCCTTCACCCCTGGCCCACGTGGGCTGGCCATGCCAGGTTCTAGTAGTCTTAGCCAGCTGGTCTCCCGGGATGGGGTTGGTGTGCTTGGTTGCTGGAGGCAGTGTCCTGGGGAGGTCAACAGGGCCTGTGGAGCTGGTGGGGCATCCGTGTGGTATCCACACCCCTAGCCCTTGCAGCCACGTTCTGATTCCGAGAAGTGCCCTGTTTCCTCGTGAATCAGATGTTTATTGTGCGCTCGCTGAGCCCAGGGTGGGGATGGCCTGCTGCCAAGCATGCCTGTTCCAGGCCACTGAGTGGGGTGTGGGTGCCTGCCTGCTGGAGCCTGCAGAGGGAGCGAGGTCCCCGCCCCAAGTCTGAAGTGGTGGTGATGGCTGTGCTCCCCCACGGAGGGGCGGGGGGGGGGGGACTGAGCCTGCCCGGCAGGCTGTGTCCACTTCAGGTCTGAGTGACTCCCTGGACTTCGGTCCTTTCCGTGTGAAATAGAGTAAAACCAGTTCAAATGCCTGATGTCCTTGGGAAAAGTGAATGAGATGCTGCCTAGGAGCCCTCATGGGCATCTCGAGCCCCGTGAGGGGCTCCATCAAGGCCGCACCCCCAGACCCCGGGCCAAGACATTCCTGCCCTTGACCTTGCACAGACTGTGCAGCTCCATTTTGAGGGTTTCCTCCAGCCTGGCCCGAGCTGATGTTGTAATCTAGCAGCCCTGTTCTGTAGTTGGAGGGCCACGTGTCTGCATACCCTGGCTGGACTTGAGGCCCCACCCATGTCCTGAGCTACACTAGGAGCCAGTCAAGCTCCTAGCCCTCAGTGCTGGTTGCCCCCAGCAAGGCGGGGAAAAAGTCAGAGGTAGACCTTGGGGCTTGGAATGCCAGGGTGGGGCCTTGGCTTGTCCCCACAGTCCACTTGGGGCTCTGGCTGGGGGCCTGGGCCCTTGCCACCTGGCTTCAGCCCTTGCCTCTGGAGCAGAGGTGGACCCCTTCAGAAAGCTGCTGCCCCCAGCCCTCTGGTCCTCTGCATATGCTGGGTGCTCTGTGTACCATGGCCTGGTTAGCATGGGCGCCAGGAGTAGACAGGCCTGCAGGTGGAGGGCAAGACCCGCTGGCAGATGCCACACGAGGCAGCTTGGCCTTGGCCCACCCTGCCTCTCTGTCCCTCAGAAGTAGTGTAATGAAAGGCCTAAGTGTCTGTCCTGCTTGATGCTTAGGGGACCCTTTCTGGCCAGTAACCGGGTGCCTCCTCTTAGCCTCCCAGTTCATTGCCTGGTCACCGTGTTTACTGGGAACTCATAAAGGACAGGGTGCCCACATAGGGCTGGTCCGGGGGGCGGGGGGGGGGGAGGTGCATGTGGGCTCCCCCACAGGGAAGTCCCACTGTGGAGCATCCCAGAAAGTTCAGAAGGCACGGCCTCAAGTGCCGGCGGGCAGGTGGCACCAGGGTGGGGGCAGGGCAGGGCCGGGCCCTCTTTGAAGTTGGCTTGTTACTACCTGCCTACATTTAACTGTCCGCTCAGCGTCTGAGATGAATCCGTGCCGTCATCCTGGAACCCTCTGCTGCCCAGCTTGGTGGAGTTGCCAATCAGATAACCATGGGTTGTTTGTTGTGCTTCGGCCTCGCTCAAAGGTTTCTGTCATCACTCCCCACCCCCCACCCCAGCTGACTGCCCTGCCCCAGCTCTGGGTTCCAGATGCTCTCAGTGGCCCCAGCAGGGTTCAGATGGGGAGACTGAGGTGGGGTATCCTGGGGGTCCCACCCTAAATGGAAGCAGTTCCTTTCTCTGTGGCTGTTTCCCTTCCTGAAGATGTGTGTTAGGGCCAAGATTGGGGTCAGCCTGACCTCCCCTGAACTGCAGGCCATTCTGGAAACCCAGTCTTTGGGTCCCAGGGAGCCAGTCCCCGAGGTGGAGTTGGTGTGCAACCAGCAGGAGAGCGATGAGGAAGGCCCCAGAAGCCCCAAGTGGACAGGTGTGAGGACCACAGCCTTGTGTCAGAGCTGGAGGGAGGTGCACCAGGGCACTCAGCGCCTGCCTTGTCTCCTGAACGTCCCTCCCTAATCCAGCTACTTCCTTTCCTCCTATTTGGGGCCGGAAAGGGAGAAGCCGTTTGTGTTGGCTCCCTGGGATCCCTGATAGCCAGGCGGACACAGCACTGGGGGCCTGGCCCTGACAGGCAGATCAGTGGTCAGCTGGGCAGGCAGAGGGTGCAGTGGCTGTGTCTCCTAGCCCTCAGCCTAGGATGGGAGGTGGCCTGTCAGGCCTAGAACGTCTAGGAATGCAGGAGGTGCTAAGCAGGAGGCAGGGTGCTGTGAGCTGGACGCAGCAGAGGGCCTCAGAGCCCCTGCAGTTGGTGTCAGGCCACCAAGGCCTCCCTGCCGACCCACCCCGCTCGGGTCAGAGCTGATGGTAGCCCCTTGGCGGTAGCCCCTCAGGCTCCAGTGTCTGCCTCCCTGCACCCTGCCCTGTCTCAGGATCTTGTCTGCATCGTACCCCCTTCCTCAGGCAGTCCTCCTGTCTCTCCAGTCTGGCTCAGGAAGGATATGCTCCTCCGGGGACCTTACCCCGACACTGCTGCCTGGTATGTGACAGGGCCGGGACCCCCAGACTCCCAGCGCTGGCTCCTTGCCACAGCAAGCTACTTGGGGGAGGGGGGGCATGGGAGCAGGAGACTCTGGAATCATTACCCTCCCGCCCAGTTTGGTTCCAGACCGTGGGCTACAGCTGCCAGCGGAGGGCGATGCCTGCCCTTAGGTCAGGGCTCTGTCTCTGGTCTGGTGCTGGGGTGTAGGGAGCGCCCCAGGCTGGGAGCAGGTCTGGGTTCTGTCCCACCTGGGTCAGCACCAGTGGTCCACAATGGAGTGAGGAATGGAGCCCGTCTCCGAGGCCCTGACCTGTTTTGGGGTCCTGGGCACCTGGCCTCGGAAGGTCTGCCACCTGGGGCAGGGGCTCTCTGAAACCAGTCTTCCCATTTTCCTGGGACTGTGATGGGAGGGTAAAGTGCTGTGGTTGGTGGTGGCCATGTTCACTGCGGAGGCAGGAAGTTGCTGAGGAAGGAAGAAGGTTGAGAAAGAGATCCTACTCCTGAGGGGATCTAGGAGGCCCTGCCCCAAGCTGAAGCTTCTCGACAGCCAGGCACGGGGGCGGGGGTGGGGTGGGGGGGCAGCTGTTCCGGGGCCAAGGTCTTGGGAAGCAGGAGGAGACTGCCCACTCCAAGCCCAAGCCAGCGGCCTCCATGTTGAGTTATGCACCCCCTCAAAAACCTGCACGGAGCCCTCCTGGGTGCCTGGCCCGGGGGTGGTCCTGGCCCTGCTAGTGGGCAGCACCCAAGAACGGCACAGGAGGTGCTGTGGGGGGCATCCATGATGGGGCCTCCTTGGGGTGGGAGCAGGAAGGGGAAAAAAGGGGCCAGGCTAGGGGCCCTGCGGTGTGTTGGCATAGAGACTCTGAAGGAGAGGCCTGGAGAAGGCAGAAGGGGTGCAGAAGTCAGGCCCGAGGGCATGGGAGGGTCTCGAGCAGGGGTTGGTTTCTATTTCCAAAGTTCACTCGGGTCTGGAGATGCTCCCACATGTGCAGCCCCCCTGAGGCAATGGCTGTGAAACAGCTTGGGTGGGAGTAGGGGGGTTGGAAGGGGGCTTAGACAAGTAGGAGAGCTAGGTGTGTGGTGGGGAGAGGGGGTCAGCTGACCAGGGTGGAGTCAGTGACCGCAAGCGAGTGGCTGTTGGGCCTGTGGGGGAGGCAGTCCTGGTCAGACGGGGTAGCGCTGGGCCCTGGTGCCCCCCCCCCCCCCCCATTGTTTGCTGGCTTTTCTGGCCCACAGTGCTGTGACCCCACAGCTGTCTCCCTGGGGATGGGGAGGGTGTTCCTAGAGCACCCACCGAGCCGTACCCACTCCCCCTCCCACCCAGCAGGCTGCCCCAGCCAGGAGGAGGCCTTAGGGGCCGGCACCCAAGAGCTGGGCTCTGGGCTCTGCTGGCCAGCAGAAGCCTCCTTGCCTCTGGTGCCTCAGTTAGACTCCCTGTCTCTATTGCATGTGGGGATCTGAGGGAGTTCTCTAGGGCTCTGGCTCAGGGCTAGGGTGTGGGGTGGGGGTGGGCAGACGGGAGATCTCCGGCCGTGGGGCTCACACAGGTCTGGGCTGTGGTGGCTGGGGGCGCCGACCAGAGCTGTCTGTGCCTCAGGAAGGGCCCGGCCTGGGATCCCTGGGCAGCGATGGGGTAAGCCCCTCTTCCTGCCCTGCGTCACGCTCTGAGAACCCTCAGGGAGCCATGCCCCAGCCTGATTGTGGGGCATCAGGGGTGTCTTGGGGTGTTCTGAACTGGGGCCGAAGGCCAGGCAGGAGTTTGTCAGATGGGGATGATATGAGGAGGTCAGGGAAGGGGTGTGAGGTGTGCACTGTGGTTGAGCACCAGCTGGGTAAGGACCTTGAACTTGAGCCTGAGTGTGATCACCTTTGAGAACGTTGAGAACCACCTCTCTGCTTCGGCTCAGAGCCAGGAGAGGGTGGGGTGGGGGACAGGAGGGTGGGCCTGGGGCACGGGATCTCACAGGGCACCTGGCCTTGGAAAGGGGACAGTGTGCAGGACAGCACGGTGGCTGGACGTAGACCCCCTGATGGAGGCCCCAGACTGCTCGCAGGGGAGACTGGGGACTGGGCTCTTTTCCCGCCAACCTGGGCCCCCTGCCAGACCCTTTTCTTCATTGGGCCTCCGAACAATGGGGCAGTATGAGGGCGCCTGGGAGCAGTCTGGTCCCCCTGTGGGGGGTCTGTGCTGAGGGCGCGGGAGGAGCCAGTGGCTGAGTCATCCTGTCCAGTGCCCAAGCCTGGGTTCCCAGGCGAAGGAGGAACACACTGCTCTCAGTTCCTCTAATGGGGGGCTGACCTGCTCCCCCTTCCCTCTTCTGCCCCTCTGTCCGACCTCTTCCTGTGTCCTCTCTCTGGCTCCCTCCCTCTGGACCTGTCTCTGTCTCCCTGTCTCTGTCCAGCCAGAGACCGAGGCCTGGGAGTGGCCACAGCATGCTTCCCCAGGCCCTGCCCACTGTAGCCCCGACAGGCGGGCTAGCCTGTTGCCTGGGTGTTCCCCTTTGCTGGCCACCGATGAGAGGGCAAGACCAGGCGGGTGTGAGACCTCCCGAGGCCAACCTAAAATTTACCGATGGATACAATGTGACCAAAAACAAAAGACAATGCAATAAAATACAAAATAAAAAATAAAAAAAAGAGGCAACAATAAACCTCAGAAAGTAAAAAGTAATCAACAGCATCAAAGAAAAAAATGGTTTGAAAACAGCTTAAAAATGTTCTGTTGGGGATGAAAGTATAACAGTAGGTGGGTTAAGAGAGAAGAAAGACCTCACTGTAAAAGGCTGAAATGAGCAGAATGAGAGAGAGATTTTGTCATGTAGACTCCCTGCTCTGCGTTCTGGCCTGGGGCAGGGTCAGCAGGAGGCCAGAACCCCATTGGACAAATGGTGACCTGGGGTTCCTGGTGAGTAAGGAGTCCCTGGAGGATCCAGATTGGGGGCCACACCTCATGACCCTGCCCTGCCCTAGCAGCCCTGAGCCAGTGAAATGTTGTAGAGTGCTGAGGGACACCACGGTTTCCTGTGGTCTAAGGGAGGCCACCATGGCAGGAAAGATACTAAGGAGAGGGGTGGTGGGACAGATGGCGGAGTGACCAAGGCCACTGACTGCTGCAGGGGTCAAGGCTGTGTCCCTGGTGGCCTAGCCCAAGATGCCTTGTCAAGTGGCTGCCAATGTGGAGGGCTCACACAGCTGCCTTGGCCTGGCACAGGTGGACAGCAGGTGTCCTTACAGTGTGCCCATGATGGCTGACCTTTGGTCTCTGACTTCGGCTCCCTCGAGGAGCAGTGGGGCTGGATCTCTCTGGCTGCCTCCTCTACCCACATCCCTCCCTAGCATTGGTTTCATGGCCTTGGCATCCCTGCTGTGTTCCCTTCTTACACCTTGCCCTGGTACTGAGATCTGGGCTGAGTGGGTGCCCTCTACCCTCAGAGGCCCTGAGACCCAGTGTTGGGACAAGTGGCTGTCTCAGAGTTCCAGTGAACGGTCGGTCTTCTTTGGTCCTCAGGGACCAAATAAGCCCATTTGCACCAGGACCCCATTGCAAATCAGTGAAACTAGGCCCGGAGCCTAAGCCTGAATGGGGTCCTGGCCTGGGACCTCACCCTGGGGACAGGCCTGGGATCTCATCCACACTCAGCTGGGCATGTGGCCCTGAAAAACAGCTCTGAAATGAAACTGCTTTTGTCCCTCTGGTCTGAGGTGCGTGTTCCCTCCTACCCCAACCCCAGGCCCTTTGCACAAGTTGCTTCCCATCCGGGACACCCCCCGTGTGGTTTCCGTGCTTGGCTACTTCATGTGGAAGATGGCTCCAAGGATGCTGGCTGATGTGTCACCGTGTCTGGGTGGAATGGTGGTCACAAGGACATGAGTCAGAAGTGGCTGCCTCCCCAGCAGATCGGGAGCCCCGCTCTGGGTGGGGCCAGCTTGGATCCTGGGGTGAAGGGTGTGGTGTTTGCCAGCAGGTGGCAGTGCCCTGACTGCCTCCCTCTGCCCCAGTACCAGGAGAACTTGGGGGTTGCGCTAATGCTCTGTGCAGGACAGACCAGCATCCCAGCCCACCCTGGCCCAGTGGTGGACAACACTTCCTGCTCTCAGTTTTATTAGCTACCCAGTGGGGTTCGGCTCTGGCTCTGTAGGGGCCCCCCCGTTTCTGACGGAGATACTGTTTCTGGGATATCTGGTGGCCTGCTCCTTCGCTTCATTTGACTCTCTGCTGAAGTGTGGACCTCTCCATCCACACAGCCCTAGCACTGAGCGCCGGGCCTCCTCGGTTCTCACTCCGCTGAGCCTGCCAGCTCTCGGAACAGCCTGAGTTACCAATGGAGACTCTGAGGCTTCAGCTTCTGCTTCTTGCCAGTCCTTGTTCTGGGGTGAGCACTGTCCTCCCCCTGCAGCACTGGCAGCAGTGAGCCAGGCTCAGGCTGAATGTCTCCCGACTGGGCTGTCCCTGGGCTTTGGACGTGAGTGTAAAACAAGCAAACCCTGAGCCCACAAGGACAGGCTGGCATGCACCAGCACGCTGCACGGTCTGTCCCGCCCCCTGTGCTGCAGCCTCCTGCCCAGAGCCTGGGGCCCCCCTCCCGTTGCCCTCTGGGCTGGTGTGTTTTCTGTCCAGGTGGGAGCCATTGTGGGGCTCCTCCTCTCCCTTCGCGCCTCTGGGAGCCAGCCTCAGCAGGAAATGCCGGACTGTGTGGTGTGGGTGAGGTGGCTCTGGGCTCCAGGCCCCATGGGCAGTGCCGGCTGGATGGCTGTGCTGCGGCCTTCTTAGCCTCCCTTTCCTCATCGGGAGAGCAGCAGTGTGTACCCTTGAGCAGCTGGGGACCGCGTAGGCCACGGAGCTGACACATTGGTGGACATTCCAGGCCCCTGCCCTGGCCCGGTGGCTTGGCCATCCGTAGCGGGAGGGGACTACAGGAAGGAAAGCACCCTAGCCTTCGTGACCCCCTGGCCTTGGCCTCAGCAAGTGGGGAGTTTGCCCCCGTGGGATGTGCGTGCGACACAGGGGTCCCCAGGAGGGTCTGGTTGATGGTAGCCTCTGTTCCTGAGGAGGCCGGCCTAGGGCTGGTGGCAGGAACCAGGCCCCCTGTTGGGGAGGCAGGCCTTGCACCGAGCACCAGAACTGCCTTCTGGAGCCTTCTGCTGCCCAGTAGGATGGGTGCTCAGTGAGTATGTGCTGAGGGAGCCGATGTGGCATGGCCTGGGAAGGACAGAGGGGGAGCAGACTGGATTTGGGGAAGTCTTGGTCTCTGTGGATCCCTCATCTGGCCAGGGATCAGCTTATCTCTCACCTGAGAGGAGATGGTGTCTCTGTTTCTGGGTATCCTGCCAAAAAAGCAGATCTCCTGCCCAACCACATTCCCTGGACCCCTGGAAGGTCAGCAGCAGTGTTGGGCAGTCTTGTCGGCCTAGGGCCTGGCCCACCAGGTGCTTGGGGTGTGAGGGTGCCT
Organism: Herpailurus yagouaroundi; assembly: GCF_014898765.1. NCBI lineage: Eukaryota > Metazoa > Chordata > Mammalia > Carnivora > Felidae > Herpailurus > Herpailurus yagouaroundi. The sequence continues at coordinate 167,160,296 of NW_024412376.1, read as the reverse complement.
GGTCTGGCCCCACATCTGCTCTGTCGGTGACCGTTGCCAGCCTTGCTTTGTGGACGAGGACACAGGCTGGGAGAAGTCATTCTGGGGAGGGGTTCAAGCCCTGCTTGGTGGGCACCAAAGCCCCTATACTGGGCATATGTCATGTAGCCAGAGGCCCCCAGGGGTGGAGAAGTGGGGGTACTTGAGGCAAGAAATGAGCGTCCTGGGCTGGATGCCATGGGGAGTAAGGGGCACCCAGCTAGCCAGGGATGCAGTAGCTCATGCTCTAGAAAGTACTCAGTGCCTGCTTCGTGCTGGACACACTGTGGGGGGTGGACATGAGGAGTGACCGTCCTCTGGAGCCGATGCTGAGGGAGGGACAGGTGGTCCCCAGACAGACTGAAATGCTCAGGTGCGGGGTATGAAGGGAGGGGCAGACTCTCCCGGGAGCTGGGAGAGGGGTCCTGCGTGTGGTTGGAGGGCTGTGGGTGCGATGGGTCACCTCTGGGTGCAATTCCCAGCGCTATGGGAATGTGGCTCAGAATGGGGCCATCAGTGGCCGGGGATCCTGGGGTGCTCAAGGGTCCAGACCCCGAGGGGCCGGAAGGGAAGGTGTAGCCCGGCTTCGAGCAGGATGGTTTGAGAGCACACTCCCCCTTTCCAACATGACTGCGCTGACAGTGTTCGCAACAGAACCCCAGTGACCAAGTGCCCCTGGAGTATCCCTGCCCACCAGCCGTGCCAGATGGTCCTGGGGACATCCTGCACCAGAACTGTCCACCCCATTCTTCACATGAGGAAGCTGAGGCTCAGAGTGGGCCACAAGTTTAGAAGAGGGGATTGAGCCAGGCCTGTCCCCAAGGAAGCCTGTGCAGTAACCACTGTGCTATTCTTGCCCACCCAGGTCCTGAGGCTGGAGCAGCCCCTTCATGGGGAACCACAGGGGCAGGAAGCCCTGAGCATCTCTCTTGGGGCTAGCGCTTTGGGGCAAGGCTGACGAGAGGCAGGCTGCCTCCGCGGGCACGGGCCAGGAACTCGGGGCACACATCAGTGCTCTGGGACATTTTTTCTTAATCAGTTAAAAGGCACAGACTTGTTTAAGTTCTGATGAACCGAAGCGTGAATCCTGAGCACCTCTGCTGGCTTGTGGTTTGAGGCAGGAGAGTGGTTCATGCCAGTGACGATGCCAGCGTGGTTCCCCCCAGACCTAGCCTGCCCCTCACCACAGCCCACAGTGGACCTTGTCCCTCACACAGGGACCTTGGCCCGGGGCTCCCGCCATCCTCCCTCCTGCCTGCATGCTGCTCCTTCCTGGCCAGGCTCCAGCTCCCTCCTGGGGAGCCTCCCTCTCCGGGACTCTGCTGGAGGGAGCTCTGCCCTGGGTATGAGCCCAGGGGTACCCCCGACTCTGTGAGGGCCCCTAGCTCTGCTCTGCACTCTGCCCAGCTTGGGAATGTTTGCTGGAGGCAGAGATGCCAGGCCAGGGAGAGGAAAGCTCCGGGGTGCTGTGTGACTGGGGCAGCGTCCAGGGATGTGAGGGCCTCATGAGTCTTCTTTGGGGACAGAGCTTGAGGGCCAAGTGTCTCAGAGTAGAAGCCCCACCCCCACCCCCATCCTGACCCAGAAGCCCAGGCCCCAGGGTGGGCAGCCATGCATGTGGGTCTCTTTCTGCACTTCCCTTAATTTCCTCTGCGCTTGGACACAGGAGTGACTGGACGCTTCCTGCCTCTATCCTGGGCAGCCCTGAGACCCTGGGGGCCTTCTGGACCCCAGCACACCGCTGTCTTTCTGGGGACACTGGCAGGCTCCAATGCGTCCAGTTCATCTCTGTTTTGCAGTTAGCAGTCTTGAATATCTGCTCATTGCCGGCCACCCCTCATCTCACCGAGGAGGGATCCTGGGCCATGGATGGGCCTTGGTGGTGGCCACACTGGACATCAGTTCTTGTTCAGGGTCAGATTAACTCTAAGTACACTCTGGCTCTGAGGGATGGCCTAGGCAAGGGCTAGTTACAGCCACGCGAGGGGCATGGGCGTGTGTGTAGACGTGATTCTGAAGCCATCTGTCCCATCTATCCATCTGGGCCCTGCATGGGTCAGGCACCAGCCTGGCTCTGGGGATTCAGCGGGACCCAGGCCAGTGGGGAGTGCTGGGGTATCCGTGTGATACTCTGGTGTATCAGGCTGTGCCACTGACGGAGATTTCAGAGAAGGGTGTGAGGTTCTAGATGGTTCTGTTTTCCAAGGATGAGGGAACATTTTGGAGAGGATTTAGTTTGCAGGTAGAAGAGATTGGCAGGTACTGGGAATGGGGCATGATTGATGGGCCTATGTGGCAGGCCCAGAGTTAAGCGCCCAGGGCTGGAAGCAGGAGCCAGACCCCATAAACCTGTCCAGGGAACCAGGCTGACCCCTGCTTCATGGTGGAAATGTGCTACGGGGGGGCTGGCCAGGGGTGTGAACCAGAGGCAGGAGGAGGGCTCAGCAAGTGTGATGGGTGTGAGCTGGGTGTGGCACCCAATCCCGTGCTTGGGAGGGTAGGAGGTGGTGGGCCAGGCCTGCAGGAGGTGTGCACAGCCAAGGAGGCCAGCTCAGGTTTTCTCCGTCCAACTGGATGCCCATGCATGGCGGGGGCTGCCCACAGAACCGGTCTCTCCCCGCAGGATATGCTCGGGCTTCAAGTGAAGTTGGCCCAGGGAAAGGACTTTGGAGAGTCCCTGTGTGTGATAGTTTCCTAAGGCTGTCCTAACCCAGCACCACCCCCTGGGGGCTTAAAACAATAGACATTCACTCTCTGAGTCCTGGAAGGCAGAAATCCAAAATCCAGGGGTCAGCATGGCCATGCTCCCTCCGGAGGCTCTAGAGAAGGATCCTTTCTTCCTTGCCTTTTCCAGCTTCTGGTGGTTGCAGAAATCCTTGGCTTCTCTGGTTTGGGGCCACGTCACTCCAATCTGTGCCTCTGTCTCTTCTTTCTCTCGTAATCCAATCCTTGTCATTGGATTTAGGGCCCATCTGGCCAGTCCAGGATGAGATCCCTAACTACATGTGCAAAGGTCCCTTTTCCAAATGAGGTCACATTTGTAGTATCTGGGGACTAGGACTGAGACATAGTCACCAGGGACACTGGGTGACTCTGGGTGGGCCCTGTCCTCTACATCACCCGCTCCCTCTGCCCAGTCCCACCCTTGCAGCCCTGCTCTGGAAGGCAGCCTCTAGCCTCAAGTATGGAGAGAAGAGTGAGGCTCAGAGAAAGAAGGGAAGTTGTGTCCAAGGGTCCTAGAGCTGGCTCTAGGTGGACCGAGGCCCTGCGGGAGGGGCTGATACAAAACATCTTATTTTGAGAACTTGATGCTTTTCTCCATCGTGGGTGCCAGCCACCCCTCCCTGGGCCCAGGCCCTCCCCAGAGCCCAACAGGCCCTTCTCAGCACCTTCAGTGCCTGAGCTGCCCCTGAAGGTGGCAGATGGGCACCGGGTTGGGCACAGGGGCCCGGGGTGCCTGAGGGAGACCCGGGGCTGGCGTTCCCAGGGACATGGTTCCATTCCTCACCCCTCCGTTCTCTGGCCATCAGCCTGGCCGGTCTCAGCATCTCTGAATGGCAGTGTTCTCACGGTCAGCGCAGGTTACAATAGGACCAGCTTCGTGGGCTGTGGGCACACGGGTGAGGAAAACTCCGTGCCCAGCTGCAGAGGTCACGCTGTGCTAGGTGTTCGCCTTGCTCCTGAGGAGGCTGCAGACCCCAGGAACTCAGAGTGAAATCTCTCTGTCTTGCTTTCTTTTCAGGCTGACCCTTGGCCCCTGCTGGCCCTGCTGGCTGGCTCCCACCCACCCTGGTAAGTGCCCTACGTTCGGTGTGGTGGGGTGGTCCCCAAGCCTGGCAGTTTGACGCACCTGCCCTTGGGGCAGGGGGAGGAGCCGCAGCTGGGGGAGGGTGGGCTAGAGACCACAGCCGTGCTCCAGCCTCACGCCTTTTGCTGCTGGGATCCTGGCGTGGGATCATTTCCATGGCTATCTCCAGCACACCGTAAAAGGTCTCGGAGCTGCCATTATTGGAGGGTCCTCTGTTTTCAGGAATATAAATGGCAGTGTTCTTCGCTGCAAGGATAAAGTGATGCCTCAGGAGGTAGGAGGGCACATGAAGAAGCTGAGGCCCAGAGAAGAGCGGCCTGCAGAGGTCACATAGCAGCCCAGGACTCCTGACCTCCACCTCCCAGAGGGAGACAAAGGTTGGAGAAGGGGCCAGCATGGGTCTGACCCCTGATGGGGATCCTATTCCCCTCATGGCCCTCTGCCCCCCCCCCCCCACCTCTGCTGTTGTTTAGGCGCGTGGGGGGGACCCTCCAGGGCGCAAGGGTGGGGGAGCTCTGGCTGCTGCCTTGACCTCAGGCCTCTTCATCCATCCACCTGTCTGTCCGTGAGGGGCGGTGCATCCTGGGGAGTGTTGGCTGGCTCCCGGTCCTCGTCTTGGCAGCTTCTCACCCCCACGCCTGTACCCCAGCCTCGCTGGGCCTCGGTCACCCTGTTGCCCCTGGATTCCTCCCCACCCTGTGATGTTGCCCTGAACCCCTGTCCTGTCTTTGACTTCCTCACCCCGGCCCCTCCCAGCAAACTCTGCCTCCCTCTGTCAGATCCAGCCCCCTCCCCTGGAGGCCTCCCCAGTCTAGTGCCTGCTGGGCCCTGCCGCCTTCTGTTGACCCCATAGCATGGCCCTTGAGGCCGAGGCCCCCACCCTGGCCCAGAACTGCCCATTGGCTTGTCCTGGCCGGATCATGGCCCAGGAGCTCCTCACCTGCTATTTTATCTCAACCCTCAGCACCCATTTCACAGATGAAGAAACTAAGGTTCAGAGGTACTAAGTAAGTTGAGGCCACAGAGCTGGCACAGGACAAAGGTAGGCTGAGTGTCCAGCTTTAGCTCGCTCTGGGGCCCTCTATCCACCCTGGGCACACTGCAAAGAGGAAGAGGGGGCAGAAACCCCCCTCTAACCCTCCCCCTTGCTACCTGTCTGTCTGTTGGTGTCTGTCTGTCATGGCCAACTTTCTGCCAAAAGCACAGTCTGCCCTTAGCCACCAAAGGGCATCGAGGCTGGCCTAGGCGTGGGGAGGCCAGGGCAGCCATGCCTATCCTGAGGAGAGCTCAGACACAAAGGTCAAGCCCCCCGTCCTCTAAGAGACAGCAGGTGGTCTGTGACCCCAGATAGGCCCCCAGGTAGCACGAGGACTTTGGCAGATGTCTGGGGCGGTGGACGCTGTGGGAGATGGAGGTCCCCCGGCCTGGGAGCTGCCCTCCAGTGCCCTGACTACAAGTATGTGAGACGGCTAGGTGCCCCAGGAAACTTGGTGGACAAGACCATCAGCAACTCCCGGGGACCCTGTGGTCTGTGGCCTCTCTGACCCTCAAATCCTGCTGTGGGGGGGGGGGTGGTCCCAGAGTGCTCCTTCCTTTGGTTGGGCCTGTCCTCTGTGGGAGAAGACACAAGCTCAGGAGAAGAGAGCCAGGGGATGTGGGGGCTCAGCACCGAACAGCCTGGGCTTGAATCCCTGCTCCCCAACTTTTTGGCTGTGGATCTGGGCAGGAGAGGCACCCAACCCTTGTGGGGCAGCGTAGGCTGGGGAGGGGACGCATTCTGAGTGGGACCTGGGGCAGGACCGGACAGTGGCAAGAGCATGCTCTGATAGTCGTCAAGCCTGGTGTTGAGAGTGATGATTGCCAGAGGCAGTGAGCCCAGCTCTGTCACAGAGGCCATGCCTGGCTGGGGGAGACGGGGAGGCCTGTGGTAGAGGAGGGAGGGAGGGTGGCAGGCAAATGCCTGGGCCAAGGCTGGGAACCTGGTCCCTTGGTCTCTTGGTCCCTTGGTGTCAAAGGTCAGAGAGGTGGAGGTAGTGAGTTCCCAGTGTTGGGTGTAAGCATCAGCTTCGTGAGGGGAAGGGGCTTCTGGGGCCAAGGAGACACAGTGTGACAGCCCATGGCTGGGAAGGGGCTTTGGTCGTTTCCTGGAGAGAAGCCAAGTATGCAGAGGTGGCCACAGGAAGTGTGTGGGGGGCATCAGCAGGGAGCTTCCTCCCAGGGGACAAAGCTGGTCTTGCCCCGGGGCCTGGAGAGCTGTGGTCTCCGGCTGCAGTAGGGCATGGGGGCAGTGCTGGCTAAAATCCAGCAGGCCTAACAGTGCTGATGGGTGCAGCCCTGGGTCTCACTTCGGCCTCAGGACCTGGGAGGGTAGAAAGCAGGAAGTGCTGGCTAGCTGGGGCTGCCCAGGGACCCGGCAACAGGAAGTCTCTGGAGGGGAGGAAGCCTGGCGGCCACAGGCCCCAGATGCAGCCGGCGGCTGTCAGCAGGAGGGAGCTGTGGACGCAGTTGCCTGGGCAGCACCCAGGACAATGCCGGGGCATCAGGCCTTCCCCGCCTGGGGGACGTGGGCTGTAGGTCCTCCCTGTAGCCCCTGAGCCACATGGCCTCCCTGGGCCTCAGGACACCTGCCCCCAGCCCATCGACAGACAGGAGAAGAACAATGTGCTGGGTCAGTGCTCTCAGGTCAGTGCGGCTGCCCCGGGACCGGGGGGCTTAGCAGGTGGCGTAAACCCCGGGCCTGTGGAACTGTCCAGGCTGAGCCCTGGACCCCAGAGCCGATAGGCTGTGAGGAGAGCCCTGCGGAACTGGATGGGGCACAGTGGGAGCCCCAAGAGGGAGCCTGTTGCTAGGACACCCCTGCCCCACCATGTGCTACTCAGCCCGCAGCTGGCAGGGAGGTGGGGGCCCAGGTTGGGGGGCGCCTTCCCACCACGTATGCTGCCAGGTCCTGTGTGCGCACACATTGAGTGAGTATGTGTGAATGGATGTGAGTGTGTGTGTGTGTGTGTGTGTGTGTACGCGTGGACCATGCTTGGGAGCCTGGCATGGAGCTGAGGGGCTGGGGGGCTCTCCGCCTAAAGCCCAGGTCATGCCCCTTCCCTCTGGCATGGCTGCTTGCCGCCTCCCCCCCCCCCCCCCCCCGCAGGAGATGTTTGGTTTTGATTCTCTTGTGGAGGAAGATTCTGGGAAGGGAAAGGGGAAAGGGGAAAACAGATGGCCTGGGCGTGACCCCACTGCCACCTAGCGCCTGCAGGGTGCCTGCCTGGGGGCGTGGCTGTGCCTGGAGAGTCCCCCACCGTTTACTGGATGTGTAACTTTGGGCAGGTGACTCAGCCTCTCAGACCCTCGGTGTCTTCATCAGTGGTGTGGGGATGACGCCAGTTCACACGTCAGGGGGTGTCGGGATGATGATGTGGGGTGATCCTTGAGAAGCACAGAGCCTGGCTAATGGTGAATGCCCAGGGCGCTTCTCCCAGCCTCAGGGTTCTAGTCTGTAAAACGGGAATAAAGCATTGAGCCCGTGGGACTTAAGGAGCTGTCAAGAAGAACATTCTAACCTACGCCCAGGCTGCCAGCCTGGGGCACGGGGGCCACCCACAAAGGGTCTCGGGAGCCCCTGGAGGCTGTGCGTGTGTGTATATTTACGAGTGAGTGAATGAGTGTGTGTGTCAGTGTGAGTCCATAAAAGTGTGTATGAGTACATAGTGAGCTTGAGCGTGTGTGACAATGAGTCCGTGTCTACGAATGGGTGTGTGTATCTGAGTGAGTGTGTGAGTGTGGGCGTATGAGCGTGTACGTGTGAATATATTTGTGTCAGTGGGCATACATGAGAAAGCATACGTATCTGTGTGTGTGTCTGTGTGTGTACGTGTGTTTGTGTGGGTGTGAGTGTGTGAATGAATGCATTTAGGTCCCCTTTTCACTGGGGCCGGAGGTCCCAGCCTCCCCTTTCCCTGCAGCGCCCACAAAGGGCCGGTGTGGTCACCACTGACAGGAACCCCTGACACTGTGGTCGCACGAGGCACCAGCTCCCTCATCACAGTCAGGGCAATGTCTGCAAGTGTCAGAGAGGAGACCGCAGGAGCTCAGCCTCCAGGGCCCCTGCTTGGCTCTCACACAGAGGCTTACACCCATGCACACGCATGCACACACACTGATGTGCACACTCTAACCTGTGTGTGCACTGTGCAGCTCACAAGCACAGCCTGCCCGAGCACACTATCTGTGGCACTCACACGTGGGCCTGTGCAAATCATCACCACACACTTGTGGGGCTCACAGCCCCATGGTAGGGGGGAGCCACAGAGCCTGCACTTTGTGGGACTCCTCAAGGACTGTCTCTGGGGGACCGAGCGGTTTTCATCCACTAGCTCTGCCTCTGTCCCTGCTCCTCGGTCGCCTGGACTAACCTCTACTGTAAGAGAAGGTCAAGTGAGCTCAGGAGCGGAGACCAGGGCGTGTGCCTGAGGTGCCCGCCTTCCAAAGGTCACACGCCGTCTTGAAAGGGTTCATGGAGCCCAGCGGCCACCCCCATGCTGGCCACCCTTACGCCAACCTCTGTGTCATCAGAGTCCTGCCCCAGTCAGCCCCTCTGAGCTGCAGGGAACCAAGCCCCTCCCGGCATAGCAGTCTCCCTGGGTGGCCTCAGTACCCTCCTCTGTAGGGAGAGATGCCCTGAGGGGTGTCGGGGGACTCTGACGACTGGACTTTCTGTGCTCACTTTAAGTGAGAGGAAACAGAGGTCAGAGGAGGACAGGCCTGGTGGGATTTGAACCTGGCCCTCCAGCACTGTCCCTGGCGGCTCCCACCCAGGGTGGCTCAGCGGGCACCCCCAGCAGCACAGTGAGGTGTCCCTACTGCTGTGTCTGCCCCTGCAGAGGAAGGGACTGAGGCTTCCTGCTGATGAGCCCATAGAATGAACAAGTGGAGTTAAACCATCATGGGGCTCGGTGACAGGGCCAACATTCTGTGCCCCCTCTGGGGCTCCCTGAGTGTCCCCTCTGTGCTGGGCCTGAGCTGGTGAAGATGGGCAACAGCGACAAGCTAGCGTGGTCAGTGTTAGGTGGAGGGAAGGGTGTTCTAACCCCACAGAGGAACACAGGACCCCTGGAGATCAGGGAAGACCACCTGAGGGAGGGAACACTTGAACTCTCATTTTTGGATTGTTCATTGCTAGTACGTATATAGAAGTATGGCTGTTTTTTGTGTTTTGATCTTATATTCTGCTAGCTCGTTTATTAGTTCTAATCATTGTTTTGTGGGTTCTTTGAAATTGTCTGTATACATAACCATCTAATTTGTGAATAGTTTTGCTTCTTCATTTCCAATCTGGATACCTTTTATTGCTTTTTCTTGCGTAATTGCACTGGCTAGTACCTCCAGTACAAGGTTGAATAGAAGTGGCAAGAGTAGATGTCTTTGCCTTGCCCCTGCTCTTAGGGGAAAGCTTTCAGTCTTTTACCACTGAGTATGATGTTGGCTGGGGATTTTTCATCAACACCCTTTCCATGTTGAGGAAGTTTTCTCCTATTCCTGGTTTGTTGAGTGTTGCTCGTATCATGAAAAATTGTCAAGTTTTTGCCAAATGCTTTTTCTGTGTGTGTTGAGATGACCATGTGCTTTTTGTCTTTTATTTGATTAGCATGATGTATTACAATCATTGAATTGTGTTACCCTTGCATTCCCATGATAATTCCCACTCAGCGTGGTGTAGAATCCTTTTTACATGGTGCTGAATGCCATTTGCTAGTATTTTGGTGAGGCTTTCTACGTCTACAGTCATAAGGGATGTTGATCTATAGTTTTCCTGTGATGCCTTTGGCTTTGGTGTCAGAGTAATGCTGGCCTGATACAGTGAGTTCCTTTGTCTTCTGTTTTGGGAGAAGTGAATGAAGGTCTGGTGTTCATTTGAACCAATTCCTGAGGGCTGAGTTAGTTCAGTTGCAACTGGAGGCAGTGCAAACAGTGTGCACTGCAGCCTGGAGGTGGTGCTTGGTGGTTTTGGGTCTTGGATTCGGGAACCACAGGGTCTGGGTGGCACAGGTGCACGGGAGGTAGAGGGCATGAGGAGAGCCCCTGAGAAAGATCCATGGGGCCTGGATCTGGAAAGGCCAGGGGGCATGAGGAGGCCCTGGAGTCCTGGAACAAAGTGGTGATGGGAATGGCTTGTGTGGTGGGGGAGAGTGTGCTGAGTGAAGGTGATGGGGGAGGAGGTGCTGCAAGCAGGGGAAGGAACTGACACAAGTGGTGGGGGCTGCCCAGAGGTGGTGGAGAGGAGGAAGGGAGGTGGTGGCCTTGAGGGCTGAGTGTGCTGCCAGGGGAGAGATTGGCAAGGGCGCTGTGAACAAGGGCACACAGATGGGATGGAGCCTCCTGCTGCAGTGGGAAGGGGCATCGAGGGCCAGCCTGAAGTGGAGGCCAGGAAAGCAGGGAATGGTGCCCAGTGTGTAGCTGGGTGGGAGCAGCGCCCAGGCTGTCAGAGCTCCCTTATGCCATGGCTGGCCCATTGCTTGGGCAGGCTGTGTGCAGGTGGCAGGCAGAGGAGGCAGAATGCTTGGGGGGCCAGCAAGGCCATCCCAGCCTTTGGCCAGCCTGGGGGTCCCCTAGGAGGGGAGCCCCCATCTACCCAAGCAGGCGGGAGCTGCCAAGGACTGGACCTTGTACCTCCTGCAGGGAGACTCCTGCAGGGAATCCAGGGCTGGAGGCCCATGGCGGCAGATGGGTTAAGCAACTTGCCCAAGAGGGGGGCAGGAAGACCCACAGACCCACCCTGGGCCCCAGTGCCTGCGGGTCACACCCGCTTCAAGCCCACCCGCAACCCTCGGAGGCAGGGCGGCCCTCACCCCCATTTGCAGAGGCGCAGACTGAGGCTCAGGGAGCAGAAGCCCCTCTCCCAAGGGCTCTAGCCGGCCTGGAGCCCGGCCGTGTGCGCCTGCTTTGCCTCGCCCGCTTCCGGAGCCCGGGCCGCGCTGTGGACGTCCGCTTCGCGCCCCGAGCCACCGTCCCGCGTGGGCAGTTGGGGAAACTGAGGCCGCGCGGCGGCGGGCGGAGCGCCGGGTCCCCACCTGCCGCGCCCGCCCCGCCCGCGAGGGG
>NW_024412376.1:167121499-167139378 GCF_014898765.1 Herpailurus yagouaroundi | reverse complement strand
CCCCCCCCCCCGCCTCACTCAGCCTTGTACCAGCCCCCTGATGCCCATCCGCACAACCCTGGCCACCCTGGGACTCAGGCCCGGCTCGCTCCTTTCCCTCCAGTCTTAGGCTGCCGGGACAGCCATGTCACACTGGCATCTCCATCCAGTACCTCTCCTCTGAACCCCAGACCTGTGCCCCGATGCCCACAATGTGTCTTGTAGCACGAACACACGTAACCCTCGCCTTCCTCCCCACCTGCTTCCGTCCATCCCCGTCACCTCTGTTGGTGGGAGTTATAGTCTCCTCTAACTGAGGTCAGGGCCTAGGAGTCCGCCTTGCCTCTTTTCTCTACCTCTGCTTCTGGGAACCTGATGGCTCCTGATGTGACATCTAGGCTTCTGGAAGCTTGTGTGGGCTACTTCTGGGGGGTGCGTGAGGCAGGCCAGGTGGTGCGGGTTGGTGGTGTTGGCCCAGCCTCAAGCAGCTCATGCTTGCTCACTGACTGGTCTCGTTGCTCTGCAGACACTCTGACCCACCCGCCGGCCTACCCCCCGCCTCCTGTGCCCATGCCCAGGAAGCCAGTCTTCTCCGACATGCCCCGTGCTCACTCCTTTGCCTCCAAGGGCCCGAGCCCTCTGCTGCCACCCCCGCCCCCGAAGCGTGGCCTCCCCGATGCAAGCCTGGCTCCCGAGGACTCCAAGAGGGACGTGCTGGGCCCAAGGCGGCCCGAGCCTGGCCTCAGAGTGCCCACGGCCTCCCGGAGGATGAGCGACCCCCCACTGGGCAACCTGCCAACCATGCCCAACCTCCGGAAACCCCCTTGCTTCCGGGAGAGCCCCAGCCCCAGCCCAGAGCCCCGGGTCCCTGGCCATGGGGCTGGCTCTGCCTCCAGCTCTGCTGGCGTGGCCACTGCCACCTCCAGGAACTGTGACAAGCTCAAGTCCTTCCATCTGTCTCCTCGGGGGCCGCCCACGCCCGAGCCCCCGCCGGTGCCGGCCAACAAGCCCAAGTTCTTGAAGATGACTGAAGAGGCCCCCCCAAGAGAGGCAGCCAGGCCCGGACTCTTTGTACCCCCTGTGGCCCCCAGGCCTCCTGTACTGAAGCTGCCCATGCCCGAGGCCACAGTCCGGCCCCCCGTCCTGCCCAGGCCAGAGAAGCCACCCCTCCCCCACCTCCAGTGAGTTTACTTGGCACTGGGGCCCCTGGGGTCCCTCCCCAACCTGATGGGTTCTCCTGCTGGTGCCCTGGCCTCCTCGTCTCTGGCCCTCTCTGTCCATGAGGGGTAGCCGGCAGCCCTAGCATAGGAGCGGGAAGGCTCCTGGACAGCCCCAGCCTTGCTAGGCTGAGCAGCCTCCCCTGCACTGGCCCCAGAAGAATGTTCAGCCTAGTGGGTGCTGGGCCTGGAGCCTGTGGCTGCCTGGGGAGCAGTGGGCAAGTTGGGTCTTGGGGGAAACTGGCCTCCCAGAGTCCGTGCTCGGCAACCCGAGGACCCTGCAAGGGTCAAGGGAGAGGCCTGCAGGGCTGTCTGCTCTGGGATGGACGGTAGGGGTGGGAGCTGGGGCTGTGAGCCTCTTGGGGCCAGCGAGTCTGCACAGGCCTCGCTGGTCCACAGCTGTCCTTCCCAGCCCTGCCTGGGGCTCTGGAGCCACCAAGGCTGCCTTTGTGCTCTTCCTGACTGGGAACTTGCCAGAATGTGGAGTATGTTGGTGACTCACCCTGAGGTCTGCGTGGAACACTGTCTTCTTTATTGCTGGGCTGCGTCAGGAGACTGGTGTCCCCTGCTCCCACAGTGTCATTCATACCACAGCCTGTGGTCAGAGATGTCTGGGGCCCTAAACAGTGAAGGCTCTGGGAGCCATGGGGCGAGCCTTGAGTGAGCGTGCTGACCCAGTGCTCCTGGAACCCCTTTGGCTCTGGCTCTCTCCTCCCTAGGGCTCTGTTAGCTCTGCTGCTGTGGGAGGGTGCCTGGGAGGACCCTCTTGCCAGGTGATAGTTCTAGAACTAGAACTATAGAACATAGTTCATAGAACTATGTGACAAGGGGCCATGATGGTGCAGACTGGGTCAGTTTGCCAAATGCTACAGGGTTGGGTGTGCCAGGGCCGACTGCCCACGGCCCAGCAGACCAGCCCCGTGTGGTCTCCTTTAATCCTCCTTGAAACCGTAGAGGCTTCGGACCACCTGGCCGCGTGTGTGGGACATGTTTGTGGACTCCCATCCATTCACATGCATCCACTCTCTGTGGCTTTGGGAGGGGCATGACTTGGCCAAGGTCACAAGCTGGTTAGCAGCAGAGCTGGGCTGAGACCCCCAGCCCAGAGCCTTCTCCCACAGCGCCCAGAGTACTCGTCTGTCGTGTGACCCCTGACACCAGAGTTCAGGCCCTTAGGACCCCTCTTGCCAGTGGCATTGGCAGCCGTCACCCAAGGCCTGTTTCATAGCTTTCTGGTGGAGGCCTAGGGTGTGTGGGGGTGGTGTGCAGGGGTGTGATAGTGATGTCCCTTCCTCTGTTTTTCCCCTTCAAGGCGGTCACCCCCTGATGGGCAGAGTTTCCGGAGCTTCTCCTTTGAGAAGCCCCGACGACTCTCGAAGCCTGAGGACACGAGTGCAGAGGGTTCTGACGATGACTATGAGAAGGTGAGGCAATGGAGAGCTCCGGATCCTGGCACTGGGCAGGTGGCAGTGGGCGGGCTGCAGGCCGGGGTGGCCCCTCACTGGCCACCTCCAGTGACAAGCCCCCAGGACGCTGGAGTTGTCGGGAGTGTAAGCGTGTGCACAGCCCCAGATCTGGGCACAGGCTGGCAGCCTACGGGGTGGGGGGGGGGGGGGGGCTGGTGCAGACCCTGACCCTGACCGCCATTGGCCTCTCTCCAGGTGCCCCTGCCCAGCTCTGTCTTTATCAATACCACGGAATCCTACGAAGTGGAAAGGTCAGCACGAAGCCCTTCTTTCTCCGAATCCCTGTTTTTGCAGATGTGAGGTCCCCTGCCTTTCTGTCCCCCGTCACCTGCTTTGGTGTTGGACAGTGGCTAGCACAGGTGCATGGCCCTGAGCTTAGTGGGGAAGCCAGCAAAACAGCGGATGCCATCAGCCAGTCCCAGTGCTGCCCGTCACCCCGGGCAGGGCCCCAAGCCCCGCACAGGCCGGCCTCACCACACCGGTTACTCTCAGACCATGTGCTGCAGAATAGTGAGGAGACAAAAACCTACACTGAGGAGTGAGGCTGGAGGGTCCCTGAGAGGGTTGGCTGTCTGAGGATGGCTTGTTGATGCAGCTGTGTTATTTTAGGCTGTTCAAAGCCACAAGCCCCCAGGGAGAGCCCCAGGATGGACTCTACTGCATCCGGGATTCCTCCACCAAGTCAGGGAAGGTAGGTGCCCAGGGAGGGTGCCCCAACAGTCACCCTGCTGAGTGAAGGCGCCCTGGGGACTGCTGCCTTGTGGGGGGGTTTGTCTGGTTCTGCACACACTTGGGCTGATGGCACGCATCGTGCTTTATACATCGCTTCCCTGCACAGCCTCTTACTTTGCATCTCAGCTCATTCCGTCGTTGGGGTCTCTGCCTGGCAGCCCCTCCCCCATCTATTCTCAGGAACTGAATGCTGTCTGCAAGCTGGGATAGTGGCCCAGCCCCCCAGCACAGGCAGGAAATGGGAGGGAAGTGCTGGGGGTCCTGGAACTCTGATGTGGCTGTTTTTTTTTTTTTTAATGTTTACTTATCTTGAGAAAGTGTGTGTGTGTACATGCTCAGAACAGAGCAGGGCCAGAGAGAGAGGGAAGAGAGAGAATCCCAAGCAGGCTCCTCACTGTCAGCCCAGAACCTGATGTGGGGCTCGATCTCATGAACCACAAGATCATGACCTGAGCCTAAGTCCAGAATTGGACACTTAACCAACGGAGTCACCCAGGCACTGGGCTGGGGGTTTTCATGCACTCTGAAGGGGAGGCTGCTTGGGGCAGTGGGAATAGGGAGAGAGAGTGCTGGGTCTGCCTCTGCTCCTCTGGGGTGAATTTTGTGACCTCACTGAGCCTCAGTTTTCTTGTCCTTTTTTCCTTCTCCCTCCCCTCCCCTCCCCTCCCCCTCCCCAAGTAAGCTCTGCCCCCAACGTGAGGCTTGAGCTCACAACCCCAAGATCAAGAGTCGCACACTCTTCCAGCTGAGCCAGGCTGGAGCCCCTCAGTGTTCCCATGTACGTCAGACATGGTCGTAGAGTAGCCAGGCACCTGCTGCTATTACTTATGTCTCATTGGAGGCTATTGGGCGGGAGCCCTGGGGCAAATGGCTGCCCATATCAGCCCTGCTGTCCACGTGCAGAGTGACCCCTCCCTAGGTCACCGCAAGTGCTGTAGGACCCAGGCATGATGCCTCTGTCCACTCCTCTGTCTCTGCGGTCCATCTCCTGAGGCTGGGGCTTCTCTCCCTGCAGGTTCTGGTCGTGTGGGATGAAAGCTCCAACAAAGTGAGGAACTACCGCATCTTTGAGAAGGTGGGCAGGCTGGCGCCTCACCTGGGCCCTGGCTGGGACGGCGGGTGTGTGTGTGTGTGTGTGTGTGTGTGTGTGTGTGTGTAGCAGGCACAGAGGTGACACAGGGCAGCCGGGAGCAGGCCTGACTGTCACCCTTGCTGCTGTCCACTGCACTTTGCAGGAGACCTCCCCCTGACCCTGCCACTCCTTCCCCTTCCCAGGACTCTAGGTTTTACCTGGAGGGCGAGGTGCTGTTTGTGAGCGTGGGCAGCCTGGTGGAGCATTACCACACCCACGTGCTGCCCAGCCACCAGAGCCTGCGACTGCAGCGCCCCTACGGCTACACAAGGCCCAGGTGACGCCCGTCATACATGCTTCTGGGCAGAGACGACCACTGGGGCTGTGGCCCCGGGCCATGCAGACGGGACGGGCTCGCATGAGAGCATGATCTGGAGTGAGCGCCATGCTCTGATCCAGGGCCTTGTAGAATCTGCAAGGCCAGGCCCCACTCAGCAGGCTGGGTCCCTGGGGCTAGGCCAAGCTCTGGTCTCCAGAGGATCGGGGGGCTCTCCTGTCCCATGCAGACCACCCTGTCCAACCTTCCAGGAGCCCAGGGTCCCAGGACCGAGCCCCGCTTGGGCTTTGTGGACAAGAATTCTGGTCACCTCCACCCCTCCCCACTCGCCCAGCACACTAACCCGACACTGGGTTGGGAGCTGGGCAGGGCTGGGGCATTTGGGGTTAGGGCAGGGGCTGGCCCCCCAGGACCGACACCCCCAGGAACGCTAAGACACAGGCTCCAGGATGGGCCATTGATGTACAATAAAGCACAGATGACCTTTCTGTCCGTGGCTGGGGTTTCATTGGGAGAGAGGGATGACCAGCCTTACCAAGTACCCACACCCACATCCAAGCGGCTGGCTGCAGCAGCCCAGCTTACAGGAAGCCTAAGAAGTTCTTGTCTTCTGGGGCAGAGGTCCCTAAATGACTTGCTCGGGGTGCATAGCTGGTAACAGAACAGGATTTGACCTGGGCACTCTGGACTCAGAGCCTGTACTCTGAAGTGCCACAGGTCAGGGGCAAGGCAATGGGACTACAGAGCTAAAAGGTCCCCGTATGTACAGCTGGGTCATTTGCCGGATTAACAGATGGTTACTGGGAGACAGCTGAGCACACACTGGCCAGAGCATTGGGGTGTGCCTGGGTGGGGAGCTAGAACCCCACTGAGGTCTCCAGGAAGACTTCTTGGAGGAAGTGATGGCTACAGAGGGGTGGGAAGAGTGGGTCCTGTGTAGGCTGAGTGGGTGGGGAGGGTGGTCCCCAAATGCTGAGTCCCCTGGGCAACACCCCATTCAAGTCCAGCCCTCACCGCCCCCTCCTTTCCTACTACAGAATTCCAGCAGGTGCTCTCCCTGGCAACGGCCATCCAGGCTGGATTTTTGTGTGTGTGCATACAGACTCCATTTAGGGTCTGGGCTGGCAGGGAGGGACCCCAGGGTCATCAGATCCTCTCTGCACCTTATGTGGGGAAAGAAGTTTGCTGTGTGAGATCCAAACCCAGGATAGCACTTGTGCCCACCAGCCGAGGATTAATCATCTTTGTTTGGATTGACCTCCACGGGCCCCTGGGCATGTTTTGGGGGTGGGGTGGCTTGCTGGAGGAGGGGGAGGGATGGGGCCTCTGTGGATGTGAGAGGCTGTGGCCCCAGGGTGCTGAGAGGTCCCTTCTAGGAACCAAGTGTCCAGCACCGTCTGTGTAGATGTTTCCTCTAAAGCCTGCCAGGGGAGGGGTCAGCACAGGCACGGTCCAGTGTGGCGCACGGGGTGCTTTTGATGCCCTACCCCAGCCCCGGGAACGAGCAGCCCCTCCTCCCTGCAGCTACAGTTCTTGCCCCTCTCAGCCCTTGTGTGGGGAGCCCACTGAGGCACTCCATCCCCACTGTGGCTGCGGCTTTCCTTCCTGTAAAAACTGTTCAGCGGGGGGCTTGGACCAGAAGAGTGGTTTCCAGTCCGTGCCTAGGAGTCTGCTTGCTGGTGATGTGCTGCTGGATGTGGGATGCCTTAGCACTTCTGGCTAACATGGGGCTAAAATGTGTTTGAAGACCCCTCAGCTGGAAAGTCTGGAGGTTCTGGGGCCCAGAGCCTGGTGATAGGTCCTCTGCTCACTTGGATGGATGAGGCCTTGCTGCCCAAGACCCACCCCAGGGCCTGGACTGGCTTTACCTCTCCTTCTGGGCCCTATGCCTGCGCAGGACAGGCTCCTGCCTCCCTGAACTGCCCCAGGGGCCCTGGCCTCAGTGGTAAGAGTGTGTGTTTTGGGTGGCCGGTGGGGTCGCAGGCATGGTCTCCAGCATAAAGGAGGAGCCAGAGGGATCCACTCCCTCCTGAGACCTGCCGTGAATGTTCTATTCCTCCTATAGTGTTGGAAGGTGGTTACCACTCACCAAGTACTTCCTGGGTTCCAGGCACTGAGCCCCATGGATACTTGACATAGTTTGGATGGAGAAGAAGCTGCTATGTTCCCATTTGATAGGTGAGAAAACGGAGGGTCTGAGAAGCCTAGATTCAAGTCCCAGCTCTGCCACTTGCTACCATGTGACCTATCCTTTGCTGCTCTGAGCCCAGCCCTCAGCCCCTGGCTACCTCCCCACTACTCCTGGGGGCTTCTGATAGTCATGTGGAGTGTCTGCACAGTTCTTAGGTATGCCCTGACCAAGTCAAGGGGGCCACAGCCCTGGGGCGAGCAAACTGGCCTGCTTCCCTCTGCTTTGCCCTCTGGGCCCAGTCTTGGGGGGATAAATAGAAGGCCTGGGACCTGCCCCAGGGGCTAGCCTGCTTCTTCATCTTACAGGTAGGGAAACTGAGGCTCAGAGAGGATTCATTGCCTTGTCTAGCATCATGGTGGGTTCAGGGATGGGTCCAACTCCTGGTCCTGTGAAAGGCCCAGACCCTTTGTGAAGTTCTCCAAGCAGAGGACTGAACGTGGGTTTACTTTTTTTATAGTTGATCAGAAAGAGTACGGGGAGCTTCTCTACCTTCTGTTAATAGACTTTCATGGTAAAAAGAAATGCTTTTAGAACCAGAAGAGACCTCACAGAGCGAGTCCAGACGTGCTACAAGTCCCTGCCCCAATTCTGGGGCGCATTTCAAGGACGCCCCCTGCTGGTCCAAGGAGGCACCCCTCCCCCCCCCCCCGCCCCCACCTCTCCTCACCCCTGTAGCGATGGGCCGCCCTGACAGGGCACCAGGGAAGAAAAGTCAGCGGCTTAGGGCCAAGGGAGAAGGGAGGCCTGGAGGACATGAAGGACACACAGGGAACACGGGGCAGAGCTGGCACTTCAACCAAGTCCGTGTGTCTAGAGGGCAGTGAGGGGAGGGCCTCTGTCTCTGGCCATGACCCCGTGGCACGGAGCCCCTCACTGGGAAGCTTGCCATATCCAGTCTGCTGTGTCTGTGCCTGCATGCCCTATCCCACCCCCTGGAAAAGATGGCCTGATGGGGGGACCTCGGGGAGGGCTCCTGTCCAGGGGGGGCAGTGACCCTCAAAGATGGTTGGTAATGGCCAGCCCTCATTAAGCTCCCTTCTGGTGTGCTCCCACGAGAGGGAGAGTCTTGACACACAGCTGACCCCAGACACGTCTGCCTCCTTCAGACCTTCCTTTGCTCCTCATGAATCCTTAGAGGCTGCCCAACAGCTGCTCCTGCATCACCCTCCGGCTTCAGCTCTGGCCATGCTCTGAGCTACCCAGAGCTGAAGCATGCTCCTTTTTTTCTTTCTTTCCCCATAGAGTAAAACACACATTCAGAAAAATGAGCCACATGCAAGTGTGCAGCCTAACAAATTGCTATGAAGTGAACATTTTTACGATCCCATCAAGAGAGCCTCTCTGGCACCCGTGTGCCCTCCCCATCACAGCACCACTCTCCCGGTCTCATCGGCAGCCCCTGCCCTGGCTTTGGTGAGGCTCATGTTCTTGTTTTGCGATAAAGCCTTCACCACTCAATTGTACATCCACTGCAGCGGTTTCCTGTTTTTGTATTTTATGTGAATGGAATCCTACAGATGAAGCTTTGACATCTGGCTTCTCTTGCTTGTCATGTCTTTGAGATTTGTCCGTGTTGCTGGGCGCAGCTGTAGTTCCTGTTCGTTGCTGAAAACCATTCCATTATATAAGTGTATCGGTTCACGGTCCATTTTATCGTTGACGGACATTTGGTTTGCTTCCAGTGTGGGGCAGTCCCAGACAATGCTGCTAGCGACAATTTTATCCATGTTTCATGAGTTTCTCTAGGGTTATGCACCCAGGAGGCTGACTGCTGGGTTCTAGGGCATCAGAACCTTTTACTCTCTTCCAGGAATTTTATTGTTCCAGTTTTCACTCCCACCAGCAGGAAAAAAGATAGTTCCCTTGGTTCCACATCATTGCTGACACTTGGTATTGTCAGGTTTTGTTTTTTGTCAATCTGGTGGGTGTATAATTATGGCTTTAATTTGCATTTAGCTGATTATTAGTGGGCTTGAGCATATTTTCATGTGTTTATTAACCATTGTGACTTGTCTCCTGTGAAGTGTCTATCTAAATGTTTTGCACATTTTTCTATGTGTTGTTCCTTTTTCTTGTTAATCTATACACATTCTTTACGTAGCCTTGATATTGTCAGTAATGTGTATTGCAAATATCGTCTCCAACTTTATAATTGTTCTTTTGCTTATGGTGAGAGGTAAGGGTTCACTTCTATTTTTTTCCCCTTAAGTTTACCCACTTCTTCCGGTACCATTTATTTATAATCTGCTCTCCCCCCACCATCTGCAACGCCACCTGTGACATGTCCATATATATGTAGGTCGGTTGTTGGACTCTGTTCTGTTCCATTTGTCAGTCTATTCCTATGCCAGTAGCGGCTATCTTAGTTACTGTCACTAGATTACGTCTTTCTATCTGCTAAGTAAGTCCTCACCTTATTTTCTTCCTTGAGAGTGTCTTGGCTATTATGGCTCTTTCTACTTCCATGTGAATTTTTTCTCCCACTTTCTTTTTCACTTAAGTTTTAAAATCAGCTCATCAATGTCACTAATAACTCAGCTGATCTTTTTAAGCTTATTTTGAGAGAAAGAGAGAGAGGGAGAGAGCACATGTACAAGCAGGGTAGGGGCAGAGAGAGAGAGAGGGAGAGAGAGAAGCCCAAGCAGGCTCCACACTATCAACACAGAGCCCGACATGGGGCTTGATCCCGCAAACTGTGAGGTCATGATCAGAGCTGAAACCAGAGTTGGATGCTTAACCGACTGAGCCACCCAGGCATCCCTCTGCCGATCTTTTGATTGGGAATTCATTATAGCTGTAAATCAGCTTGGAGAAAATTGACATCTTTACAACATTGAGTCTTCTGACTCATCAACATGGTCTATCTACCTCACTATTAATTTGAGCCTTCTTTAAGGTTTGCCAATAGGATTTCATCATTTTGTCCATTATGATCTTGCTCAAGTTTGTTTTTTTTTTTAATGTTTTTATTTATTTTTGAGACAGAGAGAGACAGAGCATGAATGGGGGAGGCTCAGAGACAGGGAGACACAGAATCTGAAGCAGGCTCCAGGCTCTGAGCTGTCAGCACGGACTGTGAGATCATGACCTGAGCCGAAGTTGGACGCTTAACCGACTGAGCCACCGAGGGGCCCTGCTCAAGTTTTATTAGATTCGATTCATAGATACTTTATATTTCTTTTAGTCTATTGCAAATTGTATATGTTTTTAATTTCATTTAGTTTCTAGCATATAGGACACACCTCTTCTTTTAACTGGAGCATTTTGTTCATTTGTATCTAATTTAATTAAATCTGCCACTTGTATTGTCCCATCTGTGTTTATGGGTTGTTTTTTCTTTTTTTTTTTTAAAGTTTACTTATTTATTTTGAGAGAGAATGTGCGTGTGAACAGAGGAGGGGCAGAGAGAGAGGGGGAGAGAGAAAATCCCAAGCAGATTCCCAGCTGTCAGCACAGAGCCCGACTCGGGGCTTGAACTCATGAATTGTGAGATTGTTACCTGAACTGAAATTAAGAGTCAGGTGCTTAACTAACTGAGCCACCCAGGCACCCATGCAGGGTTTTTTCTCCTTTCTCTCTCTTGGATTGAGCAACTTTTTTTTTTTTCCAGTCATTCCACACACCTCTTCTAGTTTGAAAGTTATACAGTCTATTTCTATTCTTACCTGGGTCCTGGAGTAATACTTTTACTTCCTAGACAGCACAAGGACTTTAGGTGACTTTAGCTCCATCAATCTCCTTAATTACTTGATATCATTGTTGTATGTATCTAATTCTGTTGTTTAATTGTCTAATTGTTTATTGTCTAATTTTTTTTTATTTTTTATTTTTTTTTTCAATGTTTACTTATTTTTGGGACAGAGAGAGACAGAGCATGAATGGGGGAGGGGCAGAGAGAGAGGGAGACACAGAATCGGAAACAGGCTCCAGGCTCTGAGCCATCAGCCCAGAGCCCGACGCGGGGCTCGAACTCACGGACCGCAAGATCGTGACCTGGCTGAAGTCGGACGCTTAACCGACTGCGCCACCCAGGCGCCCCTATTGTCTAATTTTTTTAAACTCCCATCCAAAAAAAAAAAAAAAAAAGGATAAAGAAAACAACTTCCATCCAAGGCAGTATTTCTTCCCCCCGCCCCCCTTGGAAAAGGAAGGTGTATTTAAAAAATGTTTTTAATGTTTATTTTTTTAGTTTTGAGAGAGGGCGCGCATGCACTAGTGGGGGAGGGGCAAAAAGAGGGAGACAGATCTGAAGCAGGCTCCAGGCCCTGAGCTACCAGCACAGAGCCCGACGCGGGGCTCGAACTCACGAACCGTGAGAGCATGATCTGAGCTGAAGTCGGACGTTTAACCAACTGAGCCACCCAAGCACCCCAGGAAGGTGTATTTTAATAGTATAAAAACTTTTTTTTTATTATGATAAAATATGTGTAATGCAAGATTTACCATTTTAACAGTACAGTTCTGTGGCATTAAGCACATTCACATTGTTGTGAATCATCTCCACCATCTATCCTGACAACTCTTTTCATCCTGTGAAAGGGAGACTCTGTCCCCATTAAACAACTCGGCATTCTCCCTCCCCCTGCCCCTGGCTCCCACCATCTGCTTTCTCCCCCTGAGAGACTCTGACACACAGCTGGTCGGTTAGCTCACTTGGTTTGAGTGTGATGCTAATAACACCCAGGTTGAGAATTCGAGCCCTGCAAGGCCAGTACTTCCTCTGCGTGTTTTGGCAGCACATGGACTGATGGGAATGATACAGAGATTAGCCTGGCGCTTGCAAGGATGGATTTCACTACTCTGGGAACCTCATATACGTGGAATCGTGTAACAGTTTGTTGTTTTGCGTCTGGCTTGTCCCACTCAGCGTAGTGTCTTCAGTATTCATCTATGTTGTAACAGGTGCCAGGATTTTCTTCCTTTTTAAGGCTGAATAATATTCCATTGTACGGATGGACCACATTGTTTATCCATTCATCTTACACTGGCCACTTGAGTTGCTTCCACCTTTTGGTTATTGTTAATAATGCTGCTATGAACATGGACGTACAAATATCTGTTCGAGTCTCTGTTTTCATTCTTTGGAGTATGTACCCTAAAGTGGAATTGCTGGGTTCTATGGCAAGTCTCTGCTTGCCTTTTTGAGGAACCACCTTACTGTTTTCCACAGTGGCTGCACCATTTCACATTTTCACCAGCAATGCATAATTTCTCCACATCCTTTCTAAACACTTACTCTTTTCTTTTTTTATTATAGCAATTCCAAATCGGTGTTAGGTGGTATCTCGTGGTGATTTTGATTTGCAGTTTCCCAATGATTAGCGATGTTGGGCAAATGTGCTTATTGGCCATCTATATGTCTTTGGAAAAGTGTTCAAGTCCTTTGCCCATTTCTTTTTTTTTTTTTTTTAATGTTTATTTATTTTGGAGACAGAGAGAGACAGAGCATGAGCGGGGAAGGGGCAGAGAGAGAGGGAGACACAGAATCTGAAGCAGGCTCCAGGCTCTGAGCTGTCAGCACAGAGCCCAACGCGGGGCTCGAACCCACAAACCGTGAAATCATGACCTGAGCTGAAGTCAGTTGCTCAACCGACTGAGCCACCCAGGTGCCCCTGCCCATTTCTTAATTGGGTTGCTTGCTTTTTTTGGTGTTGGGTTGTAGACAGTATTTTTAATATGCATTCTCTTAGATTCAATTCTTTAGGAGCAAAACCTGAAATGGGGCTCCTGCGCGAGTGATTTATAGAGGGAATGTTCTCAGGATAAGCTGAATGGGGGAACCAGGATAGGGAAAAGGAATAAAGAAAGGATGGAAGTCCCAGCTGGAGTCTAGCTTCAGCCTGATCCCACGGGGAGCTCTGGAGTGTGGATTGTCCCACTGTTGATCCTGCTTTGAGGTGCCCCTGGATCAGCCAGTTATTGGCTCTAGGCTCTTCAAGTAGGGAGATAATGTCCTGGGCAGGGCGACACTGGAGGCAGGGCTCTGGGGTCATTAGCAGCTAACACTCAGCACCCGGGCAGGGCCCGCTTCCGACACCAAGCCAGGAAGGTAATCTGGGTAGGCACCAACAGCGACGACTGAGTCCACCCGGCGAACTACTCATATCTACTTGCTTCTCACATTAAGGTCAGTCCATTCAGACATAGATTGTCCGGTGTTCTAGTGGGTCAGAGTATCTGGGGGAACTTCTGAGAGGTGGGTAGAGAGATGAGCTGTAGCCCTCACTGGTGCAGTTGTCCTCCCAGGCCACAGATGATACTCGCCAGCTCCCTTTCCTACCACCCATTTTAGATTTCTTCACAGCTGACACTTTGGCTCTCCTAGATGGCTCGTGCCTGAGGGTCTGAGCTCCTGGGGGCCTGCCCTTACCAGGACACGTTGCCAGGCTTGCCTGTTTACAGTTTCTGGGTGGGGGAGTACCACGAGATGCCCCGCTCCTCTGAATGCCTGTTCCGGTTGCCCGAGTGCTAAACCCATTCCTGCCTGCCCTCATCACGTGGCAGGTGGCTCTACACATTCCTAATACTGCAGGTCAGGTATCCTTACCAATATGGTTACTCCCTTCTGTGCCCACTGATCTACTGGCACAAATTGTCCCACGTGACCAGGTGGTAGCCATAGTTTCAACATTACTCTGCTTCCTGGTAGAAGTGTCCTCTTTGGTGACATCTAGGATGGCTAAGCTCACAGCACTTAGTGTTGCAGAACAGGAAGCACAAATTCCTGTAATAGGTCACTGGATATTGTGCCCATTAGGGATGGAGCTTCATAAAGTGGTTATTGATATAAAGTGCATACTGCTTCCTGGAGGCTAGCACCCCACCTCCCAGGTGTCCTCTCCAAGTTGGAGCCTCATCTGAATCTCCATGAGGTGAGTCCATCACTGTAGTATACCAGCAACTTCTAGATGGTGCATATTTGGTAGGAATGGTGGGCTCCTGGTCATGTGCCCATTGCCATACCTCCTTTACCATAAAGCAGGTCCTTTGGTAACTAGGCAGTTATGTGGGATTCCATGTCAGCAAAGTAGACACTTTGTGAGCTTGATAGTGGTGTTGGCAGAAAGTATTGCAGGCAAAAAAGGCAAACCCACACCCGGATCCATGAATTATTGCTTTTTCTAGAATAGAAAGGATCCAGTGTAATCAACTTGCCAACAAATAGCTCATTGGCTCCTTCAGGGAGCTCAGCCCTGGTCTCTGATGCTGACAGGTTACATGTGGCAGTGGCAGTTGGTGGGTCTGCCTTGGTTACAGGAGTCCATGTTGTTAGACTCATGCATAGCCTCCACCCTGGTACCATGATTGCTTCATTCAGGAGACCGCTGTGCCAGCAATATGGGGGCAGAGGACAGAGTCTGGCTGATGCTCATTGGCCAGTCCATTCTATCTGCTTGGTTGTTTTCAGCCTCTGTGGTGGATGCTCACTGGTGCACATTAACATGCAGTACAGAGATCTTCATTCTTTGTGCCTACTCCCACAGGCCCATTGACGTGCCTTGTCGTCAGACCTCTGTGTTCCCAAAATTTTGAGATTGCTCCTTTCAGGCTCCTGACCAACCAAATAAGCCATGTGCCACTGTCCATGAATCCCGGCAACATCTCCTGCCACACAAAGTAAACAGCCAAGTTCACTGCCTGAAGCTTTGCCTAGTGGCATGAGTGCCCCTCACCACTGTTTCAGAGCAGTTGCTGAATGGGGATATAGTGTGGCAGTAGGCCATTTTCAGCCCATACCAGCCAACTTTCCTATGAACCAAGCACATGCTTTTTGCTCCTCTGGCACTGTGTCACAGGGAATCCCCCTGAGACGACTGGTGTGAGCTGATAGATATTGGTGCTACAGGGGCAGGTGACGTAGCATCTGGACCTCTGTATCCACATGAATCCATCCAATCCTGGATCTGCCACTTAGATTATGATGTATCACCTGACTTTGTGTCTCGTTAGTGTGATGGGACCAACTGATGGGCGATGCTGGCCTCACTTTTGATGTCCCGTAGAAACATTCCATTTCTACCAGAGCCCAGTAGCAAGCCAGAAGTTACTTTCTGAGTTGCTGGTATCCGCGGGTTCGTCGTTGTTTTATCAAATTTGAAAAGAAATTTCAGCCATTGTATCTCCAAATAGTACTTGTTTTCTTCCCATCCCCCACCCACATTTTCACGGACTCCAATTACACATTTATTAGGCTTCTTGAAATTGTCCCACAGGTCACTGATGTGGGGTTCATTCTTTTCAGGCTCATTTCTGTGTTTCATTTACTTTCTCCCCGTCTTCCAGTTCACTTTTTCCTTTGCTGTGTATAATCTGCTGTTAATCCCATTCAGTGTATTTTTCATATTTGATGTATTTTCCACCTTTCGAAGCTTGATCTGGGTCTTTTTTTGTCTCCTGTGTCTCTACTTAATGATTGATTCTCAGTCATTAATGATTGATTCTCAATCATTAATGGTTGATTCTCAATCATCTTCTGTTCCCCCCTCCCTCCCTTCTTTCAGCAAGCTCTCTATGCGCCAGGCCTTGTTCCTGGGTGCAATGGACACAGGTGACTGATACAGAGGTGCCTGGGTGGTTCAGGTGGTTAACTGACTCTTGATTTCAGCTCAGGTCATGATCTCTCTGTAGTGAGATCGCCCCATTCTCCCCTAGAGCTCTGCATTGGGAATGGAGCCTGCATGATTCTCTCTGGCCTCCCCCTGCCCCGTATATGTGCACGAGCGTGCTCTCAAAAATCAATCAATCTCTATTTTCTTATTAAAATTTTTTTTAATGTTTATTTATTTCTGAGACAGAGAGAGACAGAACATGAGCAGGGGAGGGGCAGAGAGACAGAGGGAGACACAGAATCCAAAGCAGGCTCCAGGCTCCAAGCTGTCAGCACAGAGGCTGATGCGGGGCTCAAACCCACAAACCATGAGATCATGACCCGAGCCGAAGTCAGTTGCTCAACCGACTGAGCCGCCCAGGCGCCCCAATTTTGTTTTAATTTTTTAAATGTTTATTTGTTTTTGAGAGAGAGAGAGAGTGAGCAGGAGCGGGGAGGAGCAGAGAGAGAGGGAGACACAGAATCTGAAGTAGGCTCCAGGCTCTGAGCGGTCAGCACAGAGCCTGATGCGGGGCCGGAACTCATGAACCGTGAGATTATGACCTGAGCCGAAGTCGGACGGCTTAACTGACTGAGCCACCCAGGCACCCCTCGATCAATCTCTTTAAAAAGAAGTGACTGGGGTGCCTGGGTGGCTCAGTCGGTTAAGCATCCGACTTTGGCTCAGGTCACGATGTCACAATTTGTGAGTTCAAGCCCTGTGTCAGGCTCTGTGCTGACAGCTCGGAGCCTGGAGCCTGCTTCGTATTCTGTGTCTCCCTCTCTTTCTGCTCCTTCCCCGCCCATGCTCTGTCTGTCTCTCTCTCAAGAATAAATAAACAGGGCGCCTGGGTGGCTCAGTCAGTTAAGCCTCTGGCTCTTGGTTTCAGCTTAAGTCATGATCTCACGGTTGGTGGGTTCGAGCCCTGCATCAGGCTCTGTGCTGACAGTGCAGAGCCTGCTTGGGATTCTCTCTCTGCCCCTCCCCCACTCGCTCCCTCTTAAATAAAAGTAAATACACTTAAAAATATATATAAACATTAAAAAAAAATGACTGACATAATTATGGAGTCTTGTCTGGAAGTGCCCCAAGATCAGAGATCAGTGACTATTACCCATACACAATATCCCTGAGTCTTCTGGGGGCAAAGCCAAAGAGGTTCCTGCTGAGGAGGGAGGTTTGGGTTCCACGCTGTTCTTCCCCTGCCCAGTGCTGGGCCTCAGCTTCCTATGGTATAAAGGGAACAAGAAATTCTGCCTCCCTGTCTCCTGGGCCTTTTGGGGGTATTCAGATGAGACAACAGGAGGGAGAGGTTAAGAGGTGCTGGTCTGGTCTCTAGGCTAGCTCCAGGTCACTGGCAGGCGTCCTGGTCTTGCCAATGCCCCCGCCTAGACTCATTCTACTGGCTCCGCGGAGAACGGTGCTCGTTCATCAAGCATCAGCAGGGTAGGCCCTGGGCACCAGGTGGCCACCCTGTGTGTGGTGCCTTATCACCATCCACAGACCCCCTTGTCCTGACTCCACCCAGGCTGCCAGCCTCAAACTCGGCCTCTGGTCCCGCCCGCTGCTCTGCGGGGCTTCTGGACAGAAACAGGCACAGGGCCAGGCTCACGGGGACCGGGTCCAAGGGTCCGTGTGCTGGAGGAGTCCGCGAGGTGGGCAGGGAGCGGACGCCCACCCAGGCCGGGAACGGGACGGTTTGGGACGCCTGCTGCGCATCCCGGGGCACCTGGCCCGCACGAGTCTTTCACCAGGGTCAGGCCCGCGACAACGCGCGAGTGCACAACGCGCGAGTGAGCAAGCGGGTCCGGGAGAGCAGGCGCCACTGGCAGAGCCGGCCCACTTGCGTCCGTGACGAGGCCTGTGAGGCCGCGACCCACGGTGCCCACGCACCTGCCCAGCCGGCAGGTAGCTGGGACCCTCCCCTGCGCATAGGGGGCGGGCTGGGCCGCAGCCGGTGGGGCCTCTGGGATCCGCGGCGGCCGCAGGCGGGGCCTCCGCCCTTACCCTCCCCCTCCAGCGCGAGCCCCGCCCCTTCCGAAAGGCCCGCCTCACGGTCAGCCAATCGCAGGAAGATTTGCTGGGCGGTGCGGCGCGGGATGGACCTATGGGGTAGCGCGTTGTTGGGCTGCGGTGCCGCAGGCCGCACCCAGCTCCGGCGGCGGGGGCAGCGCCAGGGGCTGAGGGGGCGGAGAGGCCGGGCCGGCCGGAGCTGCGGGCTGGGGTGAGCGCGGCGGATAGGGGGCGGAGCCCGAGCCCCAGCCCGAGCCCCAGCCCGAGCCGGAGCCGACGAGCGG
>NW_024412376.1:167110381-167121099 GCF_014898765.1 Herpailurus yagouaroundi | reverse complement strand
GGGGGGGCTGCGCCGGGCGGGGCGCTGGCGGGTCTCCAGTCGGGCGCCGGGGCGCGCTGGGAGGGGTCCCCGCGGTGCGGTCGTCAGCGGTGACCGGGTGCGGAGGGGACGGCGCTCTGCGCATCCCTGGCCACTCGGACTGCTCCGTGGGAGCGCCCCGGGAGCTCGCCGTGGGCTGGTTGGTGGGCGTCGGGGGTCCGCGAGAAAGAGGAGGCGCGGGACCCGGCGCTGGGTCGGCGGGTGCTCGCCACGGCCCCGTCTGTGGCCTGCAGCGCCGACGGCTCGGGGCTTGGGCACGGTCGCGAGCATCCGGTGCTGCCTGTGGGCTCTGGTGTTTCCACAGACGACGGGGTGTGCCAGCCCAACCTGCCTGCAGATGGGAGTTACTGAGGGGCTGGCGGTCATCTTCCTCCCTCTCTGTGCTTGGTTTTCGTTTGTTCTGGGGAGGTTGCAGAGGGCTTCTGCCTTTAACAATAACATTTGTTTGTACCCTTGCAATTACGGCTCAGGGTATTTTGTAGGTGATTTGTGTTCACCTCTTGCACATCTACCTTGAAATAAATATTTTGGTTAACCGGAAACTGCTGGTGGTGTGATCATATAATTTTATGCCTAAATGACATAAGGCAACTGTTAAATTCCTAAGGATAAAAACACGTGTAATAGCTGCATGTATTGCTGGTAAGTTATTACGGAAAGATTTTTTTTTTTTATATGTGTGAAAAACGCATTGAAATCTTAATGGGGATTAGAAATAGCCTCGGTCCACTCTGTCTCCTTTGCAAAACCACAACAGAGGCCTCCAGTGAAAGCGAGTGCGTGTGGAGGAGTAAGAGTTCAGGCACCAGAGCGGGGAGGGCGTATCTGGCCAGGAGCGTGAATTGTATCAGGGTGAGATGATTGTACAATTCAGCCTTCAATTAATGGGCCGATGCTAGCAATGTAGAAGTTATTTTTTAAAATCCAAAATTTTAATACATTCCTCCAATCTGACTGTGGGGAAAGCTAGAAGAGTAAAGGCTTTTTTTTTTTTTAAGTTTATTTATTTATTTTTGAGAGAGAAAGAGCAAGCAGGGGAGGGGCAGAGAGAGAGAGAATCCCAAGCGGACTCCGCACTGTCAGCGCGGAGCCGGATGCCGAGCTTGAACTCGTGGACTGTTAAGATCATGACTTGAGCTTGGAACCGAGAGTCTGATGCTTAACTGAGCCGCCCAGGTGCCCCCGTGAAGGTGTTTTTAAAGGAAGTGAATGGTTTTGGCAGTCAGAACTGCTTTTCAGAGTTTTGATGTGGTTTGCAGCAGGGCAGCTGGTATGTTTAGATTTCAGTCACAGAGGCTCACTGCGTGCCCTGAATGTAAATTCTACCCAGTTTCCAAAAGGTGGGATAGTTTTCTCTCTGAAAGTTAATTTGTACAGCCGGCCGTTTTCTCCTTTAACTCTTTGGCATTATCTGGTACTGATAAGGTTATGTTTGGTGTTCAGCTTTGTGTTGCAGACTTTACCATAAAGGCTGTTTCTGTAGATAATAGCTCCCAGTTAGTTCTTTCAAGTAGTCGCTGTATTGTCAGAAGAGTAAATACCGGAGTGCCTTAAAAGATACTTTAAAAAATATTGTTAAAAAAACACATATCCGACCAGTGTTAAAATTTACCTTGATTGACTCAATTTTTAGCGGTTTGACAATTAATAAGAAAGATGTTTTTATTATATGAGACTTAAAGTGTAAATTGACTTATTTATTTTACATCTTTAATTGTTCTCATGCATGTGTAGAGAGAATGGTGTAGTAATTCCCTGCTTACCCTTATCCAGCTTAAACAGGTGTTAATAGCCAGTCTTTTTATTTTTATTTTTTTAAGTTTATTATTTTTTGAGAGAGGGAGGGAGGGGCAGAGAGAGAGAGAAAGAGAGAGAGAGAGAGAGAGAGAGAGGATCCCAAGCAGGCTCCATACTGTCAGCATGGAATCCGACACAGGATCTCTTGAACCGTGAGATCATGACCTGAGCCGAAATCAAGAGTTGGATGCTTAACCAGCCGAGGCACCCAGGCACCCCAGTCTTTTTAGAGAGAGCACGAGTGAGGGAGGGAGAATCCCAAGCAGGCTCTGAGCTGTCAGTGCAGACCCCAATGCCAGGCGGGGCTCCATCTCACAAACCATGAGGTCATGACCTGAGCTGAGATCCAGAGTTGGACGCTTAATTGACTGAGCCACCCGGGTGCCCCTAGCCAGTCTTTCTTTGTATCCCCCCAGACCCAGATTTCGTGTCACTTTAACTTAAATATTTCAGTATGTGTATTTACTATCTTTTTAAAAAAGATAAACCCAAGTACCACCATCACAGAAACATGAATAATTTCTCATCCACCTTCACATACCCAACCAGTGTTAAAATTTTCTTGTCTTACAGTTTTTTTAATAACAGTTTTAATGAGGATCCAAATGCTATTTATACATTGTGACTTGTTTTAATTTATAGATTCCCCCTCCATCTTTTGTCTTCTTTTGTAATTTATTTGATGAAACTCAGTGAGTGGTTTGTCCTGGGGAGTTATAGCCAGTCTGGATTTTATTCTGTATTGTAGTTTAACTACACAGAATTGATTGTAAACCGGTAGGTAAATCAAACGGTGTGATCAGATTCAGGATTTATTTTTGGCAAAAATGACTTCAGTAGGTTAGTAGGCAGATTATGATTAGTGGTCTTGTTAGCAACCCTCGATGCTCAATGCCTGGAGTCATTATTTTATTAGGCTTTGGAAAATGTTATTTTAATCCTATAATTTCATCATTTATTAACTGGAATGCTTCTATAAAGAGAAATGTTTCCTCTGTAATTTGGTTACCCTGAATTTTAGCTCTTTTGGGAAGAGTAGGATAAATGCTTAATTCCTCTCCATTATTTACTGGTTTTCAAAATGAGTTGGAATCCTCTAAAAGTTGCCAGTGAATTGTGCATGCTTGTGTCATTGTCACCGGTGTCAATGGTGTGTCATCGGTGTCACTCACCGATACTTGATATTTGATATGGTTCAATCCATTGTAGACATTGTCTTTATTGATGCTGAGATTGTCTAATCTTTGTCCAATAGGAATCTATTCAGTTTGGCTCCTAAATCCTTTAAACAGGACTCTCAAGTCTTTGATCTTCATTCTAGTGTGACACACCCCACCAGGCTCATCTTGTACATTTCTTTCCCAAGCCCTGGAATCATCCATTTTTTCAAGGGGCCTTGGTTTCTTTTCATGAAAAACAGTGTTTAGTAATGACAGACTGTCTCCTGGGGTAGTTCTGTGCTATTGGGTTGGGTCACTGTTTTTAGGTCTTTTCAGTGCACAGATCACAGGTTACTGTACAGAGACCTACTTAACCTTCTTGATCTTACACCTGTATCTTTTTTTCTTCCAAGAGAAACAGCTTGATTTGAACTACTCACTGTTTCATCCCACACCATACACATCTGAGTCTCAGAAGAAGAATACTAAAATTGCTGTCGACTAATAAAATTTGAGTTGTTTTGCATCCCTGTGAGGGATATAAAGTCAAATTACTGTGTTTTAAAGTCACTTAAAGGGGTGCCTGGGGGGCTCAGTTGGGTGAGCATTTGACTTTTGGTTTCAGCTCAGGTCATGATCTCATGGGTTCGTGGGTTCAGGCCCCACATTGGGCTCTGCGCTGACTGTGTGGAGCCTGCTTGGGATCCTCTCTCTTCCTCTCTCTCTGCCCTTTCCCCCTCCCCCCAGCAAATAAGTAAACTTAAAAAAAAAAAAAAAGTCGCTTAGAATAGTTACTCTGATTTTGTTACTACTCGGTGCATAGTTTTTTTTTTTTTTTCTTTCAGTATTTAGGGATTGCTTTTTAAAAATTTTATTTTATAATGACGTAAAATATTAAAAGTCTTTCAAAATCAAACGTATGAAACAAGGTATAGGCAAAGAAGCTTCTTTTTGTCCCTTCATTTTCACCCATCCTCTCTTCCCTATAGATAACCTTTGTACATTTTAATTTTATGGTTATATTCATACCTCCTCTTTATTAGATGGATAGTAATATATACACATTATCTCATGGTGCTTTAAAAGGCCTCTTTTAGTTGTGGTGAAATACATATAACATAAAATTTACCATCTTAACCATTTGTAAATGTACAGTTCCTGGTATATACATTCGTGTTGTTGTACAGCCATCACTACCACCCATCCCAGACCTCATTCATCTTGTAAAACTAGAACTCTGTGCCCATAAGTCAATATCCCCACCTTCTCCCTTGCCCTCAGCCCATCTTCTGTTCTTTCTGTCTCTATGATTTTATCTACTCTAGATACCTCGTATAAGTGGAATCATGCAGTATTTGTCCTTTTGTGACTGGCTGACTTCACTTAGCATAATGTCCTCCAGGTTCATCCATTTGGTGGCAGGTGGCAAGATGTCTTTCCTTTTGAAGACTGAATAATACTCCATTATGCAGCTATACCACATAAGTGCTTTTTAATGAATACTTAAAAATCTTATCCATTAATGGCTTTTCCCCCCTTATACTATGAGTTAATGAGAATTCTCTGGTACATTTTAAGTTATCAGATTGGAAGGAAATACTTCTCATAGGTTTGATTTCATACTCAGAAATTCAGTTGACTAGACTTTAGTCTTTCTTTGGTGGTTGACAGCTACACATATTAAAGACTTCAGTTTTGTATTTTTCTTTTTCTTTTTAATAGCTGCCATTTCAGCTCCTCAATTACAGCAGTACTGTTTTATGTTGGTTTTTTGCAAAGTCCATTTCTGAGATAGAATCATCTAACTCATATTGACACACGAGTCCATTATTAATTGATTTGTTAACATTACATTGTAGTAATCTGTGTTTCTGGTCTTACCTATCGTTCTCTCACCTATTATCTACATACATGTTCCCTGAACTCTGAGATATTTAAGCTTTAAAGTCTAAAATATTAGGCCTATAGATTTTAAGGGGGTGAAAAACAGTTCCTATAGCTGTAGTTATTAATGCTCTTTTGCTAGCATCAGTTTTGTCAGTTATGCTTCCATCATGCATTCTGAACCAGTCCTGTCCCATCTCTGCTATCGCCACCTGGGGCCCAGCAGCCGTCACGTCTCCCTTGGATCAGCACAGCAGCCTCCGGCTGGTTTCCGTGCATCCTTCCTACCCATTTTCCACATTTCAGCCCGGGTGATTTATTCATGTAATATAAATTAGATCATGGTCTGTCTTGCTTGCAACCTTTCAAAGATCGATAAAAGTGGTTGCCTTTAGGGACAGGGAACTGTGGCTGAGGGATGGCATGGGGGGGAGAATTACTCTTGATGGGATAAGTTTATATATCTTTGGATATATGTTTTAGTTCATGTAGTTGGATTATGTACTCAGAATAAAATAAGTCATCTCACAAACAAAAACCCAGTGACTTCCCATTTATATTTAACGACATAATCCAGATTTCTTAACATGATCTCCAAGCTCACTTTCTGTCATTCTTCTGCTTGCGCATTTATTCTGCATTTACAGTGATTTTCCTGGAGGCCCGCTCTTCCCATTTAGGGAATCGCACATTGATCTCTTTGCTTAGAGTGAACACTTTTATACCACTCTGCATGGCCAGCTCCTTCTCTTTTAGTCCCCTGCATAAAAGTCCCTTAAAGAGACTCTCCCTATCCTGCCTCCCTCTTTCAAGTAGGTTTCCCCTGTTACTAACTCAGACATTTCTTGTGTCCTTCAATTTTAATGATTTGTTTATTTACTCATGTTTTTTTTTCCCATAGCAAGCATACTTTATGAAGGCAGAGAGCAAATTTATTTGCTGTTTAAGCTGGCCCCTTTGTGTTTTTGCTAGAACGAGTTCTGAGTCACAGACTAGACCATGACACTTCCTTTCTTAGAGCTTTTCATCAATTCTCCCTGGTCCGTAAATCCAGAGCTCCTGGACTGGGGCTTTCAAGGCTTGGCCTCTTCCCATATATGTCTCCAGTTTTATCTCTTACAACACCTTGGTTTTGCTTCCCACAGTGCTCTGAGCATGGTGACCAGGCACACAGTAGGTGCCCAGTAAATATTTGTGGAATGAGTGATTTAAGATTCAGTCTCTTTAAGTCTTTGGGAAATTAAGTCACACTCTTAAGACAATGATAGCTAAAAACATAAGGTCGTAAAGCTTCAGGGAAGGCTACATAAAGAAGGTAGAGTTTAAACTCACCCTTGAGAGCTGGGTACGGTGGGTAAAGGGAAAATACCATTCTGTGAAGGAGAAATGGGAAGTTTCTTAAGATTAAATTTTTTGTTACCATGTTTTATGGCTGTGGTTTAAACACACATGCAGGAGTCCCATCTAGACCTGCTGAATTCCAGCCTTGGACCAGGTGATTCAGATGTATTCCCCAGAACAGTGGTCCCCCATTCAGTGAGTGTTGAGTGGGCCCAAGACGACCGTTCTGTGCAGGTGGTGTTTCTTCCACATTGGGTGTGTGTGTCATGTGAAGTGCCTCTGGATTTTCTGCTGAGGTTTGTCCTTCTCTCTGTGTAAATGATTGTTGAAAACCAGGGATATGCTTTCAATTAGCAAGACAGAATTTCTAAAATTGAGTTTATAAACTAGAATTTTCATCTTTTTAAGTACCTGCTATAGGCCAGGCGTTGTGCTTTTATGTAATAGCTCATTTAATCCTTACAACAATCCTGTTCAGTGCTCATGAGATTATCTATGAAAACACTAAGGGAGTGTAGATGATTGCCAAGGTCAGACAGTTAGGTGGTGGAGCTGGGATTCAGACCAAGGGTGCCTGACTCCACAGACGATGCTCTTAACCACCAGGCTGTGCTGCCTCCCTTCTGTATACTCAGTCCTGACACTGTAGGCAGCTGATTATAACTGTTGGTCCTGGTCTTCCCCGTGAGAGCAAGGGCTGTGCCTCACTACTGCTGTCTTTGAGTCCAGCACAATGCCTGGCACAGCGTAGGTCGTCAAGAAATAGTTGTTGCGTTAGCGATCTTCAGTTATTTTTTAAAAGCTAAGTTGTGAGGAGTAACGTTCATGGCAGATTGTTAAAAGTGGTGTGGGTCATCTGTTCCCTTAAAGCAGTGGTTGGCAAATTCTCTGTAAAGGGCCAGATAATAGGTATTTCAGGCTTTGAGAGTTGTAGGGTCTCTGTTGCAACTATTGAGCTCTACTGTTGTTGCAGGAAGCAGCCATAGGCAATATGCAAATGAATGTGCATGACTGTTCCAATAAAACCTTCTTTATGGACGCTGAAATCTGAATTGATTTGCATGTCTATCATCTGTTATTATTTATGTTTAATATCATTTTTTCAACCTTTACATATTAATCTTAACTTGTGGCCCTTATGAAAGCGTTTGGCTGGGTCGGGGGTGGGGGTGGGGGGAATCATGACTTGCTGATTTCTGGCCAGGGTCTAAGTTTTATCATTGGATCGAACTAGACCTCTCTCCTGAACCAAATTGTTTTGTCTGCTAGTGGCCTGTGTTTTGTTGCATCCATTAAGGAACTGTGTATGAGAAACACTGTTCTGAAATACCATGTCGTATTGGGCATAGGGCAGTTGTTGGAGGCCTGTTCGTTATAATAAGTGGAAAAAAGACTGTTGTTTGTTTTCATGAAGAAATCTGCTTTACTTTCTTTGAATAGAATTCTCCATTTTATTATTCTAGCTCTGTTCCGGAATGAACTTTTGTATTTTACATTTTCCCTTTAATATATTTCAATTGTACTTTAATAGAAAGAGCTATTTGGAATTAGAAAGACCTGGTTACACCTCACTGTGTAATTTTCTATGCCAAATTAACCCCTTGTTTCCTGAATTGTAAAACGAGCTATTTCCTACTTCATTTGGCATATTTTATGGGGATTAGATATAACGTAAGTGAACTGGTAGCATTATACCTGGCCCACAGGTTGCAGTAAATTCTCTTAGATGAACTCCCAACAAATATTTATCTCCTGCCTTTTGGGTGTATGTACTAAGAAAGCAGATGTTTGGTATATTACATCTAAGAAAATGTAATCCTTGCAATTCAAAGGTGGTATTGCCCTAGAAGTTTGCTACACAGAGGTGTGTAGATTTGAGCCAGAAGACTTGGAACTTGAAACCGTTGGGCTCAACCCTTTTAATTTTTATTTTTTCAAAAGGTATTGCTTCACTGGGTTTTTACTTGCAACATTTCCTGCAAGAAATCTGCTGTCATCCTAATTTTTGTTCTTTTACGTGACATGTCCTTTTTTACGGCTGCTTTAAAATTTTTTCCCTGTTACTGGTTTTGAGCAGTCGTATTTTGATGTGCTTTGTGTACATGTTTTTGTGCTTGTGGGGTACATTGAGCTTTTTTTCTTGGATCTTTGGGTTTGTAGTGTTCATCACGTTTGGGAAAATCTTGGCCATTATTTTTCACACTTTTTTTCTGTTCCTTCTCCATGTTGTCTGCTTTGAGGGCTCCAATCCCATGCATGTTACACCATTAAAAGTTATCCCACTTTTATTCGATTGTCTTTTCTCTGTAGGTTTCATTTTGGATAGTTTTTATTACTGTATCTTCACATTCACTAATTTTTCTTCTGCAGTGTTTAATCTACCGTTAGTCTCGTTCAATGTAATTTTTCATCTTACGCATTGTAGCTTTCATCTTTATTTTTATTTTTTACTTTTGTACATATATATTTTAAATATAATTTATTGTCAAGTTAGCTAACATACAGTGTATGTATACAGTGTATACAGTGTGCTCTTAGCTCTTCCTCTTAAGTTCCCATGATTCGTTGCTTACATACAACACCCAGTGTTCATCCCGACTAGTGCCCTCCTCCGTGTCCATCACCCATTTTTCTCCTCTCCCCTCCCCACCCCCCATCAGCCCTCAGTTTGTTCTCTGTATTTAAGAGTCTTTTATGGTTTGCCTCCCTCTCTGTTTATAACTTATTTTTCCGTTCCCTTCCCCAATGGTCTTCTGTTAACTTTCTCAAATTCTACATATGAATGAAAACATGATATCTGTCTCTCTCTGACTGAATTAGTCCACTTAGTGTGATACCCTCCAGTTCCATCCACATTGTCGCAAATTGCAAGATTTCATTCTTTCTCATTGCCAAGTAGTAGTCCATTGTATATATAAACCACATCTTCTTTATCCATTCATCATTTGATGGACATTTGGGCTCTTTCCATAATTTGGCTATTGTTGATAGCACTGCTGTAAACATTGGGGTACATGCGCCCCTATGAATCAGTACTCCTAGATCCTTGTGGCTTTCATCTTTAGAAGTTCTGTTTGTATCATGGGACCCTGGGTGGCTCAGTCGGTTAAACGTCCAACTTCGGCTCAGGTTATGATTTCACAGTTTGTGAGTTCGAGCCCCACTTTAAACTCTGTGCTGGCAGCCCGGAGCCTGGAGCCTGCTTCAGATTCTGTGTCTACCACTCTCTCTGCCCCTCCCCTGCTCGTGCTCTGTCTCTGTCTCTCTCTCAAAAATAAGTAACATTAAATTAAAAAGTTCTGTTTGCATCATTTTAATTTTTTATTTTATTTTATCTATTATTAAAAATTTTTTAAGCTTATTTATTTTGAGAGAGAGAGAGAGAGAGAGAGAGAGAGCACGAGCAGGGGAGGAGCAGAGAGACAGAGAGAGGGAGAAGGAGAGTATCCCAAGCAGACTCCATGCTCAGTGTAGAACCTGACCAGGCACTCAATCCCACAACTGTGAGATCTTGACCTGAGCCGAAATCAAGTCAGATGCTCAACCGGCTGAGCCACCCAGGTGCCCTTATTTGTATTTTTATATCTTCCAATTCTCTACTTAAGATTTTGAAAATACAGAATATGGTTTTACCAACTGTTTTAATGATCTTGTCTGCTAATTTTAACTTATCTTTCAGTTCTGGGTGAGTTTTGATTATTTTCTCAATATGGGTTATATTTTCCTGTTCTTTGCTTGTTGGGTAATTTTTTATTAGATACCAGGCATTGTAAATTTTACATTGTTGTGTTATGAAGAGTTATTTTTTCCTATAGATATTCTTGAAGATTGTTCTGTTATGTCAGCAGCAGGACTTTAAAATTTTTCTCGGTGGAAAATTGGTGAATTGCAACATTTTCTTTTTCTTTTTATATAGGTTAAGTTCATAGCCTTCTTGAGAATCTAAATTCACTAAAAAATACCTACTTACTTGTGAACTTGTAAATCCTACATGTTGTTTTGTTTTTATTTTCCTCCACACTTTGCAAAGTTATTTTGGCAAGTAGAAGGGATGTCCTTTTTTGAATTCCCTATTTTTTAAGGTTTTCAAAACTGAATCTAAGATTTGGTCAGTAACAGTAAATATGTTAATACCCCCTTAGTTTGGTCAGTGCTTACTGGCAATCACATGTCTCCTTAAAATAGTTAGGAATCTTAACATAGCATAATATTAAATTTTAACAGAACTGTTTAATAGTTAATGCTTATTCTGACCTACATGCAGGAAACTTGAATTGGAAGGAATGAAGGGGAACAAGTTTAATTCATTTTACCCTTTGAGCTTTATTCCAGAAGTATCTTTTTAAACAATTGTTATGACTAATGTACATTGTTTCTGATAGTTGTTTATAAGTGTTCAGTGTATTTTGACAAGGCTTTTTTATTTATTTATATATTTATTTTTTTAAATTTTTTTTTTCAACGTTTATTTATTTTTGGGACAGAGAGAGACAGAGC
>NW_024412376.1:167017388-167110281 GCF_014898765.1 Herpailurus yagouaroundi | reverse complement strand
AAATGAGTTTATGCTATATAGGAAAAAGCTGGCATTTTATTTTTTTTTAATTTTTTTTAATGTTTATTTATTTCTGAGGCAGAGAGAGACAGAGCATGAGTGGGGGAGGGTCAGAGAGAGAGGGAGACACAGAATCAGAAGCAGGTTCCAGGCTCCAAGCTGTCAGCACAGAGCCCGATGCGGGGCTCGAACTCAACAAACCGTGAGATCATGACCTGAGCCGAAGTCGGTCGCTCAACCGACTGAGCCACCCAGGCGCCCCAAAAGCTGGCATTTTAAATACAGTAGGACTAGAGTCTGTAGGACACTTATCTTTTAACAGTGCCTTGAGAACCCTCTCTGCCAGGATAAAATAACAACAATAGTTTTTAAAAATGTTATTTTGCAAGCACATTTTCTGTTCCATGTTAACTTGTATATCAGTCCCATCTCTTCATATATACTTACTGAGCACCTCTTACGTGTTGGGTATTTTTGTAGGCACAGCGGACAGACACATTCCCCCTCTGGGGAACTTCTATTCTAGAATGAGAGATAAGGAATGAATGTTACATTAGGTAGTAGTAACTGCTGTGAAGACTGGAGGCATGGAGAAATAGAGGATGATGGCAGCAGGATCTATTTTAGATGGAGGACAGAGTTGACTGAGGAGGTGCCATTTGATCAGAGCTCCAATCTCTGTGTGTCTGGGAGCAGGTGTTCGGGCAGTGGGAGTGGAGCTCCATCTCACCACACGCTGTTTTTTGTTGCCTGTCGGTGGCAGATACCGACCAGGGCAGGCCACGTGGGCTAGGTGTCACAGCTAGGCCGTGAGCTCGAGGAGACGGAGCAGATGGTGAAGGTCGGTTTCTTGTATCTGCCTAATGCCTGACGCTGGGAAGTGTAGGTATGAAATGGATTTTTTTTTTGGAGCCCATCTAATAACAGCAACAGCGAAATTACTAATGTTACTATTCTAGTAGTGTCATGATTCTATAATCGTTAAATTACAGCAGTAGCCACAGGTAATTTTTTATTGAGCACTGTCTGGGAAGTACTGTTGTTATCCTGCTTTGAAGATGAGGAAGCTGTTAAGTAACTTGCCTGAGATCACACAGCCAGAAGGGTGGTTGGCACATATACCTCCTGTAGAGGTGCCTGGCTGGCTCAGTAAGTAGACTGTGCGACTTGATCTCGGGGCCATGGGTTCAGGCTCCATTGGGCATGGAGCTCGCTTAAAGCAAACAAACAAGGAGCAGGTTGCAAAAAATTAATAAACTGTATGAGAAAAAAATTAGAAATAGCTACACATGGTGATACTGATCTTGCTCTGCCTTAATACATCTCAGAGAATGCCCAATGTCAGCACACAGAAATCTATTTCGTTCTCCTTAAGTAAGTCTCACGCATCCTGTTTTACAAGTAGACTGTCATTTAATCACTGCTGTATTGATTGATGTTTGTTTTCTGAATCTTGCTGTTATAAAATGTTTCAGTTAGTATTCTTGCATCTCCATCTTTGGGCACTCTGAAGTATATTTATAGGGATATTCCGAGGAGTGAATTGCCTGGCCCAAGGATATTTGCGCTTTGGCTTCCATAGCTGCTTCCAAATTTTGCTTCTTAGAAGTTACACCAACTTATGCTCCCACTAGCGATATGTTTCCCCCAAATAAAGTGTTTCCACATAACTAACTTACACAGTTATTGTAAGGTACCTGGTACCTAGCAGGCTGTCAGTAAATGGCTGTTACATATTACTCATGTAATTATGAACATTTGTTTCTGAACTGTATTACCAGAAATACCGTAAGCCTAGCAACTGTTTCAGGAGGTTGGGAAAGAGAAGTTATACAACTGGCCATAGTACTTTGTGCCCCCTAGATATTGTCACCTGTATCAGAACAAATTAGCTCTGCATCCAGCCCCCAGAGGCTGATGTCATGATGGAACCCGCAGGCACGTGCAGGCTTGCACCAGGCCCCCGGCTGCCCGCAGGGACAGGACTCAGTAGGTATCTATTCCTTGTGTGCCTACACGGTGCCCTGCAATGGCAGCTTTTGCAGTCTGCACGGGGAAGAGAAGGCCATCACTTGAGGGGGGCCTTTAGAATACCCTGTCCTGAGCACTTTGTTTGCTCTTCCCTTCTCTTACTCTGAAAGGCTCAATGTAAATTTGCCTTATGGATTGACTTAGAATGACTTGTATCTACAATTACGGTTCCTCTCATCTGCTTGCTCTTGCTTGAAATTCCCTGCAGGGGAGATGGAGCAGTGTAGGGTTGTGAAGGAGCCCGTCTTCAGCTGGGAGGTGTGGGTTTATTGCTGGTTAACTGAGAGTGATTGAGCAGTAGGTGAAAAAGTCACTTTACTGCTCTGAGCCTCAGTTTTCTCCATCACAAAATGAAGCAGTTTTAAGATGCAAAAGAGAGGGGCACCTAGTTGGCTCATTCAGTGAAGCATCTGACTTTGGCTAAGGTCATGATCTCACGGTTCGTGAGTTCGAGCCCCACATCAGGCTATGCGCTGACAGCTCAGAACCTGGCGCCTGCTTCTGATTCTGTCTCCCTCTCTGCCCCTCCCCCACTCACTCACACACACACACTCTCTCTCTCTCTCTCTCTCTCTCTCTCAAATATAAATGAACATTAAAAAAAAAAGATACAAAGGAGAGAATGTTATTAAAACACTTTGAAAATGCAAATGCCATGTGAAAACATCCGTCCACACAAAAGCTGGTGCACGAATGTTCACAGCAGTGTAATTCTTAATAGCTAAAAGATAGGAACAACCCCAAACGTCTATGAACTGATAGATGATACACAAAATGTGGTATATCCATGCAATGGAGCAGTATTTGGCAACAATAAAGAATGAAGTGTTGATACATGCCTCACATGGACGAACTTGGAAAACCTTATGCTAAGCCAAAGAGAAACGGGGAAGAGGACGGAGTACGAGTGGGGAGAGTGGGGAGAGCCTGCGAGAGACTGTGTGTGTGTGGGGTTTCTTCTTGGGTGTGGAACATGTTGCAAAATTAGATTGTGATGAAGGTTGCAGTCTCTGTGAATAAACGAGAAACTGCTGAACTGCTCACTTTAATTGGGTGAATTTTATGGTATCTCAGTCCAACCGTAAACCTGCAAATGCTGCATTAGGAGCTCAGGCTCACTGCAGCGAGTCCGTGGTCGACTGTTGGTGTAGCACCGGGGATTAGGGGATGGTGTCAGGATGCAGTGCCAGCTTTGCTGCTCAGAGCGTGTGGCCCTGGATCAAGTTGGTGAAGTTCTCTGAAGTCCTTTTCCTTTCTGTAGGAGTAGTAACCCTAACAGTCCCGTCTAACCAGAAGGTGTCTGGGGCCGCAGGGAGAACTTGTGACTGCTTATGGTGCACAGGTGTGCTGTCCGTGTGCACCTTCCCTTTCTTTCCTCTTTTCCAGTGTATGGAGTAGTTCTAACAGATCTGTTTTAAAGTATATTTTATTTTTTCTTGGTGGATAATTTCCATTTGTATTGCTTTAT
The DNA here is from genome assembly GCF_014898765.1 of Herpailurus yagouaroundi. Classification (NCBI taxonomy): domain Eukaryota; kingdom Metazoa; phylum Chordata; class Mammalia; order Carnivora; family Felidae; genus Herpailurus; species Herpailurus yagouaroundi. The sequence continues at coordinate 167,106,782 of NW_024412376.1, read as the reverse complement.
AATGCACTAGGATGAAGTAGAATCCTCATAGACTAGGGAGAAGTGGACGCTAATAGTGAAAGGCACAGAAAAGCAATAGAGAGCCCTGTTTATTAACTGCTACCATTGTGTGTGTGTGTGTTTTTTTTTTAGTAAGTCAAAGCTCTGTGCAGAGATGTTTGTGTCATGTACAGCTGTACATTTTTGCAGCTTAGCAAGGACTTTGTGGTTGAACATGCTTTCCAAGATTTAAGAATATTTTAGTTAACGGGCCAACCTCATTCCCAGATGATACCATTAATCAAGTTATTGTTGCATAGAGCTTCAGGCAGGCAGCGAGGATTAGAAATGGTGCTCGAGTCTCATGAAATGAGCTCCCTTCAGGCCTGTCTACTTCAGTAGGAAGGGATGTGACATTAATGCACTCATCTTTGGGGAACTAGTAACCCCACAATCCAGATACTCCCTGTCTCAGTTTGTGTGGAGCATCATCTCCAGGGACTGAAGCACAATGTGTTTTGACAGCATGAATATCAGGAATGACCTTGACTTAGAGAATCTGGAATATTTAATGTGCTCTGTTTTTGCCTAGGGTGTTAGACTGATTGTTTTAGAAACCAGGGAATTTCTTCAGGGAAAGGAAGCATTTCTTTTCTAACTTTTAGTCAAACGATGAAAGTATGAATTTTCTTTGTCTCTAGTTGCTAAATGATAATAGCGTTTAGGAGACTTTTTAATTCACTGAAGGTTTTTTTTTTTTTTTTAAACGTTTATTTATTTTTGAGAGAGAGAGGAAGCACGCAAGTGGGGGAGAGGCAAAGAGAGGGAGACACAGAATATGAAGCAGGCTGCAGGCTCCGAGCTGTCAGCACAGAGCCCTACACGGGTCCTGAACCTGTGAACCATGAGATCATGACCTGAGCCGAAGTTGAATGCTCAACCGACTTAGCCCCCCAGGCGCCCCTCACTGAACTTTTTAAAAAGACTTCCATCTACCAGGATTTGTACTGAGCATTGAGGAATTGAAGATAACAAGAACAGAGGTCCCACTTGTAGGGCTCATGGCTCTGCAGGTCAGAGAAGAAGCCCATGAGGCTGCACAGGTGCTCCTGCTCACGTCTTTGGGAGGGACACTAGATGGATGCCTGTTAGGGCTGTTGGAATCATTGAGATGTTTCAAGCTGCTCACCCACAGTTACTTTTATCATTTGTATCTTATAAAAATAAAGCTAACAGTTCTTAAAAATCTAACAGTTCTGTTTTAAATTTTTTTTTTCAACGTTTATTTATTTTTTGGGATAGAGAGACAGAGCATGAACGGGGGAGGGGCAGAGAGAGAGGGAGACACAGAATCGGAAACAGGCTCCAGGCTCTGAGCCATCAGCCCAGAGCCTGACGCGGGGCTCGCACTCACGGACCGCGAGATCGTGACCTGGCTGAAGTAGGACGCTTAACCGACTGCGCCACCCAGGTGCCCCAAACAGTTCTGTTTTAAAGTATATTTTAATTTTTCTTGGTGGATAATTTCCATTTTTATTGCTTCATAATGCATTAGGATGAAGTAGAATCCTCATGAAAATAGTGCAGATTTTCATGACTACAACTATGGGAGATTGCCAGTACTTTTTTTTTTGTTATTTGTACATTATTTCAGTTTTTGAGGCCATTGACCCCAGATTTCACTGTGCTGTGAAAAAAGCCATGACATCATCTTCATTCCCAGTAAAAATCAAGGCTGCGTGTTGTTTGCCAGAGTGGATACATGAATTGCGTTTTGAGATGTGATGTACATACATTTTTTTTTTCCCTGTGAAAGGATATGTGGTTTGTGCTTTTAAACTCAGGTAATCAGCACATTTTTAGCTATAGCTATAATCTAACTTTCAGAGTTGTTTTAAGGATTAGAAAAAATAAATAAATAAAGCATAGGGAGGGTTATGGATTGCTGAATGTGTGAAGTTTATCCTTTTTCTAAGTTCTTAGAAGTTGGTCACTTAAAGTGTTCTAAGTCTACCTTTCTCTAAAAGTAGCTCTTTAGGGAAGCCAGTAGTTTTCAAGTATTATCTTTTCATTATGTGTGTTTAAAATTTCATTATGATTTTTGCTTTGGCCCATTAGTTGTTTATAAGTGTGCTTTTAAATTTTGAAATATATATGTTTATGTATACATACGTATACATATATATTTAATACACATGTAAAAATTTTTAAATTTCTATTATTGATATGTTTTCATTGGATTGTGACCAGAGAAATGGTTTGTATTTTTAATTTATTTTTGAGAGAGAGAGAGAGAGAGAACGAGAGAGCGCAAGCGTGAGTGGGGGAGGGGCAGAGAGCGAGGGAGACAGAATCTTTAAAAAAATTTTTTTGTTAATGTTTATTTTTGAGAGAGAGACAGAGTGTGAGTGGGGAGGGGCAGAGAGAGACGCAGACACAGCAGGCTCCAGGCTCTGAACTGTCAGCACAGAGCCCAACGTGGGGCTTGAACTCACCGACTACCAGATTGTGACCTGAGCCAAAGTCGGACACTTAACCAACCGAACCACCCAGATGCCCCAGGAGACACAGAATCTTAAGCGGGCACCAGGCTCTGAGCTGTCAGCATAGAGCCTGATGCGGGGCATGAACCCATGAACCGCGAGGTCATGACCTGAGCCAAAATCAGAAACTCAACTGACTGAGCCACCCATGCACCCCGGAATTTGAGATTTAAAAAATTTCTATCCAGAGGTGTGGTTAATATTTATGAATGTTTTTTGTATTCTAGAGAAGAACATATATTCTTGTATGTATGTGTGTAAGTAATCTCTATACTCGATGTGGGGTTCGAACTCACTATCCTGAGATCAACACACTTCCAACTGAGCCAGCCAGGTGCCCCAAGTGTATATTCTTTAATTGTTTTTAGAGAGCAGCGAGGTGCAAAGTTCTGTATATTTCTGGAGATAAACTTGTTGATTATTCTTATTTTCTATTTACTATTCACTGATTTTTGACTTCTTTGCCTATTAATAATTGAGCAATGTTTTAGTTCCCCATTATGATGGTAGATTTGTCAGTTTCTCTCTGAGTTCCAGCAAATTTTGGTTCATATGTCTTGAGACTATTTTATTATTATTTTTAATCTTTCTCTTGAAATGAACTTTTTATCATTATGGAGTGGCTTTTTCTGTCCCAAGTAAATGCTTTTATTTTCCATGGTCTTTTTTTGGTTTCATATTAACACAGAAACTTCAGCTTTCTTTTGGTTGGTGTTTGCCTGGAATACCTATTTTTATCCATTTACTTGCAAACTTTTATGTTCTCTGCTTATGCTTTATTGATATATTTGTTTTTGCTTTATTTTTCCTTTGGTGGATACCATAACAAATTACCTAAAACTTGGTACCTTTAAACAACAGAGATTATTGTTTTGTAGTTCTGGAGGCCAGAAGTCCAAAATCAGTACCATGGAACTGACGTCAAGGTGATGGCAAGGCTGTAACCTCTCTGGAGTTTCTTAGAGGAGAATTTGCTCCTTGCCTCTTCCAGCTTGTGGCTGCGGCTTTCGTTGGCTGTGGCTGCTTTGCTCCAGTTTCTGTGTCTCTGGTTCTGGTCCCACCACCCTCTTGTCTTATAAATCTGTAGTCACATTTCCTTCTGCAGTTCTTTTTGTTGGCAATTGCATTTTGGTAATCCAGGATAATCTCATCATTCCAAATCTTTAATCACATCTCCACAGTCTTTGTCGTGTAAAAGAACATTTACAGGCTCCTGGGATGAGAACTAATGTCTTTGGTGACCATTATTCAGCCTACCACACTAATTGTAATTTCTGTCTCTTAACTGGCATAAGTTAGTACGGTTACGTTTTTGGTGATTCTGATAAATTTGTATTGTTTCTATCATTTCACATTTTGTATTCTTTTTTATTTAACCAGGCAAGCCTTGATTCTAACTTTCTATTTTCATTTTTAAATGTTTGTTTATTTTTGAGAAAGAGAAAGAGAGGGAGAATCCTAAGTAGGCACTGTACTGTCAGCACAGAGCACCACAGCCTCCATCCCACAAACCGTGAGATCGTGACCTGAGCCGAAATCAAGAGTCAGACCCCTTATTGTTTTTGAGACAGAGAGAGAGAGAGAGACAGAGAGACAGAGAGAGAGAGAGAGAGAGAGAGCGAGCATGAATGGGGAAGGGGCAAAGAGAGAGGGAGACACAGAATCTGAAGCAGGCTCCAGGCTCTGAGCAGTCAGCATAGAGCCTGATGTGGGGCTCGAACTCATGAACCATGAAATCATGACCTGAGCTGAATCCAGACGCTTAACTGACTGAGCCACCCAGGCACCCCCCCCCCCCCCCGCCCATGGCATTTCTGATTTGTTTTCCCTTGAGATCATTTTTTCTTTTTTAGAAGTTCCTTTTCTGCAGGTCTGTAGTGACTATTTTCACACACATTCTTTTTTTTTTTTTTAATTTTTTTTTTTTAACGTTTATTTATTTTTGAGACAGAGAGGGACAGAGCATGAATGGGGGAGGGTCAGAGAGAGGGAGACACAGAATCTGAAACAGGCTCCAGGCTCTGAGCTGTCAGCACAGAGCCCGACGCGGGGCTCGAACTCACGGAGTGTGAGATCGTGACCTGAGCCGAAGTCGGCCGCTTAACCGACTGAGCCACCCAGGCGCCCCGCGCACACACACATTCTTAAGAGATAGTTTTGCTTGTTATACAAATCCAGATTGCCGGTTATTTCCTTTTAGCATTTTGAAGATACTCTATTCCTCCACTTTTGTTGTTTCTGTTACAAGCTTGCCAGTGTCTAATTGTTATTCTTTTGTAGATGATCTTTTTTTTTCTTTTGCCTTTGCTATTCTATAGATTCATTACTGTATGTATAAGATATGTATTTTTCTTTATTTTGCTTGGTATTTGGGGATTTGTGTCTTTCAGTTAGGTAAAATTGTTACCCATTCTGTCCTTGGATATTATATTGATGCTTCACTATTCTTTTTGTTCTTGTTTAGTTTTTATTTCATAATCACAAGCTTAAATCTAATCCAGCTAGACTTGGAGGTGGGTAAGGATAATAAGGGACCCATAGAACTGCAGCAGAAGCGCAGAGATTATAGGATATTTCAAGCAGATGGGGGTGAGGGGGTGCTCTTCTGAGCTACAAGAGGAATGGTGTGGTAGTTAAGATAAAACACAATGGAAATAGTGGTTGTGAATGTGGAATAGTGGTTTAAAACTTAGGAAAGCATATTCAGTATGAGGTGATTGTAAAATGCACACTTTTGAGGGTTAGTGTAGCGAGATGTGTTGGCGTTCCTGGTGTAGGAGGAGCTGGCGCTAGCTTGGCCAGCATGTGAGACTTTGGTAGTAAAGTCACGACTTTGCTCAGTTTTATCATCTGTAAAGTGACTGGATGACTTTCAAATTTCCTTCTGGTGCTAAAAATTTACTCTTCTAAGGTTTTGTCTCACTGCCCTTTTTCCCCCTTTTATTAATAAGCATTGTTTAAGGTCTGTGCTCCAAGTACTGTGTTGGGAATGTCAGAAGGTAAAGTGGTATAGTAGCTCCTGCCTTCAGTAAGCGTGCAGTCTCGCTTTTGTATTAAAGATTGACAGTACAGAGCAGTGACGCCCGCTGTCAGGGAACTCTCAGCAGTGCTGAGTTCACTCATTTTTAAAAAAAAATTTTTTTTTTTCAACGTTTATTTATTTTTGGGACAGAGAGAGACAGAGCATGAACGGGGGAGGGGCAGAGAGAGAGGGAGACACCGAATCGGAAACAGGCTCCAGGCTCTGAGCCATCAGCCCAGAGCCCGACACGGGGCTCGAACTCACGGACCGCGAGATCGTGACCTGGCTGAAGTCGGACGCCCAACTGACTGCGCCACCCAGGTGCCCCTGAGTTCACTCATTTAATCTTAAACCAGGGAGGTAGATAATGCTGTCATTCTCATTCTACAGATGAAAAAACTACAGCTTACATAGAGAGATGAAGAAACGTGCCCAGGGATGACCAGAGCTAGTACGTGGTGGACTGAGATCGGTATCCAGGTGGTCTGGTCCTGGGGTCTGCACTCTAATGTGAATTCAGTGGGGTTTATAAATCAGTTAGCATTGAGAGGCAAATGGAATTTTGTTGAGACCCAAGCCAGGTTCTTTCTGTACCAGTTTTATCAGATGGATTTTGGAAATACAAACAGCATAGAATACATTGAAGTTCACTTAAATTTGTTCAGTGAAACAGATGGTTAGTTGGCTTATCTTTAGTGCCTCGCCCAGCCTTGTTTTCAGAACCACACCCATCAGTTTCAGTAAGCCACACCAGAATGTTGGTTGAGGGATGGAGTTAAAGTGAGAAATCTCAATTAATTAGTGCTACTGTGTGTTGATACAGATAGAATACGGTAGTTTTTTAGTTAAAATATAAAAAGATAAAATAAGATGAGTTTATAATAGAATTAACTTTTAATTAAAATAATGTGTTTTAACATTTAGTTGGTTAAACCTGATGTTCTTGAAGTTCCGAAGTGAATTTTTTGGCATATTACTTTTGTATTCCCATTAGAAACTAGATAATTAAAATAGTTCCTATTTATCGGGTATCCACTGTGTCAGACATTGTGCTAGATATTTTACATTTATTGTTTCTAATTGCCCCAACAACCTTGGGACATGTGACTTGAGGGTATTTCCTTATAGATGAGGCCACTGAGGTGCAGGTCAGGTGGTGTAGATGGGAGGAAGCGGTGGGGTGCTGTTGCCCCAGAGCTCGCCAGTGTGTCCCTGGCCCTGTCGGGAGGGAACCACACTCATGTGTCTCTGTGGAGAGGCGATTATCGGCGATGAGATAACTGGAAAACATCATTCATGAAAATAAAGTCCAGATGGATTAAGGACACATGTTTATAATTATAGAGACTGTGGGGAAAGCACGATAGCATGTTTATCAGAGATGATTCCTGAAAACTGTCTCGGAACATTTGTGGGACTTGCGTCTGTGAAGGAATGAGGAGTGTCTCTTAAAGAGAAGAGTTCAGAGGGAGAAGTTTGCAGACCTCAGTATACAAAATATTAAAATATTCATTGAAAAATAAAATTATAGAAAGTAATAGTCTGGGGAATCAAATATGACAAAAAGTCAGTAGGTATACTGTTTTTGGTTTTTTTTTTAATTTGTAGGAGTAACTACATCAGGAGTTGAGAGGTAGGTGGACAAAGAAATTAATAGACCCTGTGGGAAATTGGAGACGTAAACAAACACAGGGAAGACATTCATCCTCAGGTAGAGGTCAGAGGAATGACAAAGCAGCCACTTCCGATCTACAATCTACCGGAGCGGGGAAATCTCAGTGATCCCTCTGTTTCCTTTTCAGAGTCTGTGAGTCAAAAAGGAAGTAAAACTTAAAAAAAAAAAATTTTTTTTTTTAACATTTTTATTTATTTTTGAGAGACAAGAGAGACAGAGCACAAGTTGGGGAGGGGCAGGGAGAGAAAGAGACACAGAACCTGAAGCAGGCTCCAGGCTCCCAGCTGTCAGCACAGAGCCCGGCGCGGGGCTTGAACCCACAAACTGTGAGATCATGACCTGAGCTGAGGTCGGACGCTTAACCGACTGAGCCACCCAGGCGCCCCTGGAAGTAAAACTTTATGTTTAATCCTAACCCATTTGGGGGTTTCTTTTACTGTACACTTTCCATTGTCAGGTTTACCCTTCAAGCAGTTGTTTTAGAGACACAGTTTTCTGCTATTTCATTTGGCAACTGCATTTGAGCTCCCACCCCAAAAACTAGCAGTTTTTGAAGGGGTCACATTTTCTGGGATGTTTATTTTTTTTTTTTTAATTTTTTTTTTTCAACGTTTATTTATTTTTGGAACAGAGAGAGACAGAGCATGAACGGGGGAGGGGCAGAGAGAGAGGGAGACACAGAATCGGAAACAGGCTCCAGGCTCCGAGCCGTCAGCCCAGAGCCTGACGCGGGGCTCGAACTCACGGACCGCGAGATCATGACCTGGCTGAAGTTGGATGCTTAACCGACTGCGCCACCCAGGCGCCCCTGGGATGTTTATTTAAAAACCTTTTTTTTAAAAGAGGTTAGAGTGGGAGAGAGACAAAGCATAAGAGTCTCTTAAAAATGGAGAACAAACTGAGGGTTGATGGGGGGTGGGAGGGAGGGGAGGGTAGGTGGTGGGTATTGAAGAGGGCATCTTTTGGGATGAGCACTGGGTGTTGTATGGGAACCAATTTGACAATAAATTTCATATATTAAAAAAAATTAAAAATAAAAAAACTTTTTTTTTTTAAACATTTATTTACTTTTTGAGAGACAGAGACATAGTGTGAATGAGAGAGGGACAGAGAAAGAGGGAGTCACAGATTCCAAAGCAGGCTCCAGGCTCCGAGCTGTCAGCACAGAGCTCCGAGGTGAACTGCGAGATCATGACCTGAACCGAAGCCGGACATTTAACCAACTGAACCACCCAGGCACCCCTCTGGGATGTTTATTTTATTTGCCATGTTACAATTATTTTGAGAGTACTTTGCATTTAAAAAAAATTTTAATGTTTATTTGTTTGTGAGAGAGCGTGAGTAGGGGAGGAGCAGAGAAAGAGGGAGAAGCATCCGAAGCAGGCTCCAGGCTCTGAGCTGTTGGCACAAACAGCTGCTTGTGCCAACAGCTCAGAGCCTGATGTGGGGCTCAAACTCATAAACTGAGAGACCATGACCTGAGCTGAAGTCGGACACTTAACCGACTGAGCCATCTAGGTGCCCCAAGAGTGCCTTGCATTTTTACTGGCTTGTTAAAATAGGCTGTAGTTTTTCAGAAGGGTTCTGAACTGTTGTGTGGAAATAATTTTGAAGTATAGTATGCCATGCTTTTGGGACCTGAATAGAATTGCCTCCCCTAAGTAAACAGAACATTGCTATTCATTTGAAGCTTGGATCTGAACACTTTGGTGGGTTGTTTCTATTTTATATAACCACAAGAAGAACAGGCTGTGAAACCAAGGCTCAAGATTTTCCTAGACACAGTATAAAATACTTGGGAAAGAATGAATTATTTGCTCATTTCAAAGCTGGGTTGTTTAGGTTAAAAGTGCTAGTATTATTCAGGTATTAAATGAAATGGGATGAATGAAAGGGATAAACTTTGTTTTCTCCTTTGAAAAGAGCAATTGGCTTCTGCTGGGCTTAAACAGGATCTCCTGTGGGGATATACTATTAATGTTCACCCTGTATCTTGCATTTCTTCTACAGTTCCAATGGCCACTTAACATGTCTGGGTAAAATCAACAGTAAGTGGTTTCCAGAATGTGACTCTTTTCGACTGTCCTCCAAGTTGTTTTTTCCCTTGAATTAAAAAGGTTTCATTTCTAAAATTTTAATCAATAGCCACATGATTTTAAGGTTTCATTCATTCATTCATTAAAGTAGGCTCCACACCCATCGTGGGGCTTGAACTCACAACCCTGAGATCAAGAGTCACGGATGTGCCCTACCAACCGAGCCAGCCAGGTGCCCATGATTTTAAGGTTTTAAAAGCACCTATGCAGGGGCGCCTGGGTGGCACAGTCGGTTAAGCGTCCGACTTCAGCTCAGGTCACGATCTCGCGGTCCGTGAGTTCGAGCCCCGCGTCGGGCTCTGGGCTGATGGCTCAGAGCCTGGAGCCTGTTTCCGATTCTGTGTCTCCCTCTCTCTCTGCCTCTCCCCTGTTCATGCTCTGTCTCTCTCTGTCTCAAAAATAAATAAACGTTAAAAAAAAAAAATAAAAGCACCTATGCATATACAGATATTAAATAGTTCTTGTTTTTAGCCATTTTGTTTTCATTTTTAACCCAAAGGGGTATGCAAAGATTACAGGGTTTCCTTCAATCCCAACATATTTAGTACTTTTTAAAATAAGGGGTTTATATTTGAGAGCTGTTGACATTCATTTACATACATAAATGATTCTAGAGAATTTTAACTACCAAAGGTTGATTTGTTCAGTATTTATTAGTATTAAGTATGTTTTATTATATTTGAGGGTTTTGAAAACCGGCAATTTTATTAATCAAAATATTCAGTTAACTAGATCTTTCTGTTTAATAGCCACATCTGTCTACTCAGTAACTTTAGGGAGTTCCTCTGGTATTCATTCCTCTGAAAGTCTGGATCTGGCTTGGTGGGTGCGATATGAACAATGATGCCGTCTGTGACCGAGGGTCGGTGTTTTCAGGCACCAGCTGTCATGATTACACTGGCAGGTGCACGGGACTGCATCAAACAGACATCGTGTTGAGCATGTCATGTTCACTCAACAGTTGTGCGAGGTGGATATTATTATTGACCCCCTTCTAACCATAAAAAAACTGAGATACAAATAGTGAGCTTGCCCAGGATACCCTCTTAGTAGTATCGGGGCTGGAGTTTGAACCCTGGCGACAGTCCTCCCTTCTTCCCATTAAGCGTCGCTGTCCTCGCCACAGTTGTGGGACCTGAGGGTTGTCCACTCACAGTCTTTCTTACCATATACTGCCTCCCTTAGAATATTGATTCCAGGCAGATTCCAGGTGGAGAACAGAGCTGTGGGATCACACAGAGCTAGCCGAGCAAACAGCCTGTTCTTATTTCAGCCAACAGATACTAGGGGTTGTGGAGTGAAGGAGTGGATGACAGAGCCTCTGTCTAGCCATGTTGGCCTCTGTCACTGTTGTGTACTTGTCACAGCTGCAGTGATATTTTGTGCACGCCGTTTGAATAACTTGAAGTGTTGCCCGTGTCTTACATACTGCTCTTAAGATCATTTTTATGACTAAATACTTCTCCATCCTACTCCTCTGTAACTATTAAACTCTTCCCCCTGATACCGATTAATGTACTTTTTGGGGGAAACGTTCTCATGCTAGTGTTGTTAGACGGTCCTTCCTAATGTGTTTAACTAGGTTGCAGAGTGGGTTTTTTCTTCCTCATCACATCTGTATAGAATTTTCTATACTTACACGTGTCTGGCCAACCTGTGCCTCCTATCTTGCTCGGCTGGATCTTATGCAGTGTTTATGAGCCTCACTGTATTACCACGCACACTTAGTTGTGAAGTCTGGAATTCTTTCTTATTTTCCGGCCTCTGGGAGTTACACTTGCTTGAATCTTCAAATCTAGTCAGCTAGAGACACATAGGGCTCCTGGCCTTGCTTTGTATACCGACTTTGGGAATTGATGCAATTCTTGGAAATGTAAAACCCAGGCACCTCAAAACACAAAACCCAATTTGATATACAGATTGTCCACTTGCTGTCCTTGTGAGTGGCAGGCGGAGATTTGGAGCCTGTTTAGTTAGCTGCTTGCGTCCCCATAGTCTCTTGAGTCATATGTCAGTTGTGATTAAATGAAGCAAGGTGATGGCTTTTCTTACAGTCAGATGCTCTAGCATCCAAATGCTTATATTAGCATTACCAGTCCAGAATGTTAGATTGGACATGTCTGTCTGTCTGTCTCTCCCCCTATATTTATGTGTATAAAGTGTGAGTCTGTAATACAGGAGTAAACGGTACAGATGAGCCTCTTGCCCTATTGGGTTTATATTCTAATAGCGAGATAGGAATACTAATTTCTGACAGTGATACTAATAACGAACATTTGAATACTTCCTATGTGTCAGATACTTGTTTCCAAGCATTTTACATGCATTGAGGTGGTACTGTTGTTAAGCCTTATTATTTCACATGTGGGAAATGAGGCCGAAGAAGTTAAGAAATTTTCCCAAGCATACAGAGTCGGTAAGTGGCTGAGCTGGAATTTGAACTCAAGCAGTCTGGCTCCAGAGTCTGTGCTCTGAAAGTGGTGATGAGTGCATTGAAGGCAAAGAAAACCCAGGGTGATTTGAGAGAGGTGGGAGTAGGGGCTACTCTAGGGTGGGCAGGGAAACTAATCTCAAAATTTATAGGTGAAATTTGACCCAAAACTTGCTCCTAAAATAAGGAGTAAGACACTCAGCGAAGCTGGAATAAGTTTGTTGTGGGCAGAGAGAAGGTAAGTGTAAAGCTGTCAGGCAGGAAGGGGTTGGGTGTGTTTGTGGACAGAAGAGAGGCTAACGTATCTGGGACATCACGGCAGAGAGATGGCTAGGGGCCAACCTTGGAGGGTCCCTGCCGGCTCTGGTCAGGATTTCAGATTTTATTCCAGGGGCTGTGGGAAGCCATTGGTGGGCATTAAGCAGGGGCAGGACATGGTTTGATTATATTTTTATGAAGAACAAGTTACAGGAGTTTGAGGGTAGAAGCAGGGAGACAAGACTAGGGGAAGATTAAGAGTCCTGTTTGGGACAAGTTAAGGTTGAGTGGACCTTTTCGTGTCTTTGTTTGCTTATTTACCAGAATGTAAATGAAATATTTTAATGCTTAAAGAAAATGATGAGAAACAGACTTTGTTTTATCCCCAGGCAAATGCCGGTCCTCATTCCTGGCCTTGGCTCTGGCTATCCCTGTGCCTGGAGTGTCTGGATGCCCTCACCATTATGGTGAGGGTGATGTCACCTTCTCCAGAGTCCTCTTCCGCCCTCCTCCTTAATGTTGGACCTGCTCCCCACCTCCTTGTCCTCTTGGCCCCCTCCCGTAGCACTTCTCCCCTTCGAATGCACCATGCCACTTACTCACTCATCGTGCCAACTGCCTGGCCCCTCTGCCAGAGTCTGTCACTTCTGTCTGCGGGCTAAGTGCAGAGGCTTTTCAAGTTGGGATTGTCCCCTCCACTGCAGTAATGTCTTGTCTATTGAAATGGCACCATTTTGAAAAGTAAAAACTGATGAAGGTATGCAGTTTGAGGCATAATTTTCTTTTGTCTGAATTTGGTTTTGACCTCTTTTTGGTTTATAGTTATTAAGGCTTTTCGTAATTTCCCCTTTCAGATATCATCCAGAATTTTTAAAGACTTCAGAGGTTTTTGGATGTTAACATAGTGATAGTGATAATGAGAAATAAATTATGTCTGTACATGTGTGTCCCAGGTGAGTCCAGTAATCATAGCTGCTTGTTAATGTGCGTGCCCTGTCTGCCAAACACTGCTAAATGCTTTCCAGACAGCATTTCGGATTCTTACAATATCCCTCAAGGTTTCCATCACCACATCCAGTTTATAGATGAGGAAACTGAGTCCCAGAGAGAAGTTAAAGCAGCTTGTTCAGGATTACACAATTCGTAACTCTCACTTGGCCTTGATTGACTCTAGACATACACTAGGCTGCTGCTCTCTGCCAGTGATTCCCTGTGTGCCGAGTCTTCTACTTTTCTGATCCTCAGGTTTCCTGCTTTTAAAATGAAGGGGTCAGGGGCACCTGGGTGGCTCAATTGGTTGACTGAGGTCAGGTCATGATCTCACGGTTCGTGAGTTTGAGCCCCGCGTCGGGCTCTGTGCTGACAGCTCGGAGCCTGGAGCCTGCTTCAGATTCTGTGTCTCCCTCTGTCTCTCTGCCCCTCCCCCCATTCATGCTCGGTTTCCCTCTGTCTCTCAAAAATGAATAAACCAAAAAAAATTTTATAAAACAAAGGGGTCAGAGTTAAGGGGTCTACTGCAGAGACCTTTACAACATTGAGTCAGAAAGGCTGTAAGTTCCTCATGTCTGCTGTGCTGCCTACTAACTCCTCAGGTTAACACACTTAAGGATGACCTCCTGTGCCCCAGACAGCAGGGTGAGATGCTGTTAGACCATGAAAATTCATAAAGCCTGGTCTGTCTCTCCCCATTAGCAAGCTGGACCATGTCCCATAATAGCTACAGACTTCAAGGCCAGTGCGATTAGTGGCCTGTTCTTTAGCGCTAAGCCTTGCCTGTCATTCTCTAACACTGAAGAGCATTTTATTTGCTTCCTTAGAGAAGGAAGTGACCTTTGGTACTTGTAGGGCAGGAACTCCAGTGCTTTGGGCAAGATGGAAGTCATGGCTGCAAACTAGAGCCAATGTGGGTTTAAATAAATACTCCCGTTTTAATCAGCCACTACTGATGTAAAGAAGTATTGGGTTATAAATGATTCTGATATGAACAGAATCATTTTGGAGGAGAGACTGGGAGGGGCTCGTTTAACCTTCTACATTATCAACTCTTGCAGTCTCTACTTAGGATGAGACAGTCTCTTAGCACCTACATTTTATCACCTGTAAAATCAGGAAAGGGCCACCCTACTAAAACATCTAACAATATATATTAAACTATAAGCTGTAAACAAATGTTTGGTATCATGCTGCTGGAAATACAATGTACTGTGTATTCTGTTCATTTTATACCTTCAGTGATGCTTATTATTTATGTTCTTCATGGTGTTAAGTCTTAAAATTTTTCTTTTTTTTAATAAATTATACTTTATCAAAAAAATTATTTTAAATGTTTATTTTTGAAAGCAAGAGATAGAGTGCAAGGTGGGGGAGGGTGGGCAGAGAGGGAGACACAGAATCCGAAGCAGGCTCCAGGCCCCGAGCTGTCAGCACAGAGCCTGATGTGGGGCTCGAACCCACAAACCATGAGATCATGACCTGAGCCGAAGTCAGACGCTTAACTGACTGAGCCATCCAGATGCCCCTATAAATTACACTTCAAAAAAAAAAAAAATCTATCTATATCTATCTATCTATCTCTATATATATATGAACAGTAAAGACTCTCCTGGCCATCTCTGTCCTCCATCTATCCAGATCCTTCTCACTTCTCACAAGAAAACCACCATTTTAAGTTTCTTGTATATTCTTCTTTCATTTCTTTATGCAAATACAAGCGAGTACAGGTATTTTTCTTACCCCTCCTCTCCCTCATGAAAAGCCACCACACATATATCATTCTTTGTATTTTGCTTTTTGCACCTGACAGTATATCCTTATTTTTGTGAGAACTAGACCATCAAAAAACTTGTGTGCTCATAAGTATAGCATAAAAGGGTTTTCGTTCTCCGTCAGCAGGCATAGTTACTTTTCAGAGAATATACTTTTGGCAGAATTTTACTTAGGCTTATGCTTGTGATTTTAAGTACTTCCTGACCAGCTCCAAAGAGAAAAACCTGGCCCTGTTTTCAGAAGTCCCAGAGTTAATGAAGGAGCCTGCAGCTCGACCTTTGCGTGTGTGGAATATGCATTTCTTAGTGCACTTGGCAACGTGCCCTCCGTCTTTTAGCCCTGGTTGACTCTCTTCAAAGCTTCTGTTTAGCATTTGTCTTCCACAGGAACCAGTTACTTCACAAATAGGAACATTTAGTGACTGACCATTACATTCTGAAAACACTGTTTTTGTGGTCAGTATTTTTTTTTTTTTAATTTTTTTTTTCAACGTTTATTTATTTTTGGGACAGAGAGAGACAGAGCATGAATGGGGGAGGGGCAGAGAGAAAGGGAGACACAGAATCGGAAACAGGCTCGAGGCTCTGAGCCATCAGCCCAGAGCCTGACGCGGGGCTCGAACTCACGGACCGCGAGATCGTGACCTGGCTGAAGTCGGACGCTTAACCGGCTGCGCCACCCAGGTGCCCCTGTGGTCAGTATTTTTAATCTTCTGTATGACCCTGCCAGACTCCCTCACCTTCTCCCTCCCCCCAGAAAAAGAAACAGAAACCCAGCTCAGACCCTTACTTTGTAAGCCACTGTCATAGAATGAAATCCAGGAAGAGTCTTGTTTCAGTAAAACAGTAAATTTTGGAAGAGTCCATTGCTTCAGTAAAAATATAGTGAAAACTAAAAATAGTAATTGAAGGACAGTAATGGGATCGTGAAGGAGCAAAAATAGAGACAGTCGTTGGCACTATCGGAGGATGAAGTTGAGTTATGCCCTTGATTATATATGGTGGTTCAGGGCATGTGGCTTAGAATGTGTGGATCAGTAGAGTAATGGCAATGGAGACTGTCCCGTGGAGTGGGGGTTATTTGTTGAATTGTGAGGTACCATATGTAAAGTTTTTTCTCCCAGATTCCTCTCTTGAAATCTGAATTGCAGTTTCCTTTGTGGAACTTTTTTTCTTTTCTTTCTTTCTTTTTTTTTTAATTAAAAAATTTTAAACATTTGTTTATTTTTGAGAGACAGAGTGTGAGCAGGGGAGGAACAGGGAGGGAGACACAGAATCCGAAGCAGGCTCCAGACTCTGAGCTGTCAGCACAGAGCCTGATGCGGGGCTCGAACCCACGGACTGTGAGATCATGACCTGAGCCAAAGTCGGAAGCTCAACCCACTGAGCCACCCAGGCATGCCATGTGGAATTTTTTCTTGAAAAACATTTGTTTGGGGCGCCTAGCTGGCTCAGTGGGTGGAACTTACAACTCTTGATCTTGGGGTTCTGAGTTTGAGCCCCATGTTGGGGATAGAGATTACTCAAAAAATAGAATCTTAAAAAAAAAAGAAAAGCCCTTGTTTGAGAGTAAACTGATCAATATGAGCTCATGTGCCATCTGAAAGTGCTGGATGTCACTTTATAATTTTTCTGGACGAAAGGAAATTTTGTGAAATCAGCAATGGAGGATGACTTTGTATTTCTTCACCGTCCATGCACTTAACCGATCTTCAGGTCTGTTCTGTGCTAAATGGTGGGGAGAGAGTGCCCTGCTTTCCTGCTCTTGGCCAGTGTTCCACTTTCGACTTCTTGTACAGCAGTTGAGGGATGAGCTTGGCGTTTGGAGCGAGTGGTCTTGGGTCCGTGGCCTGACTTGGCCCTTTATTCATCTTGAGGCCTCAGGAACTTGAAACTCAGAGTCCGTTTTCCACCTGCAAATGGGTTGTTAAGTGGACAGAGCTGGGTGGGAGCTTGGTGCTCTGCAGGGGCCTTTGGCACGCTGCCATAAAGTTCCTGCGCTGGGCTCTCTCCTACGTCCCTTGCATTTCCTAGTTGTATTCTCCTCAGCTGGATTGAGAGCAATTAGGTGTGGAGTTCGAGAGTCCTAGAAATGGTAATTATTTCTCTGTAGCATTTTCTCATTTTTTCCCCCAAGGTGCTCTAGGCTGCATTATCTCATTTGATTCATTACGTTAGGGAGATCTTTCTACTTTATGGATGAAGACTTGGTCCTTGTTGAAGTTCTGCAGTGGAAGTAGTGGGACTGACCACTGGGGTCTGACCCAGGGGCTTGTCCACCGCCTTGCACTAACCCCTGGACTGGAGGGTCCTGTCGTCAGCACATGTGGACAGGCTCCAAACTGTAGTCTTATTTCCAAATTCTTGCTTTTCCATTTATGGCTATGCACCCTTAAACAAGCAACTCGACTCTGTGATAGTACACCATAGGGTTGATTAAAAAACTGTAGTTAGGGGTGCCCGGGCGGCTCAGTCGGTTAAGCGTCTGACTCTTGATTTTGGCAGATCATGATCTCACAGTGGTGGGATTGAGCCCCTCGTCGAGCTCCGTGCTGAGCATGGGGCCTGCTTAAGATTCTCTGCCCCTCTTCCCTGCTAGCTCTCCCCCCCCCCCTGCAAATGAATAAACATTAAAAAAGAGAGAAACCTTTTAAAAAAAACAGTTAAAAGAACAACAGCAGGTATATGACTGAATGCAAAAACTAAACTGTGGAAGATTTAGGCTGGGGACTTGTTAATTAACCATTCATCCTAAGGGAGAGAGGACATAAGAGGACCCACCCAGGTTATAATTTCTTGATTAAAAGGAGCATAAGTGTGGGCCACAAGGCTGGGAAGCAATGTTTTGATTCAGTTTGACTTTTTATTTTTTCTTTCTTTTCTAATTGGATCTGTGCTGGGACAACATATGGGTGGGGAGGTTAGTGTGTGGTGGTGTTAGGAGCAGGCGCTTTGGAGCCAGGCAGCTGGAGTTCAGATGCTACCCCTCGTATTGGCTGCTCACTGCTTTGTGCCTCAGTTATCTTATCTGTGGGAAAACATGAGTTAATTCGTATACAACTGAGTTTTAAATCAGCACTTAACCAAATAGTAAGCAGCGATTATTTTAAAGGGGACTTTGGAGCAGTTTCATCGGCAAGGGAACATCCGGAGACACAGGAATAGAAATGATCCGATCAGAGTAATTAAAGGCTTGTACTTAGCTTTGAGGCCCCAAGCAGGGCAGGACACTCAGCCTGAACCTGTGAAGAAGAATCTTACACAGAAGGTGGGTGTTTGCCCTCGAGGGGAGGTGGAGAAAGAGGCTGGTACTGTGAGCAGTGAGGGCTTCTAACTGATTCTGGTTGTGTTCTGTTTGATTTGGGAGAGGGCTCCAATGTTGGACTCCCTCCTGCCAGTCGGTATTAGGGACTCCTCTTTTGACTGGCATAGCACCCCTTCCAGACTTGTAGGTTTCTAAGAACTTATCATGAATTTTTGGCCATGGTTTTTGTGTCTCTTCTGCTTTCCCAGCCCAGGCGCTGGACAGGGTGTGGACTATCCATGCAGCACTGTCCCAGCCCTTTGTCTGAGCTTAGCCATCAGTGTCCGCTCCTCCTGTTTAAAAGCTTGTCACTCTTTGGGGGTGCCTGGGTGGCTCAGTTGGTTAAGCAACCGGCTCCCGGTTTCAGCTCAGGTCACAGCCTCTTGGTTCATGAGTTTGAGCCTTGAGTTAGGCTCTGTGCTGACAATGCAGAGCCTGCTTGGGATTCTCTCTCTCTTTCCCTCTCTCTCTGCCCCTCCCCCTGCTCGATCTCTCTCTCTCTCTCTCTCTCTCTCTTTCAAAATAAATAAATAAACTTAAAAAAAAAATGCTGTCACTTTTTCCAGCAAAGACTACACATTTTTTTAAAGCTTTTTTCCCCTATGGATTTATTGAAATATAATTGACAACATTGTAATACATTTATTTTTTAAAGTTTTTTTTTTTTTTTGAGAGAGTGAGAGAGTGCACACAAGTTGGGGAGGGCAGAGAGACAGAGGGAGAGGGAGAATCCCAAGCAGGCTCCGCACTGTCAGCGCCCCCTGACGTGGGGGATCAAACTCATGAACCTCGAGATCATGACCTGAGCTGAAGTCAAGAGTTGGACGCTTAACTGACTGAGCCACCCAGGTGCCCCTCAAAACTGTGATATATTTAAAGTGTACAGTGTGATGACTTGATATGTGTAAACGCTGTGAAATGGTTCTCAATCAGATTCACATCTCCGTCACTTCTCACAGCTACGTGTTTTGTTCTTGTTTTGTTGGGGGGCGATTCTGCCACCTGTTCCATTGAGTGTGTCCTGATGATGCAGTTTCATTCAGGGCACAAACCTCACAGAGCCCTTCCCGAGAAGTTAGGGTGTCTCTTGCAGCAGATACTCTACTGCAAGAACAAACAGGGTCTCTCTTGAGTCCCTACTGTATGCGAAACACTCTCCCAGGGCTTGTTTACAAAAGTGAATAGAGATTGAGTGTCTCTGTTCTTTATGGGCCACAGACTGGTGATGGAGCAAGCACTCATACAGATAATTTGGTCCTGTTTGAAAGTGGCCGAACAGAGGTGAGTGTAAAGTTCCTTGGAGCCCTGGAGGCCAAGTGCCAAGCTCAGAGGCTTGGGAACACTTCACAGAGCAGGATATATTTGAGTTGGATCCTGACAGTGAGTGGGGCTGGAAGGTTTGGAAGAGAGAACAGTTCAGGTAGGTCACTAAAGGCTCCTTCAGCACCTTCCTGCGGGGTGCCAGGCATGACGCGTGAGAGCGGGGGTGGTTGACCGCTCGCTCACTGTGCTGTCTCTGCTGCTGTCTTTAAAGCTCAGTAGATACCCGTTCACCAGGTGACTGCTACCTGCCCCGAGCCTCCTGGAAGCAACTCCTTAACTCTAAATGCATCTCTTCTGTGAAGCCTTCCAGACAGCCCTCTGTATCGGTTTCTTGGGGCTGCCGTCACAAAGTACCATTGCCTGGGTGACTCAAACAACAGAAATTCATTGTGTCTCAGTTCTGGAGGCCAAAAATGCAAGATCAAGGTGTCGGTAGGGTTGGTTCCTTCTGAGGCCATGAAGATGAATCTGCTCCAGGCTTTTCCACTAGCTGCTGGTGACTTTCTGGCAGTCTTTGCTGTTCCTTGGCTTGTAGATGCGTCACCTCAGCTGACCCCTACCTTCCTCACACGGCGTTCTTCCTATATTCGAGTCTGTATCTAAATGTCCTCTTTTTATAAGGATACCAGTCATATTGAATTAGGGATCCATACTATTTCACTGTGACCTCGTCTTACCTAATTACATCTACAGTGACCCTAATTTCCAAAAAAAATGAAAAAACAATGAATTTTGCGGGGATACAGTTCCACCCCTAACACCGTCGCCGCTCTTTTTACCTCCCACCGTTGGGCACTTCTCCCTCGCTGATACTTAAGTAGGTTTCTGTCATGGCACCAAGAGTGTTTGATTACATTTATTTGTCTCTCATCTACTCATTTTCTAACTTTTTATCTCTGGTGCCTCACACATAATGGGGAAAGTAGCTGCAGTGGAGATCTGTTAAGCACTAGGAGATAACAGAAATAAAGGGAGATACTGCAGAGGTCACTTCTTTTCTTGTTCTCCTGTTGACAGTTCCAAAGGCTGTCTGGAGTTAGGTGTCAGATGGCCAGGGACACCTGCAGAAAGTACCACTTTTATCACCACATGAGCATTTTTGATACCTCCTGGTTTATTTTCCATGGAGAAGTTCATTATCACCTGGCAGTCATGGTTCCTGAGAAATGTTTTAAGAATAATTAGGAACTGACGTGACCTTCTAGCACACGCTTTATCCCGAGAATTTTGTTAATGGCCACCTTCTTGTTTCAGCCTTTGGTTTGAGTGTTCTGCCTTTAGGGATTCAGAGATAAATTCAGTGAATGGTCAGACTAGGTAGCCATTAGCAAAATATCTGCGCCGGAAGGGAGATGCCAAGAAGTAACTGAATCTGCCCACAAGCTTTAGAACGATCTCATAGCTATTTTAGAGAAGCAAAAATCTGTCTGGTTTCTGATCTAAGGTTTAGTTATATATCAAGATGGATCATTCTGGGCTAGAATACCTTTGGTAAGAAAAAATATTCCAGGGCATACTTTGTCATTTCCATATCAGTAAATAATGTATGAGGCAGAGTGGTGTCTTATGGGACATTAGACAAGGGGTGTTAATCTTAAAATGTCTTTTCATCCCAGTATCAGTGATATCCGTGTGAAAGAACTTGCTGAAATGTGTTCATCTGAAGGCAGGCAGGGACCAGCTTATGTAAGGGGTTTTGAGACGTGCTTTATTCTAAGAGGAAGGAAAATTATGGAGCCTTTCGGACCATACAGAATATATAGTGAATCCTGCTTTATCCTTCATCCAGCTTCGACAGTTACCGGCTCATGGCCAGTCTTACCGGTTTTGTGTAAGCCTTACTCTTCCTCCCTCCCACCCCCAGAGAAGCTTTAGGCGAATTCCAGATACCATGTTATTTCATCATAAGTATTTCTGTGTGTGTGTCTTATATAGCTAATATAACCATAATAAGATCATACCTAAAAATTTTAACAATAATTTCTTCATGCCATCCAAGACTGGTTGATGTTCAGACGTCTTATTGTTTCATATGTCATTTTTAGATTTAGATCAGGATTCAGCTAAAGACCTATTGTTAGCCATCAGGTTTTAAGCAGGAGAGTGAGTGCTATGATCAGACATGTTTAAACTCCTTGGTTTCGCTGGGGGAATGGGTTGGTGTGGGGATTATTGGGAGACAGGAAGTGGAGAAACTAATTAGGAGGTAGTTGCGTGTCCAGGAGTGTGTGTCCAGGAGTGACATGGGCAGGGGGTGGGTGCGAGATGTCACGTGGGCAAGCCAAGCTTGGTAGTCAAGGCTCATCTAGACCTTTGGGTTCTGTTGAGTGCATTTGTGTATTTGAATGGATTGTTCCCAGAGATTTCGGTGATTTTAAGTATCAACATACTAAATTTAGTGAAATCTTAACATTTTTACACAGGTAAAATTAGAGCACCTTTGTAGAATATTGAGATGGAGAAATGCTGA
This sequence comes from Herpailurus yagouaroundi, assembly GCF_014898765.1. Lineage (NCBI taxonomy): Eukaryota > Metazoa > Chordata > Mammalia > Carnivora > Felidae > Herpailurus > Herpailurus yagouaroundi. The sequence goes on along the minus strand of NW_024412376.1, from coordinate 167,084,916 downwards.
TCCATTCTTGTCTTTTATCAATTTATTCAGCTTTAGTACAGCTCATGTGATACTGTGTCATCTTGTCTGTGTAATCATAATTACAGTATTGATAATATTATAGAATAGAATAGAAAAATTATAGTTTTTCACTTATATGGTATAATCTCTTATGTATGCTATGCCAAAGAATCTATAATTTCGTAATACTGTATTGAGCAGATTTTAATATTTATGTTATGACCATTCATGTACTGTTAGACATTAACAACTAGTGAGCTTGTTACTACCTTTTAAATTATTTTAAAATACTCTAAGGTTGCCAGAAATTTTTTTGCATCTGTATTTCCCCATTTCTTTTTTAAAAATTTGGATTAAGTAATAACTTAGTTTTAGAGATCTTCCTAGAAAAATTTGCTGTCTTAACATGCTCCTAAAAACTAAGCTCATGAAACTTGAGTGCACAATTGACAAAAACTAAATATAGCTTTGTGCTTTAAAAGTGGAATTTTGTTTATTCTTGATTAGTAGGCTCAGAATATATATACTTTGGTTTTGATTTAAATCTATAGAACTTCCTTATTGAAGGAAAGGAACACATGCGTATCTAGTCTGCCCTCTGCGTCTTATCCCATTCACATGGCAATTTGTAATAAAAAGAGAGCAATCTCTGCCTTATCTTTAACAAGTGTTTCAGAGATTCTGTGAGTCAGCTCTGGGAACCAAGAACCAGCGATGGTTGCCTCTAAAATGTTGCCTGTGTCCTTATTAATTGGTGAAAATGTCTTCCAATTGGGACTCAGTAATAGAGAAGTAACAATACTGCATATTCTTCTTCTTCCTCTCTCTTTTATCCTTGATATAGAACCTTTGTTTCATTGGCTCAGAATGTTCAGCTTCATTTACATCTAATGAAGAAACATTAGAGAACCATTATTTTATTCTTTGCATCATTATTTTAGAACAAACTAGGTTAAAGTAAACAGATTAAACTAAAATTTTATGGGATATGTTTAGAGAAGAATAAGTTTTAAAGACTACATTCAGGTCCTGGGTTTATTTATTCTGTGTTGACTTTTAGTCCCTGATTGTTTTTATACCTTGTCTTTGAGTCCTTGAAATGTGTCACTTTAAGCATATATTATTTCTGTCCTATCTTTAGGTTTCAGAAGAACAATATTTAAATTGATCTCTATTAAAAAAAAAAAAAGTTTTTTCCCAATCCTTCTTTGGCTGTTGATACCGTAAGATATTTTTTATATAAACTTTTCTTTAAAGCCTTGCTATTCAGGGGCACCTGGGTGGCTCAGTCGGTTAAGTGTCTGACTTCGGCTCAGGTCGTGATCTCATAATTCGTGGGTTTGCGCCCCATGTTGGGCTCTGTGCTGACAGCTCGGAGCCTGGAGCCTGCTTCCGATTCTGTGTCTCCCTCTCTCTCTCTGCCCCTACCCGCTCACGCTCTGTCTCTCAAAAATAAATAAATGTTAAAAAAAAAAAAAAAAAAGCCTTGCTATTCACATTGCAGTCCAAAGTCAGTGGCATTGGTCTGACTTACGAGACATGTAGCAATGTAGCATCTCAGGCCATTGATTTCATTCCTTCTCATCCCTTTGGGGACCTTCTCCCCCCCACTGCTGCCTCTGTCCCCCCCACTGTCATCCTCATTATTTACAGTATGGCTTACAGGTTAAGAACAAAAGCTCTGCAGCAGATGACCTGCACTTTGAATCCCAGCCCTGCGCTTTCTCTGTTGAGTAGCTGAGTTCCCTCATCTGTGAAGTGAGGAAAACAGTGATGTGTCAACAAATAGGGAAGGGCGCCTGCCTGGCTAGGTTGGTGGAGCTTGTGACTCTTGATCTTGGGGCTGTAAGTTCAAGCCCCATGTTGGGCATAGAGATGACTTAAAAATAGAATCTTTACGTCGGGCTCTGGGCTGATGGCTCAGAGCCTGGAGCCTGTTTCCGATTCTGTGTCTCCCTCTCTCTCTGCCCCTCCCCTGTTCATGCTCTGTCTCTCTCTGTCCCAAAAATAAATAAACGTTGAAAAAAAATTAAAAAAATAAATAAATAAAAATAAAAGAAAAAAAATTTAAAAAGTCATTTAAAAAAAAATAGAATCTTTAAAATAAAAAAAAAAACAAACACAACCACAAAACCAAATAGGGAAGTTGAGAGGATCACATACAAGTGAAAACCAGTGTCTGGAACACACCCTCTCTTTCCCCTGAGCACCATTATTTCAGTAACAAGCTGTCCTGGGACTTTGCAGCTTAAAATAATTATCTTATTATCCATAGCTCATGATTTTGTGGATCAAGAATTTAGGCCCTTTCAGCTGCTCAGTTCTTGTGCTCTTTGGGGTATCCACTGAGGTCACTTGATAATTCTCAAGTTTTTTTAATTGTTATTTTAATTATTACATTGTAAGAGTTCTTTATATATTCTGGATGCAAATCTCTTCCCAGATACATTATTTTCAAATATTTTCTACCATTCTGTGGGCTCTCTTTTTACTTTCTTATGTGTCCTTTGAAGCACAAACATTTTTAAGTTTGTGGAAGTCCAATCCATCTCTTTTTTTCTTTTTGTTGCTTGTCCTTTCAGTGCCATAAAACTTTGCCTAACCTGATGTCTCATGGATTTACTCTTGTGTTTTCTTCTAGGAATTTTATAGATTTTGCTGTTACATTTATGTCTGTGTTCCATTTGGGATGAATTTTGTGTGTAGTGTGTAAGGAAGGGGCACCAATTACGTTTCAGTTGCTAACTTAATCAACTTGGAAATCTCTACCTTGCCTATCCCGTGTGGCTTGAGGAGCCGTTGTCCACTCACCATTCAAATTCTGCCTGTGGCCCCTGAGTCTGTTTCTCACCCTGTCTCTGTTTCCTTTCCTTCTTGTTCTTAATTTATTCAAAAACTTTTGTTTATATACAGCTCTATGTTGGGAACTATTCTAGGTGCTGGTTCTGCCCCTTGTTCTCACGTTGTGTTCTGCTAGCCAGTGTCCCCTTCTCTCCAGCTTTAACTGCTGTCCCGGTGCTGATGACTTCTGGATCAGTGCCTCCTCTCTCAGTTTGTGACTCCAGCTTCCCCAAGGTGAGGACAGTGTCTGATTAATTTTTGTGCCTAGCACAATGGCTAGACATAATAGGTGCTCGGTAAGTACTGCATATATGTAGTTGAAGCTGTCATTCAGTGTCTTATACGAACAATAGTAATTAAACTAATTGATTAGTAAAGGGTGTTGTCTAGAGATTTAGTAGTTAAAGAGTATAATTTAGTATTTGAACATCATTTCAGATAAAAAGATTGGGATTAAAAAGTGTAAATAAGTAGCTATAATAACAGATTTTTAAATTTGAGTCATTTGGGCATCTTTTAGGTTAGTCACAAATTAGGCACATTGACATTTTCAGGACCTGCCGTTCTTTGAGCTGAAAAGGTGATGTTGATGAGGAGTATTTCCCATTTGCATGAATCAAGATGTGTGAGCAGCTTCTTATTGATGGGTTTGGAAAATCCTTTGCAAAATCAGTACTGACATAATCTTGGAAAAATACCATAAATCAGATTTCTCCAGAAATGAACTCTGCTGTTGGTAGGTCCTGTCTGGGTGGACAACATCATGACTTAAACCGTCTTGTCACAGTTGAATATCGAGTTCTTTTTCACTTTGACAGAGGACTTAATAGCTTTGTGAGATTGTTCTGTTGTGTGTGAGGAACAATGGCAAGGACAGACGCCCTTGGCCTTGGGTTCGTAGAAGGGGCGGGAGGTGGCTGATGCACCCACCGTGTGCCTCAGGCGACAAAGAAGCCTCACGCGCCGTGGCTCTGACTCCATTGGTCACAGCCCTGTCACGCTGGAGGCTGGGTTTGTCAGGCTGGCTGCTGGCTGTGAAATGCTATTGGACGTTGACTCCAACACAACGCTGTCTGTGTGTTGATTCTGTAGGAGCCGAGAAAGACTGTACGATGAACGGTGACACGCGGGCTGCGGTGGTGACCTCGCCACCCCCGACCACAGCGCCTCACAAGGAGAGGTACTTCGACAGGGTGGATGAGAACAACCCGGAGTACTTGCGAGAGAGGAACATGGCACCGGACCTTCGGCAGGACTTCAATATGATGGAGCAGAAAAAGAGGGTGTCTATGATCCTGCAGAGTCCCGTAAGAGAAGCCTTCTCTCTGAACCAGTGCACTCCTCCTCCTCCTCTTTCTCCTCCTCCTCTACCTCCTCCTCCTCCTCCTCCTCTTCCTCCTCCTCCTCCTCCTCTACCTCCTCCTCCTCTTTACCTCCTCTTCCTCCTCCTCCTCCTCCTCCGATGCGTCTGCTCTTAGCTGTGTTTGTGTGTCCGGGTCCATGTGTTTTCACACAGGAAATCAGTGCCTCGCATGTATGTGCAAGGCTTTTGAAAGAATTTTGTCTAGTTCACATTATCAGTCAAAATAAATGAGAACTCTTCAGTGTCCTCAAGGAGGGGAGGTGCTTTCCTTCTCTTTTTCACTCTCTTACTACTTCTCCAGAGAGTCTGTTTATTTCAGGACCCTTTAAAAAGGGCCCTTTCCGGGGCGCCTGGGTGGCGCAGTCGGTTAAGCGTCCGACTTCGGCCAGGTCACGATCTCGCGGTCCGTGAGTTCGAGCCCCGCGTCGGGCTCTGGGCTGATGGCTCAGAGCCTGGAGCCTGTTTCCGATTCTGTGTCTCCCTCTCTCTCTGCCCCTCCCCCGTTCGTGCTCTGTCTCTCTCTGTCCCAAAAATAAATAAAAAACGTTGAAAAAAAAAAATTAAAAAAAAAAAAAGGGCCCTTTCCTCCAGACCACCTAGCTTAGCGCCGGGCACTTACTGGGCCTTACCCTGCGCCTGATCGTTGATTGGGTTTCCCTTCAGTTGCGTCAGCACTGAGAGTGGGAAGCGCGCCCAACTCTGCGTCTTGTGCTTGCGTCTCCACGTAAAGTAGTTCTGTCTTATTGTTTCCTCATGTTGATGCTGCTGCCCTTGTATATGCTTTATTCCTTTTTATCCTTCTCATCTTGTTTGATGCCCTTAATACTTTGAGGTATCATTTGGCAGGTAGTCATTGAATTTTTTTTAATGTTGATTGTCTCAGCAGCATATAGCTGTTCAAGGAACCTAAGGAGTTAGCGGTAAACAGGACAAATAAGGTCTCAGATTCTAACAGATTCTATTTGTTTGGCCGTTATTACTGTTTGCTTATTGTTGAGGCATAACTTAGAGTGATGCACAGAAATCTCAAGTGTACAGCTTGGTGAAATTTGATGTGTGTCACACCCTGTGTGAGCACCCAGGTCAGGGAGAGGACTTCACACTCCCCTCGAAGGAGGTGAACAAGAAACAACAAAGAGAAGTGTGGTGCAGGAAGCAGTGGGGTGATTAGATTGAGTGGTGGTTAGAACAGGTCTCTCTGAGAAAGGGAGGTCTCACCTGAGTCTGAATGACTGGAAGGAGCCGGCCATGCAGGGGTGGCGGCGGGCGGGGGGGGGGGGGCCGGCCTTCCAGCTTGAGGGGCAGCTGACATGAAATTCCTAGGATAGCCAGGGGTGTGCTCTGTGGGCTTGGAGAGTCAGAAGGCACCAGTGTGGTCTAAGCACAGGAGGCAACAGGGAGGGGGCAGTGAAGTTGGATGGTGGGGAGGGGCAGGTCCTGGAAAGCTGTGTAAGCTCACATCAGGAGTTTGTTTTGTGTTCAGAGTACAGGAGAGAGTCATTGGAGGGCTGCAGACAGGAATGACACTATTTGGTTTTTAAAGAAGTTATTTCTGGGTTTTGTATGGAATGAGTATTACAGGGGCGCCTTGGTGGCTCAGTCGGTTAAGCGATTTCAGCTCAGGTCATGATCTCACGGTTCGTGGGATCAAGCCCCACATCAGGCTCCGTGCTGATAGCGTGGAGCCTGCTTGGAATTCTCTCTCTCTCTCTCTCTCTCTCTCTCTCTCTCTCTCTTTCTCTCTCTCTCTCTAAGTAAATTATAAACTTAAACACACACACACATATTTAAAAAAAAAAAAAAGAAAAAGTAATTGTAGGGGTGCCTGGAAGGCTCAGTCAGTAGAGCTCACGACACTTAATCACAGGGCCATGAGTTCAAGAGCCACGTAGGGTGTGGAGCCTACATTAAAAAAAAAAAAAAAGTATGGGGTAAGGGAGAAAGCTGTCTTCCAAGCAGGAGGTGGTGGTAAGTTTTGCGTTTTATTTTGAAGGTAGGATACATAGGACTTGCTGATGGCTGGTGAGGAAGAGGTGGTAAGAAAAAAGAAAGGAATCAGGAAAACATTTAGACTTTTGGCTTGAGCAGTTTCCCATGTAAAAGCCGCAAGAAACTAAGTACAAGTCCCCAGGGGTAGAGTGCAGAAAGGAAACTTCCAGCACATCATGTGCAGGCCCTGGGGACTGAGCAAGCCCCCGTCCACAGGTTGTCTAGAGCACAGTAAGCATCGGCTGTTACCAACCTGAATGCAGTGTGGGACCCTGGAACAGAGGACAGAAGTCGAAAGCCTAGAATTGCTTTCTAGTAACGCACTGGTGCTGGTGTCTGGTTTTAGGAGCATGGAGAGTTGAGTCAGTGAGGGGAGTGGGAAAGGCCTTGCCATGGCCATGGATGCTGGTAGTTGGACAGATGCCACAGGGAGCTTGAGCACACACTTGAGGCTGGTTCTCTCTTGTCAGGGAATAGTAAGTGGAGCCACCTGCTGAGAATGCGCCCAGGGCATTGTGCAGGGGGTGTGAGGAGAGAGTGGGTGAGGGGATGGGCTGTTGCTGGGTTAATGTGAAGGGCACGTCAGGTCAGGGTCAGGAATTTATAGTGAGACAACATAGCATGGTCTGGGTTTTTTTTTTTTCCCCCTCCCTCCAGCCTCTCTACTCATTTGAGCAGCATGAATAGAAAGAGTGAAGGGTTGAACTTAACCAGGATTAGGGTTTTGTTGGGTGAAATGGTGGAGAGTTGAAGGTGTGAGCAAGGGAATGATTATAATGTTAAATCAAGGGTCTAAGTTGGGTGAGGGAGGTCAGGACTCAGGAAAGGTAAGGGATGGCAGAAAGGTGTTAGGGTCATGACAGCGTTGAAGAAAAGGGTGAGCTGGATGCTGGGGGGGGGGGGGTGTTTGGAGAACCCATGCTTGGCTCTGACACTGAAGAGGGGCGCAGTTCCTAGGAAAGAGCATGTCCAGGGCATGATCTTGGACAGGGGAGGCTGAGGTGAGTTGGATGACAGGGGCATTGGAGGAGAGGTGGTCAGGAAGCAGAGAAGTCAGGTGTGGATGTAGCACCAAGGAAGCACACAAGGTCATTGGCCGGTGACTGCTGGCTGGAGCTAGATTCTGGGATCCAGACAGGTGGCTCCCGGCCCTCACTGGTCACCGCTAAGCTCAGCTCCTTACTGCACGTGTAAGTCATCTGGGATGCTATTGACACAAAGGGCCTCTCGCCCTGCGGTCTTATTTTTGTGTTGTATTTGCTAAGCTTTAAGTTCCTTGATGGCAAGAACCATTTTTTCTTTTTTTTTTTTTTTCAACGTTTATTTATTTTTGGGACAGGGAGAGACAGAGCATGAACGGGGGAGGGTCAGAGAGAGAGGGAGACAGAGAATCGGAAACAGGCTCCAGGCTCTGAGCCATCAGCCCAGAGCCTGACGCGGGGCTCGAACTCACGGACCGCAAGATCGTGACCTGGCTGAAGTCGGACGCTTAACCGACTGCGCCACCCAGGCGCCCCAAGAACCATTTTTTTTATGTGTATAATCTCAGTACCTAGAACAGCACCTGATACTTCTGTGTGTTGTGCTGTGTACATGTGCTGAGTTGTGATGTCGTGCATGTACATATGTGGTACCTGTATGTTGAATTGAGCTTCCTGCACATATGTCTGTGGATTTGGACACTGTGGAAATAGATTGTTTGGTTTTTCAGATTGAGGGCCCGTGAGGGCAGGGAGCTTGTTTTATGCAATTTTTGCTTCCTCTGTGCCCAGCCAGCACACTCTGGGATGTTTGGTAGAGGCTCTCTGCATCTGTCTGTATCTCATCGTCTGTATCTGTGCATATCTGTCTGTGTCTTACATTCTGCATTGATAACAGAGTTCTGTGGATTTAGTTCTGTTTCTTACTCAGAGCACCTGTCAGCTTTTCCCTCCTTCCTTGACTACCACAGAATACGATCTGTGACATTATTTCTCATGATACAGTAAATAGGGGCTCCTCCAGCAGCTCTTGGTTCTTGACGTTCTTTTATACCATTACATTAAATGTGGTATGTTTGTTTGTTGCTTGCTTCCTGCAAGTGATAGTTCTATTTAGACTGCCCCTTGGCAATATATCTTTTCAGCTTTACATTGAGGCAGTGGAAAACTAGAAGAAAGTTTAGTATATTTTAATATAAAATCATCCAGAAGCCCTCAGAGTATTTAAAATCAGGGGTGGATAATGATTCAGTGAGTTCACATTTTCACATTAAATGTTATTTATTAAGATATTTCCTTATAGGGTATATAAAAATTATTTTATTGCGGTTTGGGAAAGCTATAAATCTGTATTGTTTCAGTAGTGACTTTATATGAAAGTCACTATTCACCCAATTTAATCCTTTTGCCTAATTTAGGATTTTTTAAAAAAATTTAGGATTATTTGATAAAGGACAAATGTTTTAGGGTTCCTTTTTCAACTTTTAAAAAGTAATTTCAAAAAATCTATTTTGAAAACAAATCTGTTTTGAAGAAAATACTGAGAAGCACAAAGTACAACATGAAAATTGCTAATAATTCCATCACTAAGATCATTGTAATGAACATTTTGATGTATTTAATGTAGTCTTTTTCTATGTTTAGATACATATTTTCTCTTACATAAAAAGGTTCCATTGCTTTCTAACCTTTTCACGATCAAAAGTAGATCAGGAACAATTTTATGTCCTTTCCTTTTTCTCAGCCTCTTGTGTTGAATGTGTGCAGGGAATTCTGTCGTGAGGTGGGCCAGTGTGTTCAGTCAGTTATCCACTGTCTAAAATGTCAACATCACCCGTTTTCCCGTCTGTCATTCATGATAGAATGAACATTCCTATGAATAATTCTTTGGACATGTCTTGATTATTTCTTTAGAAAAGATTATCAGCAATAGAATGTTCAAAGATTTAAGCTTTTGTACTGTTTAAATTACTTTCTAGAAAGAATGTAGCAGTTTATGCTCCAAGTATATATGAGAATATCCACTTACTTTTCCAGCACGGGATGAAAACAAACAAACGGGTCTATGTGATAGTTACCTGTGCCTTCCCAAGGAACAGAAAAGAAATAGTGTCTCACTGTTGTAATTTGCTTCTAATTAGGCTTTCTGCGAAGAGTTGGAATCAATGATACAGGAACAATTTAAGAAGGGGAAGAATCCCACAGGCCTGTTGGCATTACAGCAGATTGCAGATTTTATGACCACGAATGTACCGAATGTCTACCCTGCAGCTCCGCAAGGAGGGATGGCTGCCTTAAACATGAGTGAGTAGCTCCTGACTCTGCATATATGTTCTGTTGTTTTGTAGGTTAAATTTTCTGACAGTTTTGGGGCGCCTGCATGGCTCAGTCAGTTAAGCATCCGACTCTCGATCTCAGCTCAAGTCTTGATCTCAGGGTCGTGAGTTCAATTCCCACTTTGGGCTCCACGCTGGGTAGGAAGCCTACTTAAAAAAAAAAATTACTGACAGATTTTTACGTGAAATAGATCAGTATACAGTGTAATACATAGAATTGAGATTTTTGAAAATTAATATTTTAGTTACAGTAAAAAAATAGTCTGTAAGTCTGAAAATGTCTTGAGTGTAGAGGCCTCCTTTTTTATGAGCCATTAACTGTTATTTCTCAGGCAGATGACATTTTAGGTGGCTTCTCACACCTTTTGTGAACTAAAATTAATCAGAAACAATGCTTGTGAAGCATTGCACACATCAATTTTGCCTGAACTTCATTCAGGCAAACATTTCTTATCCACCGTTCCTTATTGCTGCTTGTAAATGGGCGAGAAACAGAGAAATTCCGAAAGAAAGCCAGGGGGAGATTGTTGGATGGGTGAATGTGAGCAAAGAACGGGTAGCTGTGCAAAGGTGGAGGGGCTTTGCCATCGCTGTTGAATTTGTAAACGTTCACATGACGGGGTGAACCTAGGGCAGCTTGAGTACTGTGTACTGACCTACTGTGTACTTCTCTGGACCAGTGTCTGCCGGTTCTAATTGGATAGTCAGATTCTTTTTTTTTTTTTAATTTTTTTTCCCTAACGTTTATTCATTTTTGAGAGACAGAGACAGAGCGTGAGCAGGGGAGGTGCAGAGAGTGAGGGAGACACAGAATCTGAAGCAGTCTTCAGGCTCTGAGCTGTCAGACGGAGCCCGACTTGGGACTTGATGAGATCATGACCTGAGCCGAAGTCGCATGCTTAACTGACTGAGACACCCAGGTGCCCCTGGATAGTTAGCTTCTGATGGGCCAACGTAAGACAGTGGTTTCTGTTAGGTCACCTGGTGTTTGCAGTTTGCCTGTCAGTTCCATAGTATTCTTAGAAGTTGACTGACACCCACCAGAGTGATGCATCCATTAATGTCCAGAGAGTGATGAAAATAACATTTAATTCACTAACTCAAACTTTTACCCTGAAGTCAAACGGTAGTCGGTTTTTCTTGTCTTCACATGGATTTTTAATGGAATCCTGTGCTGTCTGATACAGATTAGGTAATAAAAGGGTGGTGTAATGTATTTACTTACTTGCATATTGTCTTCTAGTCAGAGAAAAGGAAATTTTATTTCAGTAATGCCACACCATGAAAAGAAAGGAAGAAAGCTAATTAGTTTCAATTATATCTAATGATATGTTTCTTAAAAACACAAATTGAAAAACAAATCATTACAGCCTTTGTTGTAAAATATATAGAAATAGCATAGAATAAATGATCTATAACTTATAAAGGATTTTAAGGTGAATACTTTTATAACTCCTACCCAGGTTAATAATAAAACGTTATTGATCACTTGGCCTGTTTCCTATCATCCTCTCAGAAGGAACCCACAATCTTTTAAGAATTATTTATTTATTTATTTATTTATGTTAATTTATTTATTTTGAGGCGGGGGAGGAGGGGCAGAGAGAGAGGGAGAGAGAATCCCAAGCAGGCTCTGCCCTGTCAGCGTGGAGCTTGACGAGGGGCTCAAACTCACAAACCACAAGATCATGACCTGAGCCAAAATCAAATGTTGGACACTCAACCGACTGAGCCACCCAGGCGCCCCTAAAAGATTTTACTTTTAAGTAATCTCTCTATCCAACGTGGGGTTCGAACTCACAACCCTGAGATCAAGAATTGTACTGAGTACAGGGGTGCCTGGGTGGCGCAGTCGGTTAAGCGTCCGACTTCAGCCAGGTCACAATCTCGCGGTCCGTGAGTTCGAGCCCCGCGTCGGGCTCTGGGCTGATGGCTCAGAGCCTGGAGCCTGTTTCCGATTCTGTGTCTCCCTCTCTCTCTGCCCCTCCCCCGTTCATGCTCGTCTCTCTCTGTCCCAAAAATAAATAAACGTTGAAAAAAAAATTTAAAAAAAAAAAAAAAAAAAGAATTGTACTGAGTACAGCTGGTCACCCCAGAACCTCCATTTTGGCTTGTAACCACTGCCTTGGTTTTTCTTCATGGTTTCGTCAATCAAATGGTCATCCCTAAATATTTTGGTTTGGTTTTTGTCTGTTAAAAAAAATTTTTTTTTAATGTTTATTTTTGAGAGAGAGAGGGAGACAGAGTGTGAGCAGGGGAGGGACAGAGAGAGACAGAGAGATACAGAATCTGAACCAGGCTCCAGGCTCCAAGCTGTCAGCACAGAGCCCAATGTGGGGGCTTGAACTCAAGAACTGTGAGATCATGACCTGAGCCGAAGTTGGACACTCAACCTACTGAGTCACTCAGTCGCCCCTTTTCTCCTTACATTTAAAGAAAATGGGTTTGTGGACCTGTAGAGTTTTTTGGCTGAATTTTGCTGATTCCATCTCCATGGTGCTGCTAACATGTTTTTTTGTTTTCTGTATTTACAGTAAGTTGGTAGTTGGATCTAGATGCTTGAGTGTGTTTGGATTCAGTTTTTTGGCAAAGCCTACTTTGTAGGTAGTACTGTGTTCTATCAGGAGTAGGCACGTAGTCTGGTTGTTTCTTTTTTGCGTTAACAGCCACTGATGCTCAATAAATAGATCTATTAATTTAATAAAGATTCCAAGATGGTGATGTTTTAATTCTATCATTCCTTCCTTTATATTCATTAGTTAAAATATTTCTATCAAGAGAAACTTCCCTGGTAAATGGGGCATGGCTGGAAAGGGGCCACGCCCTTCCCCATCACTCATTTCATGTTCAAGGGGAGCCTCTTGCTGAACTGCTTGTAAATGATCTGTTTCTGGGTCGGGGTTTCAGATGTAACAGAGCACTTTCCTGGCTGTGATCTACTGACCATCAGGCATGCACGCAAAAAAGGAGCTTCCCTTCAACAACTGTGTTTGGTTACCCAGTGTGGTCTAGAGCCCTTTTCAAAATAAGAAGTTAGTTTCCTATCGTTCTAGATGACCAATTATTTTTTAGTATTATTTTGAATTCATAGATTTAAATATATTTAATGTGTTTCAAAATGTTACAGTTACCTGTTGTGATGCTAACATTGTCCCATCTTTGATCAGTGGAAGTCCCTCCAGGTTGACTTCTGAGCCTAGTGCTTTGACAGTTTCCAAGCCATCCCCCATGAGGAAACGTTCCAGGTTTCCCTAGTACATTTCCTGCCCCAGGTCTGGAATCAGCCATATTGCTAAGAAATCTTTATGTCTTTTTGTGGGAAATGGAAATTAGGTACTAGGGATGCTCTTTGCTAATGGATTAGTTATTCTTTTCTAGGCCTCTTTAGTGGGCAGAACTAGGAAATATATATTATCTTGTGAATTATATGGCATATAGGAATTTTAAGTATATTGGAATTATACTCTTAATTCCAATCAAAATTCAGGGCTAAGGGGTTTTTACTGGACCTTTTCTATCTAACATTTATTCTCCTTTCTTCCACAACAAGAATTCTGGCCTTTAAGGACAACCAGGAATAACAAAACCAGAATATTATGTAATTACTCATTTGTTTCCCCATATATCACACAAAGTAACCATACTCTACCAACAGTCTATTCTCTTCATGATTTAAAATAGTCTGTGTTGTCAGAGTATGTAACCATTACACGTTATGATCTCCCTCTTATAATGTTCATTTAGTGTTATAATTAATACATAATAAATATATATTAATTCTCACCACCAACCTTTGTATCCGTGTATCCCTCAGTCGTTGTGGTTGTCTGAAGTGCCTTCTGTAGTAGAGTTCTCAGAAAAGACTTGTGGAAACAATACTCTCTGAGTTCTTGCCTGCTGTCGTCTCTGTATATCAATATTAATTGAGTTTGGTTTGTTAGGGTGTAAAACACTAGACTCACATTTTCTATGTGTATCTTAAAGAGATAATTTTTTTCTGTCCCAAAGCATTGCTATTAAAATTGAAGATACTCTTCCATATAAGTGACTTGGTCTCTTTTCCTGGATGTTCAAAGTACTTTTTTCTTTATAGAGTCCATCAGTTTTATCAGAATATGTCTTAGTGTTGTTGGTCATTGTGGCTTAATTTTCTCAGATGATGCGCTCTTCCAGATCTTTTGTATTTTATCAATAGTTTGTTTTTTAGCAGTATTTATTCTGTTTCCTGTTGTTTCCTACTTCGGGGATTCCTGTTATATGCATGTTGGAGTTTCTTTGTCTTTCACTGTTGCTTGTTCTCAAATCCTTTTTATTGCTTCATTTCTTTATGATTTAAAAAAATTTTCCATTTCATGTTCTTTTCTCTTTTAGTTTAGTGCGTATGTATTTATTTAGAAGATTTTGTTTTATTTTATTTTTAAATTTTAGTATATGTGCTTGCCAAAGCAAGCACTATCTTATTTTTTAATTAATTAATCTAAAAAATTTATTTATATTTGAGAGAGCAAGCGAGTGTGGGTAAGGGGCAGAGAGAGAGGGAGAGAGAGAATCCCAACTAGGCTCTGCACCGTCAGCGCAGAGCCCGACAATGGGGCTCAAACTCACAAACTGCAAGATCATGACCTGAAGCAAAATCAAGTCAGACGTTTAACTGACTGAGCCACCCAGGCTCCTCTAGATTTTATTTTTAAATAATGTTTACACCCAGCATCATCAGGCTCAAACTTAACAACCCCAGGATCAAAAGTTGCATGCTATACCACCTGAATCAGCCAGGTGCCCCCTAGCTTAGTATTTATTTTTAAAATTATTTTTTCATTTATATCTAATTCCTTTTATGTTCTGATTCCTTTTATGTTCCTTCGTGAATTTTTGTAATTAAACGTTTTTTCATATCTTCTATTATTAATACTTTTCTTTACCTTTCTTTACTGTTTATGAAGCAGTAGGTTATCGTTTTCGTCTGTTTTGCATACATATCTTTCTTGTGTGATTTCCTTATCTGTAGGGATGTGATTCTGCGCTTCTTTCTTAAAATAATTTTTGGGTGGTATTTGATCATGGTATGTTTTTGTTCACTTTTACACGAAACTTGGTTTTCTTGGAGATTCCTGGTTTAGGCAGGCTTTTCTAATGTCATGGCTCTAGAGCTCCCTCTTCTGTTTTTTCTCAAAGTGGTAAAAAAATATGGCAGTTTGTTGAATGAAGTTGGGTCCTGTTTCCCTTCCTTGCTTTTATCTGGACTCTTCTGTTTTCTTTATAGTTCTGTGCTAGTCAGTTTGGGTTCGAATTACCATATATTTCTTAGTGTGAGGCCTTGTCCTAAAAGACAATTTTAAATGGTTAGTTTGGAGAATTTTTAAGGATTTAAGTGTGCAGAACTCCTCTTGGTTCTAGCTGCTGTTCTCAAATTGGCCCTCTGAGCTTTGTAGTGAGTTCCTGATGGTTCTTTTGAGGGTCTTAGGTTCAACCAACGGTCCATGGTTCCTTCTGCTTCCTCCTACATGTGGGCTGATATACACTGTTGTCTTTGTCAACCCTGCCCAATTATATTTTCAGTTTTGTGAGTCTACCTTATTACCTAGTGTTGTTGTAGATATCATTCTTAGGTTTTTGGCTTTGATATCTTAGTTGCTGTAGTTAATTTTTTTGTGGAGGGTTGGAATAGAGATTTAGTAAGACTCAAAAACTGTCCCGTCACTGCTACCATCTTCTGAAAATCTTCTGAAAAACAATTTTTAAGAATTGAAGATCTAGGGGGTACCTGGCTGGCTCAGTTGGAAGAGTATGCAACTCTGATCTCAGGGTAATGAGTTTGAGCCTCGAGCCTGACGCTTGGCGTAGAGATTACTAAAATAAATAAAACTTAAAAAAAAAGAATTAAAGATCTAAAGTAGATGATTGACCTATGTTAAATCAAGATGATAGGTGGTTTTTGGTATTGTTCTGTATGCTTAAGATAGTTTATGATTAACAAGATTCAAATCTAGCAACATGTAATGAGTCGTGCAAATACTTTTTTTCCTTCCTTTCCAGTGTGTATGTCTTTGTTTTCTTTCCTTTTTCTTGTCTTATTGTGTTAGTTAGGATCCCTACCTAGTATAGTATTCAATAAGAATGCCAGAGTATACATCCTTACGTAGTTCCTGGCCTTGGGAGAAAAACATTCAGTCTTTCATCATTATGTTTGATGTTAGCGGTGGATTTTTGTAACTGTCCCTTATTAAGTTGAAGACAGTACCTTCTATTACCAATCTGCGGAGAGTTTTGGGTGATGAATTTTATGAACTGCTTTTTCTGTATCTATTAAAATGATTCCATACTTTTTCTTCTTCAGTATAGTGAATTATATTGATTGGTTTTTGAATGCTGAACCAATCGTGTGTGGCTGAGATAATCCCCCTCATGATGTATTATTCTTTGAATTTTTAAAAAATGTTTATTTTTGAGAGATAGAGCATGAGTGAGGGAGGGGCAGAGAGAGGGAGACACAGAATCGGAAGCAGACTCCAGGCTCTGAGCTGTCAGCACAGAGCCTGACATGGGGCTCGAACTCACGAACCATGAGATCATGACCTGAGCTGAAGTTGGATGCTTAACTGACTCAGCCACCCAGGTGCCCCTATTCTTTGTATTTATTGCTGGATTATTTGCTCAAAGTTTGTTAAGTAATTTTAGTCTGTGGTCATGAGAGATACTGGTCTGTTTTTTCTTATAATGTCATGTAACAGAATATCTTTGTATGGTTTTGGTATCAAGATAATGCTGGGCCTGATAGAATGAATTGGAAAGTTTTCTGGAAGGGTTTGTGTAGAATTTTTGAGAAGAGTTTGTATAGAATTGGTATTATTTTGACTTAAATGTGTGGTAGAATTCATGGTGATGTCATCTGGGCCTGGAGTTTCGTTTATGGAAATGTTTTTAACTGCAAATTCAGCTTAATGGAAACAAGGGTGTTCAGGATGTCTGTTTCTTCTGGAGTGAGCTTTTGATAGCTTGTGTGTTTCAAGGATTCTGTCTTTTTCATGTAAGTTAAAACATATGCTGATATAATTAGTTGTTCGTATTATCCTGTTATTATCATTTTAATGTCTGTAGGATATGTAGTTATGTCCCTTCTCTACTGCTTCATAGTGTAATTTCTACCTCCACTGTGTTTTTTTTGGAGTCTCCCTAGAGGTGTATTTTATTTTATTTCATTACATTTTTCATTTTCTTTTATTTCATCAGTTTATTTTTAATCTTCTCACGATTAAATCAGTTTTCCTCTATTTTTCTGTTTGATATCTCCTTTTTTCTTTATTACTAATTTTCTCTTCTTGTTTTTGGATTTTACTTTTTTTACTAAGGTGAAACTAGATCATTTAAAAAAAAACTTTCTTCTTTTCTAATATATATGTTTTCTACTGTAAATTTCCTGCTAAGAATTGCTTGACTGTATCCCATAAACTTTGCTCCCATTTTGTTCTTGATTTCTAACTTAGCTGTATTAATGTTGGGGAACATGATCTTTATGAAATAGTCTTTGAAGTTTTCAAGACTGACTTGTAGCCTTGTGTGGAAGATTCATGTCTCGGGATTTTTATTATTTGCTTTATATTTGATAAGGAATAGTAAGTCTTTGAGTTTGTTTATCTTCTATTTCAGGTCTTGGTATGGTGACTCCTGTGAATGATCTGAGAGGGTCTGATTCAATCGCCTATGACAAAGGGGAGAAATTATTGCGGTGTAAGTTGGCAGCATTTTACCGACTGGCAGATCTGTTTGGATGGTCTCAGCTTATCTACAATCACATCACAGTGAGTATTAAGTGGGGTAGTAACTGAGTGGTAAATGGAATGTTATGTGTCTGACATCACTGCTTCCCATTTAGGAGAAGAGGAGGGTCGACTGAAGTAAATCTTAGAACACTTTCTTTCTGATTCCTGATTGCAGAGTATTATAATCTGAGAATTACCCACTTTGAATTAAAAATTATGAGAATAGTAGTTCTTTAAAACTCCTTTCTTGCATGCTAATCTAATAACTGTTTACCAAAGTGCAGTGGTCCTCCATTACATAGGGTTTTGCTTTCCACGGTCTCCGTTACTGTAGTCAACCAGCCCAGAAGCAGGTGATCCTCCTGGCGTATCGTCAGGTCAGCAGCAGCCTCATGCTGCATCACCTCCCGCATCACTCACCTCACTTGGTGTCCACGTGTTGGCACTTCATCATCTGTCATCATTGCAAGAAGGGTGAGTACAGGACAGGAAGACATTTTGAGAGAGCGAGGGAGACCACATTCTTGCAACTTTCATTACAGCGTATGTTACACTTGTTCTAGTTTATTATTAGTTGTGTTGTGAACCTCTTACTGTGCCTAATTTATAAATTAAACTTTATCGTAGGTATGTAAGTGTAGGAAAAAACAGTGTATGTAGAGTTTAGTATTGTCTGCTGTCCACAGTTTCAGGCATCCGTGAGGGTCTTGGAACGTCTCTCCCATGGATAAGGAGGAGCTATGTATAGGCAGTTCCCAAAATTCTTTATATGCCTAAAAACCTAAGAATGAAGGTATTTTTTTCCTACTCTGACCAAAGCCTTCTATTTCTCTTGGTTATTTATTTCTTCAGCTACTCCAGTTTTAGCTATTTTTCAACATGATCAGGACTTCTGTTTTCTTCAGTTGATTTTGCAGTAAATATTTATTGCGTGTCTCTTGTAAATATTTATTCAGTACAAGCCTTGTTCTAAGTCTGGGGTTATATCAGTGAATGTGACAAGTCCTGCCTCTGTGGATCTTCCTTCCTGCATCCCTGTCCACTGGCCCACATTCACTCCCTCTTTGGTTCAGCTTGGATTTCCTGGTGCTACATCATTTCGGTAACACTCTTTGCCAATGCTGTCCTCTCCCTCCTGCACCCAAACAGCTAATCCTGCTGCAGAGAGTCTCAACAGGGCCCACAGGCCTTCTCTGTAGGTTACAGACCCATGACACTGCCTGGCACCGTAGGACGTCTCACTTAGGAGCTCACTCACTACTCTCTCACTACTCTCTCTACTACTGTCTTTGGAACTCCTGACCTCTTTTCTTTTTAAAAAAAAATTTTTTTTTAATGTTTATTTATAATTTTTGAGAGAGACAGAGGCAGGATGCGAGTGGGTTAGGGGCAGAGAGAGAGGGAGACACAGAATCCGAAGCAGGCTCCAGGCTCCGAGCTGTCAGCACAGAGCCTGACGCGGGGCTCGAACTCATGAGCTGTGAGATCATGACCCGAGCCGAAGTCGGACACTCAACCGATTGAGCCACCCAGGCGCCCCTGGCCTCTTTTCTCTTATCAAATGACCACAGTGTGTCACAGAGAAAAGGGGGACGCCTGACTGATGTTTGCACCCATTCTGTGCTCCTGAGCACACCTCCTTCCTACCTGCAGCCAAACTTTGTTTCCCAGTTGGAATTTCATCTCTGTTGCCTTCTTAGATTCCTAATGCACCATCAGCCTTCTATTTTTTTCTTTGCTTTTCCAAAGAGATAATCTTTCCTTGACTCTTAAACTGTTCCAGTCTGTTTCTTCATTTATTTTCCTTTGTTGAATATTTCAAATTTTTAGTACAGTGCCTACCAATAGTAATAAGTGCACTTCACAGGGATGTCTAAAGAGGAAGTTGTAATCCTGCTGATACTCTTACCTTCTTCAGGCAACTGGTGTTAACAGCTGTTTAAATTGTTTTATCCTTTTCTCTATACCCAGCACACGTGTAGGTGGTGTGCACATGTGGACTTGTAAGTGGTGCTGGGCTCAGTTCCAGCGTGGACTCCAGGGTGGCGGTCTGGAACCCACCTTTGTGACCAGTGCACTGTGCTTGTGGCATGTGATGTGGATCTTTCCAGAGATACCGAGTTACTCTCCCCTCCATCTCTTCCCCCTGTTGCCCTTAAAGTTCGCTTTTCAAAACGCAGACCTGGCCCTGTTGTATCCACACTGTCGTGCCTGTTGTATGCACACTGTCGTGCCTGTAGGACGCTGCCTCCACCCTAGTGCCCCTGCTTTATTTCCCCCGAAGCAGTTCCCATCATCCATACTTGACTTTTGCCTTTTGTCATCCGTCTCCACTCGTGGGAACACTGACTCTGTGAAGGGTGCCTCTGTTGTGTTTCCTGTTGTGTCCCCAAGACCAGGAGCCGTGCTGGGCGTACAATAGGCATACAGTGAACCCTAGGGTGAAATCCCCCAGACCGAAATCTGGCCTCAGTAAAAACATCAAACAGGAACTCCGTGGTGCCTTTTGGTGTTTGGTCAGAAGGTCCCCTTCAGCTGCCAGAAGTGCCAGTTCTGTTTCTAGTGCCTGCATGGAAATTGCTGGCACCTGAGGCTGATTATGCCCGACCAAGTGCTCTGTGCGGAGATTTAATGCTCAGTGGTTGGCTAAGAATTAGTTCCATGAAAATGTTACAGCTGTAATAGGAAATGTAATCCTTGGCTTTAATAATACCTTCACATTTTGGGGGGGTGTTTAAAATGCTGTTTACCAGTAGTCCTGGTATCAATGCTATTTAAATAAGTTTAAATTGCCGAAATTGCTCCCCCTGCCCTTTATTCAGGACTTGGCAGAATTAAAACATTAGTTAAATGTTTACTATTCTGTAGATGATCTGTGTGGCCCTTAATACTGAGTAAAAAAGATTTTTAAGCACCAAAATATTTCCTGTATCTTGTGAGCTAGAGAATCTTTGAGGGAAAAAGTTTTATTTTTGTTTATTTTAACTACTTGTGGTATACATTTTTTGTATTATAATCTAAATGTTACCGTATAAACACTTAACAGCAAAGAAATACTAACGATATTTATCAGTGCAACCAGAAAGTGCGAACAGGTCATGGTGACCTTTCTGGGAAAGAGGACCATAGGGATTTTCTGCTGAAGGGATTTAGAGTGCTGGCAGGCATTAGGAGATTGGAGATGATTGTCTGAATTAGATCTCTGTCTTAAGATCGCATTAGGTTTAGAGAAGCTTTGGGGGGTGTCAATAGCTGGGGCCTTTCCATCCCTAAATGCCTCTGGTGACAGTGGAGTGCTGGGTTCAGCTCCATGTGGACTCCAGGGAATGCTAAACCTCAGGTGGTGGTCTGAGCCCACCTTGTGACCAGTACACTGTGCTTCTGGGACATGATATGGATCTTTGCCAGAGATACTGAGTTGGGTGTATTTGGTTTTCAGTGAGTGACCTTAAAATTTGTGACATGAGTAGTCAATCTCAGTGAGGGTAACGCCAGTCTCTTAGACACCAGAAACCTTACTTGGAGGGGCACCTGGGTGGCTCAGCCAGTTAAGTGTTAGACTTTTTTTTTTTTTTTTAATATTTATTTTTGAGAGCACGAGTCAGGGGAGGGGAGAGAGACAGAGAATCCCAAGCGGACTCTGCGCTGGCAGTGGGGCTTGAACTCATGAGCCGTGAGATCCTGATCTGAGCCAAAATCAAGAGTCAGACGCTCAACTGACTGAGCCACCCAGGTGCCCCGTGTCGGATTCTTGATCTCAGCTCTGGTCTTGATCTCTGGGTCCTGAGTTCAAGCCCTGCATTGGGCTCTGTGCTGGGTGTGAAGCCTACTTAAAAAAAACAAAAACAAACTTACGTGGAAATATCCTTCACTCTTTTTTCACTTTACATCTGTATTTAGCATCTTTTCTTTCTTTTTTTTTTTTTTTTAAATTAATGTTTGTTTTTGAGAGAGAGAGAGAGACCAAATGCAAGCAAGGGGAGGGGCAGAGAGAGGGAGACACAGAATCTGAAGCAGGCTCCAGGCTCTGAGCTGTCAGCACAGAGCCCAATGTAGGGCTTGAACTCATGAACCACAAGATCATGACCTGAGCCGAAGTCAGAGATGCTTAACTGACTAAGCTACCCAGGTGTCCCAGCACTTTTTCCTTTTTTTGCTTCAGACTCAGAAAATCATATTTTAAGCTTTTTCCATTAAAATATGTAGATTTATTAGGCTCACTCTTGGAAATACATGTTAATGAAATATGTCAAAGAAGAAAAAGTGATAGCATTATATATAATAATAAAGTTTGAGTCTGAATATCCAATGGTAGGTGGAAAATGCCCCAGTTATTCAACATCAGTGTGAGGGAATGTTACATACTATGAAAAGTATGTATATAGACCATGTGGAAAAAATGAAAAATAGTTATTACAAAAGAGGGAATATAAAATGTATACTGTTTATAACTATGAATTATGCCATAGAGACTAGGAAACAAGAAGTCATTAAAAAATGGTATGTAATAGTTTTTTAATGTGGAACCTGATAGTATGCTTGTAAAGTTTATAGGGAAGACGAAGTCCAAGAATGGCTAAGATGAACTAAGTGAGAGTTTTTTCCTATTAACTGAATTTGTAAAAGTGATACTAATTAAAATAGTGTGTTTTGGGCGAAGGAAGAGACAGACCAGTGGGACAGAACCGAGCCCAGAGCTGGATCTCATTTATTGAAATCAGAGGCACAAAAGAGTCTGCGTTGCAGAGCACTAGAGTGCACTAGGCAGTAATTGGTGCTGGCACAGTTGGAGTGAAAAATTGAAATTGGAAAGTTGCATTGGATTCCCACCTTATATATTTATACCCACAAAGGAATTCCAATGAATTCAGAATTAAATGTGAGAGGTAACACTTTAAAAATTTTAGAATGGGGGTGCCTGGGTGGCTCAGTTAGTTGGTTGAGAGTCTGACTTGTGCTCAGGTCATGATCTCGCAGTCCACGAGTTTGAGCCCCGTGTCAGGCTCTGTGCCGACAGCTTGGAGTCTGGAGCCTGCTTCAGATTCTGTGTCTCCCTCTCTCTCTGCTCCTCCCCCACCCACGCTCTGTCTCAAAAATAAATAAATACTAAAAAAAAAAAAAAAAAAAAAAATTTGGGATCAATATAGGCAAAAATCATTGACCTTTAACTTCTTAATTATTTATTTTTTAATTTTTTAAAATCTTTATTTACTTTTGACAGAGAGAGAGAGAGTGCGAGCAGGGGAGGAACAGAGAGAGAGGGAAACACAGAATCTGAAGCAGGTTCCAGGCTCTGAGCTGTCAGCATAGAGCCCGATGCGGGGCTTGAACTCACCAACCGTGAGTTCATGACCTGAGCCAAGGTTGGACACTTAACTGACAGAGCCACCCAGGCGCGCCATTGACCTTTAACTTCTGACCTAAGGAAAGAGGTCTTAAGACACAAAAGCACCTATTATAAAAGAAAAGATGGGTCAATTTGACTACTTTAAAATGAACAAATTTCTTATTAAAAGATGCCATAAAGAGAGTAAAAATAGGGGTGCCTGGCTGGCTCAGTTGAAAGAGCATGTGACTCTTGATCTTGGGGTTGTGAGCTCAGACCCCATGTTGGGGGGTACAGATTACTACAAAAAAATAAATAAACTTGGGACAAAAATCAGAGTGTGAAAAAAGAAAACCTACACCTGGAAGATTTTGCCTTACAGGTAACTAACAAACAATTAGTATCTAGAAAAGATAAAGAACTATGAGTATGAAAAGGACAAACCAGTATGGTCATTTTGTGACCAAAAGACAAGAAAGGAATTGCACAGAAGGGGAAATAAGATGGCTCATAAAAATATGAAAAGTTGCTGAACTCATTACTAACCAGGAAATTATAAATTAAAACCACAATGGAATACCATATCACAGACATTAGATTTTAATTTTTAAAGAAGATAATAGTAGAAGCACATTACTGGCAGGAGTGTCTATTTAATTAGGCTCTCTGAAGGTAATTCGGTGTCGCTCTGGAGAAATTTGACCATGTATGCTAGGAGGCAGGTGCAAGAATGTTCACAGCGTTTTTAGTAGCAAAATGGGAATCATGGCCATTGACAGAAGAATGGATACATAAATCGTATACTCATCAGTGGACACTCTACAGCAATGGAAGTGAACACATGATAGGCATGTCTGTCATTGTCTGGAGGAATCTCAAAAATACTGTTGAGGAAAAAAAATGTCACTGCAAAGAAAATACAGTATGATTCCAATTAGTTGAAGTTCATAAACAGATAAAAATGAAACAGTATACTGCTGAGGGATAAATATATATAAGATAAAACTGTAAAGAAAAGGAAGAAGATGCTTAACACATAATTCAAGTTAGTGGTTACTTTTGGGAGTTGGGGGAAGGGACACGGGGCTTCCAGGATACTACACGTCCTCTGTTCTGAAGTTTGTTGAAAGATACATGGGTGTTTGATTTTTTTGTACTTAAGTGCCTTTTGTACTCATGTGCCTTCTAAATACTCTATATGATGTTGCAAGAGAGAACTTTTAATGTAAGTAAAAATATCTGACATTTAACTTTTCCTTATTTTTCATTCCAACCAGTAGTAAATACACAAAGTAATAGTCTGCTCTATGTTTTTTGTTTTGGCCCAACTTGGAAATTGGGGGAATTGTGTGGTTTTGTTGTAGACAGTTAAAAAGGTGCATGCTTTTTAAAGTACAAGAACCGACTTTAGATATAAGCCTAGTGAACTCACCATTAATGGGAAAATATTTTCGGGAAGAATGGAAATCACGTGTGCATTTTTGAAACGCAAAGAGAGCAGGGACTAGGGTAATGGGGATTTAAAGAGAGTGGGTATCATGGAGGTGGATATAGAATAGGCTCATTCGTGGTCATGATTTACTGCCGTTGATCCTGTTACCGCTAGTAATAGTAATCGTGGGGAGATGCCATGTACTGATTATTTATTGTGAGTACCAGCCCTTATCATCCCCTATTTATGGACAAGGAGGCCAGGAGAGCAGGGTCCCCAGAGCAGCACAGACCATACTTGGCAGAGCTGAGATCTTAACTAAGGTCTTACCTGATTGTGGCTCCGCATGATGTCATCCTGAGGGAATCAGGTGAGTTTAGCATGAAAGTGACAGGAGGAGGAGGGTAGTTTCCCTGTATCTGAGAGCTAAATTGTACAAATAGGGGACTGGGTTTGTTCTGTGTTGCACGCTAGGAAGAGTGAAGAGAAATTCAGGAAGACAAATTTCTGCCGTGTGAGTAAGGACGTTTTGATGATCAGGTCTTTCTTGCTTCACTTCTGGCTCGGTCCCCGCCCCCGTGGGTGGCTGTTTGCTGAATGAAGAAGTGAGGCCCAGTGAGGATGTGGTGGGCGCCCCCCTGCCTCAGTACACCTGCCCCGGCAGGCCCCGGGTGTGCATCTGTTTGGACCACTATGGAAGTCACTGTGCTGGTTAGGAAGTTGTACTGAACACCCTAAGTCCTTTCCCACAGATGCCGCGCTCTGCCTGCCTGGCTCTCATTGCCGTTCTTAGACCAGCAGTGAGTGCGTCCCAACCGAATGGCTTTGGGGAATCGTTTGAGTTCTCCCAGAATCATCCTAAAAATGGGCAGGACTCTTTTTTTCCTGTTGTCACTAGTATCTAGCGCAGGTACACGTTGAACGAATTGTGGACAGAAAGCAGTGGAGGAAGGGGCACGATCATGTGTAGAGACTTTCTGAAATCCTTCATCAGCGGTAAGGAGGAGGTCTCTGTTGTTTGTGATTTTTATGATCGTTCATTATCCTGCAGGTTTTGAGGACCAGAAAGTTTTGGCTTTCACTAGTATATGCCTCCGGGATGCCACCTTCTGGCCTGTGATGCTGGTTTGGTAGCCACCAGGTGTTTTCCCTATAAAGTTAATTGTCATGAGTGTGACCAAGATGCACTTCATGCACCTGATAAATTACTACAGCGTAATGATACAAAGCTTCCGGTACCTCATAGCTTCGTGACAGATGCTGTACTTAATGTGCTTTCCTGTGTAGCTCACTGAATGCACACAAGCCTGTGTGTTTGTGGGTGGAAAGAGATGCAGATCATTCCAATTGTATTTTTGAGCTAATTTTCCTTACAGACCAGAGTGAGTCTGTGTGAGTAATTCCTTTCGGTAATTTTCCTTACAGACCAGAGTGAGCTCTGAGCAGGAACATTTCCTCATCGTTCCCTTTGGACTTCTCTACAGTGAAGTGACCGCGTCCAGTTTGGTAAGAATATCCTTTTCTTCTTGGGCGTTATGTGTGTTTAGGTCATATTAGATGATGAAACACCTAACTCTACGGGACATATAAAACCCAAGAAAGGGGACGAAGTTTATGTTTTGTGTGACTAACTCAGAAAAACTTTAGAACTAGTTATACACACTTTAAACTTTGGTTTAAATAATACCTAGTAAGGGTAATTTGAAATCCTCTTGACATTGAAAATTTTGATTTGCTTATTTTCAGGTTAAAATCAATTTTCAAGGAGATGTGGTAGATCGCGGGAGCACTAATCTGGGAGTAAATCAGGCCGGCTTTACATTACATTCTGCAATTTATGCTGCAAGGCCGGATGTGAAGTGTGTGGTCCATATTCACACGCCAGCAGGGGCCGCGGTGAGTGCGTTGCCCTGGTGGCAGCTTACATTTGAAAGCTGTTTAGTGAAAGGCACGCCACGTTTACTCACAGCTGCCCTCTTTTGAGGCAAGTCAATAAACCTAATTTTGTTGGAGTGAAGAAGGTTTTTTCCTAAGTTTGACTTTCTTAAAAGAATTTTTTTCTTTTTCTAAGGGGTCCGTATACTATCCAGTTTTGGAAAACCTGTGTGAGCGCAAGTGTCCGATAGACTTGACAGTTAGCAAATCATAGTGTATTGAGGGTGAGGTCAGATTTCAGTGTAAGTGAAGACTGCAGAGACACCTTGTTGGAGAAGAGGGGTGGGAGGGAGGGGCTCAGGCAGGCCGCAGGAGGAGGCTGTGGACTCAGAAAGGATCAGCTGGAGGCAGGAGACCTGAGCCCACTGATGGGATGTGGGGAGGAGCCAGGTGAGACAGCGAGAGGTTGAGGCCTGGAAACCCCTAGATGTTCTGTCTGGAGCCAGCAAGAGCAGGGCTGGGTCGTGAGAGGAGAGGAGGAATGGCTGTTGCAAGAGGAAGGCACAGACATTGTAGGCTGTTAGGAGACTGGCCTCCGAGCCTAGAACTTTCCCAAAGCCTGCCCCTGCCCAGTCACCGAGCCCTGGCCTTTCTGGTGCTGACAGCCCAGACTTCCCAGTATGAAAATGCCCATTCCGGTATTTGGGACGGTCATGTGACAGTGAAATACTACAACTATCTAGAATTGGCTTTTTATCAGCCATTTTATTCTTTTTTTTTTTTTTTAATTTTTTTTTCAACGTTTATTTATTTTTGGGACAGAGAGAGACAGAGCATGAACGGGGGAGGGGCAGAGAGAGAGGGAGACACAGAATCGGAAACAGGCTCCAGGCTCTGAGCCATCAGCCCAGAGCCTGACGCGGGGCTCGAACTCACGGACCGCGAGATCGTGACCTGGCTGAAGTCGGACGCTTAACCGACTGCGCCACCCAGGCGCCCCAAGCCATTTTATTCTTTAATGACTTTGTGGGCTTATTTGTACCACACATGGATTCAGTAATGTGGAATTATATGATGTTTTAATGTCACGCATATTGGATTGTTTTGATGCATGTTAGACCTGTCTAGTTTATTTTACTTTGAACATGTGGTTCTAGATGTGAACAGAAGAGTTTCGTTAGATCTATCCTTTTCTGAAGTTTTTTTTTGTAAAAAGATGCATGCACTCCCAACCACATGCATTTTAAGGAACTATTTGAGGTCCCTTTGAGAATATGGTTCCAAACAGTTTACCATGTGATATGTTTTAAAACTTACCAAATCACTTCACTTGGTAAGGAAATTCTTCTTACAAGAAGGCTGTGAAAGGAATTTAATGCTGTATCGCCTTTTTTATTGTGGTGTCTTTTTAGGTGAACTTGTATGTGGCATTGTTGCGCCCACCTCTAAACACTATTTGAATCTTTGGAAACTGTTCTTTCATCTTGGTAGAAAACCTTCAAAATTAGCACATTCTGAAGTCAGTTTGGGAAATTTAAGGAAACTGAAGGGCTATATGAATGCTTAAGGTTTTTTCTACTTAAATAGAAATTTTACAGCATAATTATCCTAAACTTCAGAAATTTGCTTTTATGTAAATTTCTGGTTTTGGTTCACCTACGACCTGAGATGAAAAGTGTATCAGAATGTCTCTTTGCAGTGTCCCGATTCATTCAGGGGAAGCGATGGTCGGTCCTTGCGTTAGGGCCAGGGTCATCTTACCCTGAAACCTGAGCTCGCTTGGCATTAGGAGTTTTAAGTGCACATCACTAGCAAGCCCCAGAAGTTAAAGTTCATCCTAAGTTCATAGGTTCATTTATTTCTCAGAAGGTAACAAAATAAAATCTGTCCCCCTGTTTATTTCTTTGAGGAAAGCATGTGCCATGTCATCAATGTGTGACCCTTGATTTCCCTTCATTCATGGTGACTGCGTGTTCTCTAGGTCTCTGCGATGAAATGTGGCCTCTTGCCGATCTCCCCGGAGGCACTTTCCCTTGGAGAAGTAGCTTATCATGATTATCATGGGATTCTGGTTGATGAGGAGGAAAAAGTATTAATTCAGAAAAATCTGGGGCCTAAAAGCAAGGTCAGTGGGCATCTAATGTGGTCTTTATTTTTTTATTTAATTTTTTTTTTAAATTTTTTCAACGTTTATTTATTTATTTATTTATTTATTTATTTATTTATTTTTTTTGGGACAGAGAGAGACAGAGCATGAACGGGGGAGGGGCAGAGAGAGAGGGAGACACAGAATCGGAAACAGGCTCCAGGCTCTGAGCCATCAGCCCAGAGCCAGACGCGGGGCTCGAACT
The DNA here is from genome assembly GCF_014898765.1 of Herpailurus yagouaroundi. Lineage (NCBI taxonomy): Eukaryota > Metazoa > Chordata > Mammalia > Carnivora > Felidae > Herpailurus > Herpailurus yagouaroundi. The sequence goes on along the minus strand of NW_024412376.1, from coordinate 167,056,663 downwards.
CACGGACCGCGAGATCGTGACCTGGCTGAAGTCGGACGCTTAACCGACTGCGCCACCCAGGCACCCCTGTGGTCTTTAAATTATAGAGGGAAGAAGAAAAAGTTAAAGTGTCAGTCTTCTTGCCTCATTCCTTAGGGCTTTCATGTTTCTTTTTCAGGTTCTTATTCTGCGGAACCACGGGCTCGTATCCGTCGGAGAGAGCGTTGAGGAGGCTTTCTACTACATCCACAACCTTGTGGTCGCGTGTGAGATCCAGGTGGGTGGTGGCCACTCTGTTCGGTCTGCAGCTTATCTGGGTGTTTGCAGCGTTTTCATAGAGTTTTGGTACTTGTTTTGTAGGAATGAGTCTTTGTGTAATCTCTTTGCCAAAGATGAGCTCATGGATTTGGAAATCGACCAGAGCAAATGCCATTTCACTGGCTGAAACTTACAAATGATTACTGGGCTTTCATTTCTAGTTTTCTATTGCTCAAATACGTCAGTCGCCACCATTACGGAGCACCCGGCATCGGGCGGTTCCTAGATGTTATTACATGTTCTTTCACTTGCCCCTCACAGCACTGTTTGTGAAAAAGCACGTGCAGGGAGGCAGAGCCTTGCCCCTGGCCCGTGTCTGTGAGCGCCGCTGAGCCAGGTCTGCTCAACCCCAAGTCTGCACTCTGCATGTTACCTTGACTTACATTCAATGCAGTACTGCAGTCCCCAGGCTCCTCATACGGTCTTCAAAGGTGCTCTGCTTCCCCATTTCTCCTCCAAGCATGAGTGCTCAGTATCTTTGTCATGCTAAAGACGAGCTTCTGAAAATAACCTTGTGTGTGAATAGTCTGTTGCTGTCCATCCTCCATGTTTTATTCTTACACTCTGATGACTTGGTTTCTTTTGAAACGTACATTTCTGTTTCAGTCATCTCTTGTAGTCGTCTGATCCTTCTGCCCTCAGTAACGAACTAAAACTACTGTTTGCTTGTTTTGGAAAAGGTTCGGACTCTGGCCAGTGCAGGAGGGCCAGACAACTTAGTCCTCCTGGATCCTGGCAAGTACAAAGCCAAGCCCCGTTCCCCAGGGTCCCCGGCAGGGGAGGGTACCAGCTCACCTCCCAAGTGGCAGATTGGTGAGCAGGAGTTCGAAGCTCTGATGCGGATGCTCGATAATCTGGTAAGAATGTTGCTACCACCTGACGGTAAAGCTTTTGTTCTGAAAGCAGAAGCGTTCGTGTTTTTATAGCAAGTGAAATGGCGTGAAACTCTCTTCATGCAGTATCTGAGCGCCTTCACCCTCAAAAATCATGAAGAAGCACCGGGCAATATAACTTCTAAGCTAAATCATGGCAAAATACAGAAGTGAGGGTTTCTTATCTTCTTTTGTTGTTTAAAGGTAATCACACTTGGACTATGTGGGGACAAGAGCACAGAGAATGCCCTGCTCTGAAGTAGGCTCCTGGGTTGGGGTGCCTGGTGGTTCAGTCGGTTGAGTGTCCGACTCTTGATGTCAGCTCAGGTCATGATCTCCTGGTTCGTGAGTTTGAGCGCTGAGTTGGGCTCTCTGCTGACAGTGTAGAGCCCACTTAGGATTCTCTCTCTCTCTCTCTCTCTCTCTCTCTCTCTCAGTCCCTCCCCCCACTCATGTTCTTTCTCTCTCTCAAAAATAAAAATGAAAATAACTTAAAAATAAAGGAAGTAGGCTGCTGGGTAACTTGCTCCTAGAGTAGCAGCCAGCTCGGTGCCCATCCTCCCACAAGCAAGCCATCTGGGGGTGCCTTCTACATCTGCTAGCCATGTGCTTTGTCTTTTGTTTTAATGTAAGTTCTAGCTACGTGGGGCCTGATTATTATGTTTCACAGACATTTGCTGCTGATTTACTGTGTTGGGGAGACCCCTTCCTCCAAATTGCAGGGACACGGAGCCTAGCACAACACAGAAGCTGGACGCGGTGTATTAAGCATAATAAGGATGTTCTGATGTTACCAGCAGGATGTGGTCTGTGTTAGAGGGTTCAGTGAGGGATCTCATCCATTTGCAAGCATCAGGGAGAAAACTTGATGTGGATGGCACTTGGAAGTGATCTTGGAGAGTAGGTAAAATTGTGGTAGGCCGAGTTGGGAGAAGGAAGGTGTGTGCGTGACTGAAGACACTACAGTAGGTGTAGGGGGTGGGGACATGCCTTCCAGGCACTTGTCTGGTGTGAGCAGGTTCTTTAAATATTTAGGTCAAGGTGTTATAAGACGTAGGACTCTGTCTCACAGAGATGTTGGGCTCTGTGCCTGCTGTGGTGTCACGCTGTTTAGATGGAATTCGGGAGAGTCCATCATCTTTCCGCATGACCTCAGGTGGTATAGACACAAGGACCTGTCCCAGGAGTGTGGGATTGAGAAGCCTCCGGAAGGGCTGGAGTCCCCATGTGTTGCTGTGGCCATGCTGGGCACCCTAGATAGCATCTCCAGGGCCAGCGGGGTGCATTTTAGCCTAGCAGGAAAGAGTCCCGACTATTGGACCAGGTCACACAGGGGAGGGGTGGCTTTGGAAGGCGGGAAGCTCAACTTTCTTGAAGATGTTGGAACACAAAGAATTCATGGATCTGATTCAGGGGTGCTAAGTGTCCTCAGGGGCTGGATTTGATTAGTCAGGGGGGAGTGAACACAGAAAGCAGAATCTTCTATAACTTCTGAATTCATTTGCCCTGTACAGGGGGATTGCATTTACTGACCATCTACTGTTGTGCCAGGAGCCATTAACAGGACACAAGGAGTTCATGACCTACCCAGGGAGGTGGACAAACAGATCCCACATGTGGCTGTGCATCTGTGATTTGGGTCCTGACAGAGCACAAGGAGAGCTGTGGAGGCAGAGACACAGGGCATGGGCCAGGACTGGTCTCGGGAAGCAGGGGGAGGAGTGAGGCGCACTAAGAACATGGAAGAAGCAGCTGGAGTTAGGTGGCAGGGGCCAGTGGTGTCCCAGGTGTCAGTACTGGGAGGCAGATACCCCCAAGGGGCCCCACGAGGCAAGGAGTGCTGGGGCACCCTGTCTTACAACCTCTCTTCTTTCCTCCTGACCGTTGCTCTGGTTTCACTGCTCTTTACTTGGAAGTCAGGTAGCAATCAGAAGAGAGGACCAAGAATCGAGAATACCAGCCCACCATGTCTTGTGTCCTCAGCGCATCCTAGAAGGTGGAGAGAGAGAAATCAAAATCAGGCAATAACTCTTAATGTGATAGAGGAGGGAGAGAGAGGACAAAAGATGAATAAGTGAAGTGCTCATTGCAGGGGTGTTGGTATTCAGTGTCCCTGATGTGCACAGGTTGTTATTGTCATTTTGATATTAGAAGGCTGTGTAGTTTGTAAGAAATAATAATTATCATTACGGTCCATGTTTTAACTTAGCATTCTTTTTTTTTTTAATGTTTATTTATTTATTTTTGAGAGAGAGCATGAGCAGGGAAGGGGCAGAGAACGAGAGAGAGAGAGAGAGAGAGAGAGAGAGAGAGAGAGAGAGAGAGAAATACCAATCAGGCTCCGTGCTGTTAGCACAGAGCCCAGTGTGGGGCTCAGACCCACAAAACCATGAGATTGTGACCTGAGCCGAAACCAAGAGTCGAATGCTTAACTGACTGAGCCATCCAGGTGCCCCTTAACTTAGCATTCTGACTAACCATGTATGTTTGCCAGTAATTGAGTAGGGTAGACAATAGTTGAAGATTCTCATACTGTAAGAACTATTTTAACGTACACGGAAGAACTGCTGATTGCTTCCCAAACATGAAGATCTAATTCTAGCTTTTCAAAGAAGGAAGGAATCCATATGTGTATCTATAAGCCATACAGTAGATGTGAGGTCCTAGTATTGCCTCTAGTTTTGGCTTGACAGCATTTAAAGGGGAAGATTAAAGAATAAAACCATACCCTCTGAGGATAAAATTTTGCAAAGTTCTGGTGGTTTATCCTTCCATCATGGAGACTACTCAGGAGTCTTGGCTCCCTCAGCGAGAGGAAACTTGAGTTAACAAGAACTTTATTTTTCTGAAGATAGCCTTTTTACAGTGGAGCCATTATCTTTTATTATTCCTCAACAAAGCATGCTCATCAGTGGAAAAATTGCAGGGTAGACATTTACCGATCTTCTTGAGGATCGTGGTGGGAAAACAACCACTGAGGACTGTGTTTCAGAATTGTCACCACCCCGTTTTTAATGTAGTAAAGGGATGTTGGTATGCCAGTGGTCTCCCAAAGAAGAGAAGCATCCAGAAGGGAGAGAATTCCTGAATTGGGAGAAACGTGAATGATTCTAAAGCACCTCAGCAAGCAGGACACAGGCCGGGGCCCCTCTAATGTGACAGCCCTTATTCTCCTGTCCTTTATAGTGAAGGTGCCGTGAGTGACTCGGTACAGACGTGAAACGGCGAGTCAGGAGCAAACTGAGCCAGGTCCTTGGCCTAGGGTCTCACAAGGTGGTGGCCGGGATTGGTTCCCATCAGAAGGCTCAGTGGGGCAGAACCCACTTCTGAGTTCCAGACAGAATTCTGTGGATAGAATTCATTTTTCTTACTGCTGTAGGAGTCATGGCGGCTCGCTTCTTTAGAGCTAGCAATGGACAAAAGACTCAAGATGGGTGCCAGCCTCCTATGTAGTACATCCTGCATCACCTTTGCCAAATTCCATGGGTTAGAAGCAAGTCAGGTCCTGCCCACGCTCCAGGAGGGAGGGTGTTACAGCAGGTGGGGACCATGGAGCGGGGGGGAGGGGGGGGCACCATAGAGTCTGTCTGCCACACCCACCAGCTGCTATGCACTGGGTTGGAGGGATGGGGAACACATCCTCCTTGCCTTGGAGAGATTGTCCGTGGGGATTGGCAAACAGGTTGGTCCAGCATGTGGGCTAAGTGCTATTGCAGTGATGACAGAGGTGGGAACTACTGGGGCTCAGGCCTTAAAGCCTAGTAAGTGGTCATGAGGCAGAATTGAAGGTTGATCTCGAAGATTGTTACATTCAAAGAAAGAACCAGGTTTCACGAGGTGTACTTGTTTGGCCTTCCCCAAAGATTATTACGGTATCTTATCTAAACTTTATCTTAAAAGGTAAAAAAAAAAGAAAAGAAAAAGAAAAAAAATTAAGTACGTTGTTTAATACGATCTTTACTGTAGACAGCAGCAAGTAAGCCCATTTAAGTATTCAGTTTATTAGTATTCAGTTTAGTAACTTTTAAAAACTGGGGGCACCTCAGTGCCTCAGTTGGTTAAGTGTCTGACTCTTGATTTTGTCTCAGGTCAGATCTCATGGTTCCTGAGTTCAAGCCCCATATTGGGCTCTGCGCTGACCTTGCGGAGCCTGCTTGGGATTCTCTCTCCCTCTGCCCCTCCCCCATTTACACACATGCACTTGTTCTCTTTCTCAAAATAAGTAAACATTAAAAATTTTTTAAAAACTGAACACACTGTAGAACCAGTATCCAGATCAAAAAACAGTAGCACGGGGTGGGGGGGCCTGGCTGGCTCAGTCGGTAGAGCATGTGACTCTTGATCTCAGGGTTATGAGTTCAAGCCCCCCGTTGGGCGTGGAGCCTATTGAAAACAACAGCAGCAGTGATGACAGAACAGCACCTCAGAATCCCCTGTACCCTTTCAGGTGCTTCTTTCTGTAATTTTTATAAGTGATGAGTGGAGTAGTGTTCTTTCGCATTTGGTTTCTTTGACTCAGCATCACATTTGTGAGGTTCATCCTAATGTTGCACCTGGTGATGGAGCATTTGCTCTGAATCCGGCCCCCTAGTCCGTTGCGTGGATGCTGCAGTTTGCCCATTCTGGTGTTGCTGGCTTTGTCTAATCTGCGGTCAGGATTTTGGTGAATGTTTGTGCGTCTCTGTCGGCATGTATCTGGGAGTGCGGAGTTGTCGCGTGTGTGCCTGTCCAGCTTTTGTAGGTATTTCCACGCAATTCCCCAAAGTGAAACTGTTGTGAGATCTGGCATATTGACAGTCTTTCATTCTCTTTGGACCCTAGGGTTACAGAACTGGCTACCCTTACCGATACCCTGCTCTGAGAGAGAAATCTAAAAAGTACAGCGATGTGGAGGTTCCTGCGAGTGTCACAGGGTACTCCTTTGCTAGTGACGGGGATCCGGGCACTGGCTCCCCTCTCAGACACAGTTTTCAGAAGCAGCAGCGAGAGAAGACAAGATGGCTGAACTCTGGCCGGGGTGACGATGCTTCTGAGGAAGGGCAGAACGGAAGCAGTCCCAAGTCGAAGACTAAGGTGTGGACGAACATTACACACGATCACGTGAAACCCTTGCTGCAGTCTCTCTCGTCCGGTGTCTGCGTGCCAAGCTGTATTACCAACTGCTTGGTCTGTGCCTACCTTACTGTTCATAGTTAGATGATGTAGAGCAAGTTGGGTAGCTGGGGCTTCGGAGGCTTTGGGAATCTAGCCTTTCTGACCTGGATTTCGAGCAAACCTTCCTCCTTAACCTTCTTTAGCCCAAACCGGACCTGCTGTATGCATTAGCTATAATTCAAGTAATACTGTCTGCTTGAAACTGCTTAAGATACGCAGCACTTCTTCAGTAACCCCCACATCACCTAACTCTGTGCGTAGCGAAAATACTAAGTAACTTACACATATTAATCTAAAAGTTGGAGCTGACATTTAATTCAAATTATGTTCAAGGAATCCTAATGCTTCATGCACGGAACGGTAGTTCAGTCATAACCTGTTATTTCAGTGTTGTCACCGCCAGACTGCAGTCTGTTCTATAAAGCCTTCAGTGTTTTCTTAAGCAGTTTTCCCTGGTGTCTCACGGGCATTTTCCCAGCTGACCTCGTCCTTTCTTGTTGGCCTCGTTCCCCGCTTGCTGTCCCAAAGCCTCCGAATGCTCTAAGCCAGCTACCTTCTGCATGGACTGTTGCATGTGAGTAGACGGCCGTAGTGGTGAGTCCTGTGGCTCCTGCTGGGTGTGGCATGACCCAAGTGCGGCGCAGGCCATCTGCAGGCACCAGCGACAGACCCTGCGAGGCGCACTTTGTTTCCGTAATCACAGACACGGCCCTCAAAGACACTTTGCTGTCTTGGTGCTCACGTCCTGTGAAGACCGGTCTTCACTGCCCTGTAACCCAGCCTCTGACAGTTCAGCGGCTCCTGTGCCACACAGAGGGGGCCCCTGGAGCGGCCGGGACAGGCACGCAGGTGACCCGTGAGGTTGGATGGCCTAACACGGTGTGCCCCGAGCAAGCATGCGGGGCCTCCTGTTCCCGTAATAACAGTGTTCTTACTTTATAGATTTATTCCAAAGAAGACAGTTCTGTCTTCCCCAGGTGGTTCTGGTGCGCGAGCCTCTGTGCTCCTGAGCAGACTCGTCACGTGGAGCCCGTCTCTCCTCTCTCCTTCCGCCTCCTCCTCCTCTCCCTCTTTTCTTCTCCCTAGTTTCAGCTGTTTTGTTTTTATTTATTTTACTTGTTAAAGGGCGTGGGCCTAAAAACCACCTTCCTGCTGAGGATATACGTACATAGTGCTGAGTTGCCGTGATGAAGTTTTTCTAAGCACATGTGTAGCCTCAGCTTTGAGCTTTATTTGCTATTGTCTTGAAACAATATGAAATCACTTTGCGTGTTTTAGTCAGTGTGCACATTGAAGGGGAGACCTTGTTCAGCACTTAAATTTGTTTCCTACTGCTCCGGAGTATTGGGCATGCCATGCAGTGTTCCCAGGTTGGTATGTTAACTTACAGTAACTGTTCTCAAGTTGCAAACGTGTTCACGCTTCCAAGGTTATTGCTTTAATGTTTTGACTAAAACTTATTTTTAATAAAAAGCTGGAGTTATTTTTATCTGAGAAGATAACTGTCAGTGAGTACCTCACAGCTCGTGCCCATCCCACACTTCCCTCCGCAGCAGCTAATAAGCATTTGCCAGTCTGTTGCTTTCTTTGAAGTCTTACGGTTTATGGCCATCTTACTGCCTCCTGAAAATACTCTCAAAGGCGTAACATTGCTGGCCTTGTTTTAATGTTCAGTGCCCACCCATGCCTCAGAATTAGAATTTGATTGAAAATCTCGTGTGTGATTGGAGATCCAAAAATAAAGACAAAATGTGAAAGGCGCGGTGTGCTGATGCTACGCACTGATATCTAAAACAGCCTTCTGATAAAAACTCATGAAGCGCTTCAAGTTTGTTTGGGATATTTTTGTAACACTCTGAAGTATTAAGTTATATAAAATATTCGACATCACCAAACCCTCCCACCAGGCAGCTACTGTATATACGTTCATGCAGCAATTTTCTTGGGTTGAAAAGCTATGCCAGCAGCACGTTCTAAAGCTGTACTTTATTTTCATGCAAAACTTTGGTGATGCCCACTCTTGCCTCCCAGTCCGGTCTTTCCCTTTACCTGGGTGGCAACATCACATCGCTTTTCATGACCCTGCCATCTCATGCTTCCAGCGGCTTTGGCATTGATGACTCTCAGGGCGGTGAACCAATGTGCTCTGAGGGGTCCCCCCATGGCTAGTCCGCGGGAGTTACAGAGCGTAGCTCTGTCGTCAGCCTCTGCCGGGCCTTCTGGATGGCGTGTGCCGGTCAGTCACGACTCTGGCTTCCACCGTTACTGGTTTCTGTTTGCACACGCCCTGCCCCGATCCCACCGCTGCAGTGACAGGAGGTGTGGTCATTGGTTCATTCTCTGTGATGTTCATGCATGACCAGGTGTGAGACACGTGGGACAGATTGGATGCTGTGGCATCACGTAACCGTTGTCCCAGTTCTGACTTTTCAACTGTTCTTGATGTTTACAGTGGACTAAAGAGGATGGACACAGAACCTCCACCTCCGCTGTCCCTAACCTGTTTGTTCCATTGAACACTAACCCCAAAGAGGTCCAGGAGATGAGGAACAAGGTACGTCGTGGCTGACGTCAGCCCGTGGCAGGAACTTGTGTGCAGGCGGAGGTGGTGGCGGGTAGGACGGAGGTGGCACGTGCTCGCCCCTCGTGGAGGGCTCCCACCATTGCAGCCAAGGCCCTCTCCTTCCACTGCTTGTGCGCCTGTGCTAACAAGCGTGGTGTGTGAGCAGCAGACAGCCTGGGGCCCCGGTTCCTGAACAGATGCTTGCTCCCATAGTGGGCAGAATCGGAAGCAACAGCCTGTTTCTGGCAAGAGCAGCCTTTGCCCCCGCGTTTCAGCGTTCATTCGCTGAGCTGTGAATGTTTGACGTGTCAGATGGAACATGAGATCCACCAGTGTTCACAGCACCACCGTGAGAGGGGCTCGTAGGGAATGTTTCTTCTCGAGGAGTGAGTATGGTTAGAGATCGGTGCTTGCCAGAGCCATCCAGAAGGTGCAGAGAGTCCATCCCCTTGGACTTGTGAACCTCTAAACAGGCCGGACTAGCACCACCAGACAGGCACTGTGGCCATGTGGGGCCCTGAGGGGCAGGGCAGGGGTGCGGCTTGCGCGTGGCTCTGGGGCCCCAGTGCACATGCAGGGTGACTCAAGTCGTGGCGAGTCTTCTCCGTTCTGTTGATGTGTGTTTCTCCTTCTTGTGTCCTCAGATCCGAGAGCAGAACTTGCAGGACATTAAGACGGCTGGCCCCCAGTCCCAGGTTTTGTGTGGTGTAGTGATGGACAGGAGCCTTGTCCAGGTGAGAGCCCAGAGCGTCTGATAGTAGTGGGTGGTGGCTCTAAGGACCGGCCACTCCAAAATTATTCTTGAGTTAGCAGAGAATGATGCTATGAGGTAAGTGTTCTAGGCAAGACCTACCTCTGTGAAAAATCCTCATGATGAGAAACAGCCCCCCACTTTTCCTAAAGTTGTAGACGTAGCACAAGCATGCCCATGGGCCGTGTCCTCCCCAGCCCTGCTCCGTGTAATGCATGCCTGTGTGAGGGTGGCACTCACGCCACCTGCTTTGGGGCCTGGATTTGCCCTGGTTTGGCAGTGTATGGTGGAAGATGCTAGAAGAGGGTGGGTTTAACGGACGTTTCTGTTCTCGTGTGTATTGCTCTCTGCAATAAAGTGCTGCTTGGGGAAAAGTGGTTACAGAGGGCACCTGTAAATGTCTGCATTTACATGCCTTTCTGTAAGAGCACTGTACTTCGTGGCACATTGAAGATAATCGTGTAAGTAGTTATCTCTGAAAATTAAGTTGCCACCTGCTGCTTTAAACGCGACCCTGCAGGGTAGGTGTTTGTGCTCTGAGTTGGGGCAGCCGTGGTCCTGGTCTTGTGGTCTGTGTCTGCACGTGCACCGCCATCACTGCTGCACCGCCGTGGACGGCCGTCTCTGCTGCATGCTCTCAGCCAGCTCCATCCTGTGCTCTCAGTTGCTGTTTCGAAGCCGGGCCTGGCGGGCTCTGATGACTCAGTTTACTGTTGCAGGACGCACCCCTCTCTGACTGTACGGAAACAATCGAAGGGCTCGAGCTTACAGAGCAGACCTTTAGTCCTGCTAGATCTCTGTCTTGTAGAAAGGTACTCACCGCCCTGTCCTTGACCACCTCTCGGCACGCGCTGCCCTTCCACCTGCCCCGTCCCCACCTGTCTGCTCTTGCCGGGCACCGTCTCAGTTACCCCTGCCTCTGCGATGGTCCGAGGTTCCGTTCTGCCTGTTCTGTTCTTTAATTAGAGTGTCTGGTACGAGGTTATTTTTATAATCCTCGGCATCCACGAGGCATCCACGAGGTTGGGGAGAAAGGGCCCCTCTTCACGATGCGTGGCGCATTTCTGAGGGTCTGCACGTGACTCTGGTTAGTGCATGCTTTTGGGTTTCGTTTGCCTTTTATGAGATGTCGATGGCAGAAGGCTCATACGGGCCGCCTGTGGGCAGCGGTGGCTCCCTGTGCAACCTTCTACCTTTGCTTGCTCTGCTGTGACCGCACGCGTAGTGAATGTGGCCATTGGAGGTTGTAGAATTGAAAGACAGCATTTCAGAGGAACAGAAAGTAAAACTGGACAGTTTCTATTGTTGATGAGATATATTTAGTTTTTCTCCTAAAAAAAAAAAAATCCTAGATAATTCTTTAAAAAGTGTTTCACAGGGGAAAAGAGACATGGAAATTTGAAGCCAGGAGTAGTAAGCTGTGTACACGCACACGTTGATGTGGATGGCAGGTGGGAAGTCTGTGTGATGTAACCTGCCCCGTTGGAAGGAGCCCCGTGAGGGCCCTGCAGGTGTGCTGGTGTGCACAGCTCGGCGCTGACAGCAGAAAGCGGCTGCCTGCTCGGTGTTGAGTCGTAGTGACGTTTACCCTGTGTTCAGAGGAGATTTTTAGGGTGTGTCTCTTCAATTCCTACGCCTCCAGTGAGATGCCATCTCTTTGTAGTGATGTCCCAGTTGCCAGAGATTCGTACCAGGGGTTCTGTATCCTGCATGCAACCCTCACCAATGACGAGGTTTTGCATACTTAGGGATTAATTCAGTAGGTCCGTTTCTCCTTATCCTTTGAATGTACTTTGAGCTGCCGTTCTTGGAGGGACTTCTCGGAGCAGGGGAGAAAGATGGCCTTTTTCTGCATGTCTCAGTACTTTGGGCTTTAAGCCGTTGTGGTCTTGCTAGCTCATAATTTTCTTTTCTCTGATGCGTGAAGCTGTGCTGAGTCCATGAGCCCGGGGTGCTTACCATGCGGGGTCTCCACTGTGGCTGCCACCCTGTAGCCCTTGGGCAGAGCTGATTGACACCGTCATTGCTCTGCAGTCTCTCTGGCACTGGGTCACACGTGGTGGCTTCTGCTTGACCTTGTTCAGGCTCTCCGGAAGGTGGGCTGGTTGGCTGTATTTCAAGTGGGCTTTTTCGGCCAGTTCCTCATCCAGCCCCAATTTTTGTTTTTGCTCCGGCATGTCAGACTCGGGTGTGTGTCACCATCACCTGTGAGTGCTTCATCACGTGTAGATGTGGCCCCCCACCCCCGCCTGCCAGGAAGTCAGAGTCGCTGGGAATGGGATTCCTGGCCATTCTGGTGCCTCACCCCCTAGTCTGGGCAGCGCACTCTGGGAGTGCTGCATCCAGGTGGGGTCAGCAGGGGAAACCGCACCCAGCCCAGCCTAGAGGGTGCTCCCGTGCCTGGATTCTTGTTCCAGCTTGCATTTTCTCCAACACCCTCCTGCTGCTCACATTTGCACCCTTGGTCTTTTTCTCATTTTTACGTTGAGAATACGACTCCATCCATGACCTTGACTGAAGCTGTTCCCACATCTTTCGTGCGAATCTCAAAACGCAGACTGCATTGCTCCCTCTACAAGGTGGCCCTGCTCTCAAGGTGGCAAGTTGAGTTTTTCTTTGACAAAGTGGAAAAAGAACTTGGTTACGTGTCCTAGTAACGTCCTCTTCCCAATGAGGCAAATCTGTAGATACCTGCTTTCCATTTGAGAATCTGAGGAACATGTGTCTGGGGCTTAGGAAGTAGGGGCTCTGGGGAAGTCCTTCCCTTTGCTTCCACCCCTCCCTCCCTGGTGATGGCCTTTCACTCAGGCCCTGTCGTCCTCTGCCTGAAGGAGGAGCGGCAACTTGTCAGCCGCACCCTGATGCTCTGGTTCCAGAAGGAATACTGAGCCCAGCCGAAGGCTCTCTTAACTCCACGTTGCACGCGCCAACACGGAAGCTGTGGTAACTGGCCGCCTTTTGGAGGTCATTGCAAGTGAACTGAGCTGTTAGACGTTAGCGCGAACAAGTTCATGCCGACAGCTTTCGGGGGCAGGCCGGGACCGTGCTGCCGGATTTGTGCTCTGTGCACCTGTGTGTCCTTGGGCAGAGTCCCTCTCACTTGGTGCTGTGTGGGGGAAATGGGAGGTGCCTGGGCCCACCTTGCGGTCTTACCTGGTGAACTTGGTGTTGAGCACCCAGAAGCGCGTGGCCCGGCACTAAGAATGTAAGTTCAAATCTGAGTGGGTTTTATGGCTGAAAAGCCTGATGCTTGGAGAGGTCGGGTCACTAGCCACGTTTGTAGTCCACACCAGGCGCCTCAGCCAAGCGCAGAAGCCGTTACTCGGCAGCATCGGTTTTGCTTCGAGCCGCGTTCTGTGGCTGGAAGTGAGGGGAGCAGCGAGAGCCTCTGCGTGAAGAGCAGCCACTTCACATCCTGGCTTCTCAGCCCAGGCTGCTGCCCCGCAGGGGACCCGTTTTCCCTCTGCATCCCGAGCCTTGTTTCCGTCCCCCCAGATAACGCAGTTCCTCTGTCCTCCATTCCGGTCAGAGCCCAGGTCTTGGGGGCTTGGCAGCCGCTTGGCGCCTGGCTGAGGAATTTGGAGGAAGGAGGCTCCCTGCCAGCAGAGGTGGGAACCAAGGTGCCTTGAGGGTCCGGGGTCTCCGTGCGGGAAGGGCCTCGCTTGCCACAGGTGCCTCTGTGGCAGTTGATGCTTGATACTTTATTCATTGCTTGTTCTGAACCGTTGAGTTAAATGGATTTGAACATCTCTCTCAAACTTCGTATCGCCTGGTCGCTTTGTTGGCAGTGCTAGCGGGGTGCACGTGCAGCAGGTCAAGTGCCCCAGCTTGCAGGACACCCCACCCAGCACTTCCTGCTGTCAGCCCAGCAGCTCCTCCCGAGGATGGCACACCTGAAGCCGACGCACAGGAACAGGCTTTACCGAGAAGAGGGATTCGGTTCCCCGTCTTGAGACAGGGCAGCTTCTGAGTGAGAAGCCGGTTGACTTTGGGTCAGCCTTGGTTAGAAAGTGGGCTCCCCTTGACCATCCAGGTTGTCTTGACTCTTCAGGCTCTGTAAGCAGACGTGGCCAATTGCAGCAGGTCCTTCCCGTCTCTTCCTTGGGTCTGCGTCCCAGAACAATCCTGGGGTGCTCTGGATGCTCTGCACCCAGCCTGCTGGACAGTCACCCCTCCATCCAGGTTTTCCAGGCTTTGCCAGGGTAGCAGGTGGCCCAGGTGTCCCCAGTCCGGCTCTGTCCCTCGTGCACATTGGTCGGCACGGCCTGTGTCTGGTGTTTGCCTCTCACTGAGGAGAGTGTTGGCAAACCAGCCTGGCATCAGAATTTTGGCTTCTCCTTTCCTAGGTGGTTTTGGAAGCTCCTGATAAGTAATGCGCACGTGTGTGAGCTCTGGCTGACTTTCTCGGTGAATGAACCCAGGGCATCTGGGGGCCAGCCAGGCTGAGCAGTGGAGTGCGGAGCTGTGCTGGGGCAGGCGAGGGTGGGCTGGACGTCACACGCCCAGGGCTGCCCTCTTGGCTCTCTCCCTCTGAGGCTTGCCTTCCCCCTGCCCTGCCCTGGGTCTGTCTCTTCCCTGCAGACTGGGTGTGACCCGTGAGCTGCTTTCTTTCTGTTTTCTTCTCTTTTCTACATGTTCCTAGTTCTCCAAATTCCTCAGACAAATACTGATATTTTGGGACTTTAAAACAATTTCTTGGGATCCATTTTCGGGAGCTGGTTGTAAGCTAAATACATAGTCAAGAGGACAGAACTTACCTGTGAACTTAGTAAAGTCAGTCTCCGAGCACACCTTCCCTGACCATCGGAACCCTTGACATTTTCTGCTGTCGTGAGGGGGGGCAGTTGACTTCAAAAGTCCACTCTTCCGTCCTGCCTGTCACTGTGGAGACGGCATTCTCCTGGAGGTGCCCGCTCTGTGCTGTCCGTCTGCACCTCATTGCTTTTGCTTCTGAAACCTGAAGGACTCTCCTGTGATTTTTTTTCCTCCTGGTACATTTGTTTTGTGGCATTTAAATTGTGTTTCTCTGTCTCCTACCACTGGAGGCCGCAGTCCGGCCTCTGCCTCAGGGCCCAGGGCGATTCCTAGGCCCCGTCTCAGGGATGCGTGCGTGTGCGTGTGCGTGTGCGTGGGTGTGGGTGTGGGTGTGGGTGTGTGCGCATGCACTCTTGGAAACCCGCCTGCCCCGCCCCGCCTGCAGCCTTGCCCGGGATGGGGGAGAGTCCCCTCTGGCAGGACTCCCACCGACGGGGCGTCCCTCTTTGTCTGCAGGGGGAGCTGGTGACGGCTTCCAAGGCCATCATTGAGAAGGAGTACCAGCCCCACGTCATTGTGAGCACCGCGGGCCCCAACCCCTTCAGCACGCTCACCGACCGGGAGCTGGAAGAGTACCGTAGGGAGGTGCAGCGGAAGCAGAAGGGCCCTGGAGGTGAGCATGCGTGTGCGCGAGTCCTGGGCGAGTCCTGGGCATGCTGGTGCAGGCCACATGGGCTGTCCCCGAAGCAAGAGAAAGCGCTGTGCCCGCTCCTCTGTGCCAGGTGTTAACGGTGGGCAATAAGGTCAGTGACTCACATGAAAGAGCAGCCTTGGGTCTGGTTAGTTCAGAACGTCACTGAGCGCACGTTTCCTAGTCCCGAAGGAATTAGACCATGAGACACACTTGTAAGTGTGCACGGTGCCTGTGCAAGAGACCACGTCGGAGAGCTGAACTTCCCTCCTGCACGAACCTGGAGGGTCTTCCTGTACATGTGTGCTGGCAGGCCCACGGCCCAGCGTGCGGCCTGCTCTGGGTCCCAGACCCAGTGGGGAGTGTGGCCCTTTGCTGGCGTGGCCCTTTGTTTCTCTTGGTAACTCGCTGACGCAGGAGGTCATATTTTATGTTTTTGTAAAATACAACGGGACTATTTGCAGCAAATGAAAATAAATGGTTCTAAGAACCAGAACCTCATGGAGCAGGTTGTTTTCAACTTTAGGTTTTGAAAAGTAGATCCAAGAATTTTGAGAATGCCAGAGGTGAGCCTCCCCCTGCCTCTACCAGGAAGGCTCCAGTGGGTCTGCATCACTTTCCCCAGGCAGCCTTGGTTGAGACCAGCAGACCCTGGGCACAGATGTCCTCCCGCCCTCCCCGCCCAGGAGGTTCATGTTGCCGTCCTCAGGGCCTTAAGTTCTTATCCTGGTCTTTGTAGGGACCACACTTCCTCCTTGGCTCAGCCCCTAGGAATCTGCCTTTAGGAATGGAAGTCCCACAGTGTTCCATGGCCCTGGGTCTGTGGGGATTGACCGGGAACTACTCCCGAGTCTCTGAGTACTGCTCCCGAGTCTCTGATTTGCCCCGATTTAGGTTTTTCTGGTCTTGTTTTAGACTAAATAATACATTTCATAGCTGCTATTGGAATTTGGGTCATGCAAAAAACTGTCGTTTTCGTCTGTGTCACTTTGTTAGGTGTGCATTAAAATTAAGACTTAGTGCATATCGAATCAGAGTGAGCCCAGTCTTCCCGTCACACCAAGCTCTGTGTCTCTGATCGTCACCCTTGCATGTACGCACAGCCCTGCTGAGAGCTCTCTGTGCTGTCACCATAAGTCCCTGCCTCAGATTAGAGCCCTGGGGGTGGTGCGTGGGCCGGCCCCGATTCCAGAGCACACACATGCATCTGACCCTGGGCCCCTCCAGTGTCGGGGGGCCCAGATTACAAGATGTTGTTTTTTTTCCCTTTACGTTTATTTATTATTGAGAGACAGAGACAGAGAGAGACAGAGCATGAGCAGGGGAGGGACAGATAGAGGGAGACACAGAATCCGAAGCAGGCTCCAGGCTCTGAGCTGTCAGCACCGAGCCCGACGCGGGGCTCGAACTCACAAACCGCAAGATCATGACCTGAGGGAGCCTAAGTTGGACGCTTAATCAACTGAGCCACCCAGGCACCCCTCAAGATGTTTTTTTGAGTCAAACCACGAGACATACAGGAGTTTTCCCCATACACGAGGCTCCATGACGAGGGACGTTCCAGCAGTTGAGTGGACAGGACAGCTGTGTCCGTGCTCTGTGACCACAGAGCTGTCAGCAGTGGGAGTGCCAGTGGGGGTGTGCTGCCAGGAGACCCCTGCCCGGCACTGCTGCTGGCCCTTGGCATGGGGGCGGGGGACGGGTGTTGGGTGCCATAGTCAGCACTTCTGGCAGGAGGAAAGAAAGCCTCAGGGCTCTGGCACCTTCTTCTGGTTGAGGGAACTTGTAGGAGATGCGAAGGCCTTTGTTTATAGAAATCGGGCTTCAGGAAGGTGGGTTGGCATCTCTTTGAGATCAGAGGCCCTAATGATTGTAGCTGCCTGTTCAAAATATGGGACCTAGTGATGCTAAGCATTAATATAAAAAGTGTAAGTGAGATAAGGAGATTTAGGGAATTAAGATAATATTAGTATGTATTTTTCCCTAAATGAGAAGTAGGCTTGAAATTTCCTAGATCTTCGTTCGGTCCTAGTACCTGTAATTTTTCCTCTGGTCCTTATCAGTGATTTTATTTCAGAAAATAAAAATACGCTTTATTAGCTGCCAGGTTTAAATTATTGGTAGAAAATGTTCTACATAGAAAATGAAAACCGAGGGGCGCCTGGGTGGCGCAGTCGGTTAAGCGTCCGACTTCAGCCAGGTCACGATCTCGCGGTCTGTGAGTTCGAGCCCCGCGTCAGGCTCTGGGCTGATGGCTCAGAGTCTGGAGCCTGTTTCCGATTCTGTGTCTCCCTCTCTCTCTGCCCCTCCCCCGTTCATGCTCTGTCTCTCTCTGTCCCAAAAATAAATAAAAAACGTTGAAAAAAAAAAAAAAAAGAAAAGAAAATGAAAACCCAGGTAATTCTCATGTTCCATCCCTTGAGGAGGTGAGCAGGGTGAGGGTGCTTGGGACCCTGGGCTGCTAGCTCAGCAGTGGGGAGGCTGGACAGTGAGGACGTGGGGAGGGGCTCCTCCCTGGAGGACAGATGAGGACAGGCCGGGGGCCTCCAGTCGGTGTGCCACAGAGTCAGCTCTGGCGGAGTCTCTCTGGCCTAAGAGTAGGAATTAATTTTGTTTCCAAAGTTGTTGGATCTTTCTGAAATTCAGATGCACAGTCATAGTGGGCTTTCTTTGTCCTGGAGAGGTGAAGACGGTGTGGTCGTGAGCCCTCCCAGTCTCCTGGATGCAGCCAGATGGGCTGGGCAGAGAGGGCAGGGGCCGGGGCCGTCTGCTTTGGAGGAGGGTGAAGGCTCACGATGTCTGAAGCTCTTTACCACCCGCTTCTCTGTGTGTCTGCCTGCAGAGATTCTGGACGAGAGCAGAGAAGGGAAGGAGAAGAGTCCTCCAGAACACCCTGCTGCCCCCCACACCCCCCCCAGCACCCCCGTCAAGCTTGAGGAAGGTGAGCTCTGGCTGCCCGCCGTGGGAGGGCGCGTGGCCTCCTGGGGTCCGGCGATGGCCGGGAGGGGTGGGCCTCGTGTTTTTGTCCCGTGGGGGGAGAGCAGCCGGGTGTGCAGTAGAGGGACTGAGTGATGAAAAAGCGCTTTTGCGTGGAAAGCCACCCACCACATGGTTCTGAACCGGCCCTCCTTGCTGGCGCTGGCCTTGGTAACTCGAGGACAAACGGATTGTTAGTGAGATGTCAGAACCAGGCGGGAAAGGTTTCGGGGGTTGGATCCCGCCTTCGTTACGATGTCCGTTTTGCCCACTGCTTACACAGTCCTTAGACCTTCCTGTGTTCAGATCACTCCTCTGGAAACGTCTTCCATCATGTCTGAGCCGTGGTACCTCGTTGGACCTGCCGTAGTAATTGGTCCGTGCGAGTGCAGGCCTCCATTGGCCTCTCGGACTGCCCACTGCGTGTCTGTGGCGTGTGGCCCACGTGTCTGTCCCTCGGTCGTCTGTGTCGTGCTGCCCGTGCCTGTTGGGAGCCTGTGGCTCACCTTCCCCCCGTTCCTTGTCCACAAGAATGGCTCAGCCATCCTTCTATAACCCGGCGGCTGTGACTGAATGCCTAGATTCTCTCCCTGTGCTTTTCTCTTCCTGTGGCTGCGTCACAAGCAGGAGGTGGATGTGCTAAAGAGTACCTGTTACCATAGTAAGTACCGCCCGTCCGGCCCTCTGCTGTTTAACCAGCATCCCCTGTGCTTTGCTTCATTCTCCTGCTTCTTTGTTGCTTACTCAGTTTTGTTTTCTGTTTATTCAAAATGAAAATAGAGGGCCCCCCTCCCCCTTTCTCACACCCAGTTCCTCCATCCCAGGCAGTGGCGTCTTGGCAGGGACTCGGTCACCAGAGAGCTGGGTGGTGGCAGCCTGTCCCTGGGCCCCTGGACTGAGGGCCCTGCTCAGGGAGCCCTGGGCCTTGGAAGCTCCACAGCGATCATGTTGGCCGGATCAGCCTGTAATTGCTCTGGGCGGGAGGTTTCGCTGTTTGGATCGGAAGTACGTCTAGACTAGGTTCAGACAGCTTAGGGGTCGCATGTGTTTGGATCTTTGCTTAAGTTCAGATGGGGCAGAAGAGCTACATTTGGCGCTGGTTTTTTAATGTGACCTTGGCCACACGATGAAAGTCCCCGGAGGCACCCACAGGCAACCTCTGCATGCTTTGCAGAGTGAATCCCGACCTCCTCCTGCCCTAGCCAAGTAAGGACATTTCATTATCCTGGGACAGAAGGTGGCTAAGGGCAGGGACAGGGTAGCTCCAGCCTCCCAGAGCCAAAGTGCTAAGTGTTTGGGGCCCGGAGCCTCCTGTGCCGGCCGCAGCTCACCGACACTCGGCTTGGGGCCCCTCCTGACTTCAGCTCCATTTCTCCGTACTAGACGGTTTGCTGTTGCCTAAGCAGCAAGTTGCTTGTAACTCTATAGGCTGTTTTTAAGTATCTACAAAACTGGTTCGGGGATTAGATCCCGCCTTCGTTATGATGTCCATTTTGCCCACCGCTTACACAGTCCTCAGACCTTCCTGTGCTCAGATCACTCCTCTGGAAACGTCAGAGGAGTCTGTGTAGAAATCTGGTGATGGGGACCTTTGCTAGAAGCACACCCTCAGACCAGTTATGCTGTACCTATTTACGTTTCCACGTTCAACTTGTGAAGATGGCCTGATGTTTTGCCCCTAGCTCTTACCTCATAATTCATCTCTTTTCTTTGATTCTCCAGCCTAAAATGGCTTTATTTCGTTTGATGCTGATATAGGAGGTCTGGAGTTAACCATGACTTTCTGTGGTTTTCTTCTTGGGGGAGACCAGGTGTTGTGGGCTGAAATTGAGGCTTAATTTCAGGACTACTGATAATGTGCCCTTAGGGTTCTAGAATAAACTTCTGTTCAAGTGCTCACGCAGAGCACTGTCCTGCTGAAATGCTCCCAACTTGCCCACCTCGCTCTCTCTGACCGGGGACCAAGGCCCTGTCCGTGAGCGCCCTGTCCACGAGGGGGAGCTGAAAACAGCCCTGAGATTGTGCCTACGTCTTGTTCTCTGAGCTCCCCCTGGCCCTGAAGTAGAGCACACCTCACTTAAAGTGTCAGCCGGGTGTCGGTAGAAGCCCCTGCGTCCAGGTGGGCTCCGTGCGGGGCGCCGCCCCCTCCCCCCCCTCGGGGCCGCCCCGCCGAGGTCTGGCAGGCATTCTCCAGCCCCGGCTCTCCTACCCCACCCGCCAGACCTGCCGCAGGAGCCCGCCTCCAGAGAGGACAGTGACGCTGCCACCTTCAAGCCGACTCTCCCCGACCTGTCCCCTGATGAGCCTTCAGAAGCGCTCGGCTTCCCGACATTGGAGGAGGAGGAGGAGGAGGAGGAAGAGGAGGAGGGGCTCTGTGAGGCCCGCGAGCCCCCCAGCCCCACCAGGTCCCCCTTGGTGGCCAGCCCCGAGCCAGCCTCCGCCCGGGCGGCTGAAGAGGCCGCCTCCCCAGCTGCCGAGGACCCTGGCAGCGACGGGTCTCCGGGCAAGTCCCCTTCCAAAAAGAAGAAGAAATTCCGCACCCCCTCCTTTCTGAAGAAGAGCAAGAAGAGGAGTGACTCCTGAAGACCCCGTCCTGCACCAGCTGACGCCACCAGACCGTCCCCGATCGCGTCTCGTGTCCTGTCTTCCCGTGTAGTGGAATGCAAAAAGCCCAGCCCTCCATGTAGCTAGAGCTCCCCTCCCGGCCTGACCAGACCCCCACGTCCACTGGTGCTCGCCTTGCGTGTGTGCGCAGCGGTCCCCCCCCCCCCCCCCTCCCCGGCCCGCAGCCTCAGGTTCTGGGGGAGACGAATCCACGTCCCTCCCATCCGTCTGCCCCTCGGTGACACCCTCTCCCCTGGCGGTGAGAAGTCCTGGTCCTGGCCAGACGGTCGGAGGCCCTGCCGGCTCTGGCCTTGACCGCTCTCTCCTGTTGTGAGGTGACCCGTGCTGTGTGCTAGGCTCCCCTTCACCCCCAGGTCTCGGGTGACTGAATCAGACTTGTAGCTTCCTGCTGGCGTTACCTGCTGGGTGAGTGATCTCACTCTGTGGACACAAAGCCTCAGTCCTGTGAAAACACTCACGTGCCCGCCAACGGCCCAGGGCATAACAACAGCCTTTGAGAGGCGAGTTTGGGCTGAGCCGGAAACCCCAACAGCAAAGGGGACCTGTGTCTGCCCGGCACAAGCTATGTGTGGTCTGATTACCCTGAGGCCAGAAACAGGTTCAGGGGCTCCCCATCTTTCACTCACTGGGGTCTCTGGGTTCCTGTCACGGGGAAGATACGTCAAGACGGGGGAAGAGTCCTTTCTAGAATTTTTTTTCAGCAGGTTTGCAATTTACCCTACGTTTTTTACCGTGAACAGGCCACTTTTTAGTAAGTTTTTTCTCTGCTCACTCGTCTAGGGGACGTTTTGGACCAAGAAGGGGTCTTCTCTTACCTTTAACTCTGCCTTGAAGACCCCCCTGGTTTTGGTAAAAGGCGCAAGGTACAAGACCCAGTGGTCCCTCCCTCACTGCTTACACCAGCCACTTATGAGCCGTGACTTGCTCTCCTTGTTTGGCATCGTGAAGTTTCACTTAACTCAGACCCCTGGGAAACCACATGAAGCTGCTTAGCGGGACTAGTGGGTGACCCATTCCAGGAGCTGCCCCGGTGCCAGCCTGACCAGGCACCGGCAGGCCTCCTCCTCGGGCGGACCCACGCTCCTGACACCAAGGCAGGACCTGAGGCTGGCTGCATGGCGCTGACCACTGCTTCGAGCTTGCTGGCGACTTGCTTTTCTCCTGTGTGTCACTTTGTTGCCATGGTGGCGTCCAGGCGCTGAGCCCTCAGCCCGTACTTCAGTTGACCCCGGACTCTTTACCCCTTCCTTTTGTCCCTCACATGCAATGACTTTTATTTCACTTTTGTAGTTTATTTTAACTCTTTGTATTACAACATGAAGTCTAGTCGCATATATGGATACAGGCTTGGGAGGATGGGTCCTCTGTCCTCCACTGTAACGTGTTTTACTCACAAATAAAATTCTTTAAGCAGTTTCCTTGTCTAAATTTCGGAAGCAGTTTGGCATTTTTTTCCCCCTTTGTTCAAGATAGGACTTCCAGAAGTCCGTCTTGAGATCCCAAGTGTTTATTTCTTGATCGGACACTGTTGCTCTGCACCAGGAAGGCCCCTAGAACCCAGAATCGCCTTGCCCGGGGTGCCAGCCTGCTCTTGGGCCCGAGAGCCTGACGCCCCTACAGTCCGAACAGATGCGCAGGGGTGGGATAGTGATGGGAAGAGCCCAGCACAGGGCTCCCTCCTCCCTGGGTGGCCAGGGTGCAGGGCACAGCTCACGTAGGCCCTAGCGAGTGTGGGCTCCCATCGTGGCGGGCCCTGTGTCACCCTTTCTGTCCTCCCTGTTGTGCAGAATGGTCACGGGCCCCGGACGAGCCTTGGACTTTTCTGCTCAGTGCAGGTGTAAGAGCTTCTGGTGCTCGGGGGTCTCCCAGGTGGGGGGTAGTGAGGCACAGCCGTGTGCTGGCGAAAGGCACTTGGTATAAAATAGCTGCTTTATTTTGTCATTTGGAGGCTTGGCTGACACCGTGTGTCTGAGAGAAAAGTGAACACAAAACCTGAAAGGTGTTGGGGAGTCCCTGGTCCCAGCACTACGGGCAGGACTGTCCAGGCGCGCGTACCACGGAGCTGCTGGAGTGTCTGGCAGGGGCCAGGGCTGGGCCCCAGGGGGAGGGGAGAGGTCCCGTTCCCTCCCTGCCCCCCCCTTCCCCAGCTTGAGGCAGGGCTAGCTCCACTACTCGGCCTTGGGTGCCATGCGGGCTGGAGGCCTCAGGTTGCGCAGGAGCAGGAAAGGGAGCAGGAAGAGGCCTGAGCACACCGTGAAGCAGACCCTGGCCCCGGCCAGCCAGTACACTGTGGAGAGACAGCCCGAGAGGTGATGCGGGCCCTCCCTCCCCGCTGCGCCTCCACCCCGGGGATGGCAGGACCACGGCAGGAACCGACGGGGAGGCAGGGGAAGGCGGATGGCAGGGCCACGTGGCCTCCCCCTGGCCTTGCCTCCCAGGGGCACAAGCGTGCCTGGAATGCTATCCCGGGGCCCTTACCTGAGGCAGCCACCATGGGTCCCACTGCCCTGGCCAGGGCGCCCAGGCTCCGAAGTGTGCCCATGATCGTGCCCTTCTGCCTGGGCAAGCCTTTGGGGGGGGGGGGGGGAGGCCGGGGGGGGCTTGCTGGTCTCCTCCCACCTGGGGGGCCTCGGGCAAAGAAAGGCTCCTTACCATAGTCAGCGACCACGGAGGACAAGCAGGGCACCACGACGGCAGCGGCTGCCAGGGGACACCAGGAAGGTGGCAGGCAGCCTCCAGGTGATGCCTGGAGGGCTGTGACCCGGGATCCCTGGCCACCGGCTCCCTACCGTTCCCACCCTGGCCCCGGGAGGACCCCCTCACCGAAGGAGTAGAGCAGCAGCCCCAGGCCCAACGCGGGCAGCGTGAGCCCCCAGCCAATGAGGAGGAAGGCAGGCACCAGCAGCAAGATGGCCTGCGACGGCGGGGGGGGGGATGGCAGCACTCAGGACCCACCCCTGCCACTTCCAGCGGGACTCGCGACAGGGCCTGCCCCCCACTCGCCCGGGGGAGCCTCGTACCCGCTTCACCGCTGCAACCTCGCTGCCAGGGCTGATCTTCCGGGCGTAGGCGCCCTGCACGGTGGCCATGGTGAGGCCGATGAAGAAAAACATCTTTCCTTGCTGCAGGCTGGGAGCGGGGGAGCCGTTAGTGCCTTGGTCTGACCGCCCTGCTCCCGCCAGCCACGCCGGAGCCTGGGAGCCCACAGCTTCTCCTGGGCCTCAGCCAGCGCCTGCCCCAGGGATGGGCCAGGGTGGGCGTCACTGAAGCGGGGAAGACAGGCTGGCGCCGCTACCTGCTGAACTGGAAGCGCTGATGGGCGAGGAAGCTCAGGGTGAACTCGAGACCCGAGAACAGGAAGAGGTAGAGGAAGTACACCAGACCCAGGCGGCGAAGGTGACGGATCCCTGGGGAGCACGGAGAGCGTCTGTAGGGGCCGGCAGCCCGAAGACGCGACAGCCCCGCACTCGTGATGGGGGTGCCTTCTTACCGTCTCCAGCGGGTGGGTCCTGGCCACGGGCCACGGCCGAGAAACGGAGCAGGGCCACGGGGCTGAGCAGGTCTGCCGCAGCCTGGAACCCCGGGCCGATAGAGGATGCCTGGAGAGGGGGTGGGACTGGAGAGGCCGGCCAGGCAGCTGGGGAGGGCCATGACCTGAACCTGGCCTGGCCTCTGGTCCAGATGCCCGGACCAAGAGGCAGGGGTCCCCGGAGGCACTGCGGCCCCAAGAGCCCCTGTGCAGGAGGAGAGGCCAGCCCAGCATTCTTGGCCAGCCCCACGGGCCCACAGAACTGAGCCCCTGCCCTGGGGCTCGGCAGCAGGTTCTGGGACCCACCTTACCCGCTTCTCCGCAGGCAGCGTCTCCGGCAGGAAGCAGAAAATAAACAACAGGTCGGAGGCAGCAAAGAGCAAAGCCAGCCAGGGTACCATCTCCGCTGGCAGGAAGGCGCCGAGCATGGGGCCCAGCGTGAAGGCCAGCGAGAAGGCCACTCCAATGACTGCCTGGGGAGAAGGCCGCCTGAGCCGGGATGGGAGACCCCAGGCAAGGAATCCCAGCCTCCTCGCCCCGTAGTGCGCACGCACCATGCCTCGGCTGCGGGCGGAAGGTGAGCCCAGGTCGGCTACGATGGCTGTGGAGAGGCTGACGTTTCCCTTGCTGATGCCCCCAATCACCCTGGAGGCCAGGAAGGCGGCGAAGCTCTTTGAGGCCGCCCACACGGCATACGAGGTGGCCAGACCTGCCTGTCCCCGGGGCAGGTGTGGTCACTTGAGGCCAGGAAGGGCCCAGAGTTGGGCTGACAAACCCAGGTAACGCCGCTGGGACCCGGCCCTGTCTGTTCTGGAGCACTCAAGGTCCGTCTGTGTTCCCGATGTCCCCCCGCAGACAGGGAGCGGCTCTGGGAAAGCCTGCCTTAGCCACAGGAGCCAGCACCCAAAGCAGCACACCCAGGGGGCAGCGAGGGCCGCTGCCGGGTGGGTGAGAGGTGGGCACCCGTACCAGGGACAGCAGCATCACCGGGCGCCTCCCGAGACAGTCTGAGACAGCCCCCGTGACTGGTGCCAAGAGGAACTGCAGGAAGGAGAAGACTGAGCCTATCAGACCTGCAAGAGACAGACGTTTGGGTTACACGACTCGGTCTGTCCTCATGGGTCTGGTGATGCTGGGTGGGCCCCACCAGGAGTGGACACTGCACACGGGAAGGGGGCAGACAGTGCCCAGCAGCAGCCAAGTGGGGACAAGGACCCCAGCGTGGGACTTGGGGCCGTACCTCCAAACAGGACACTGTTGTACCTCTTCTCCGCTGGCATCCTGATGGCTGCGGCAAACCAGTCCACGCCTTGTTGCCAGGAGCCATAGAGGGGATCCTGGGGAACGAGGAAGTGTGACAGGGGTTGGGGGAGTCCCTGATGGGCTTTGGGGCAGTGGGCAGCCATCGTGGGAGTCGGGGGGCCTCCAGACACGGGGGAGGGCTCACGTGGGCACGGCCATGGCTCTCCAGCAGCCCTGGCAGCAGAGGCAACAGCAGAGTGAAGGCCAGGAGGTCCAGCAGGAGGCCGAGGAAGACCACGGTGATCACACGGGGCTCTGACAAGGGCTGTTGGCGGATGGGTGGGCGCGGGGTGCAGCTCCCTCCTGCTCCCCAGCCCATGGTGGGGGCCGCTCCAATCCCGCCTGGCTGACAGTGTGGCAGGTCTGCATGAGGGCACCTCTGGGTACCCCAGAGCCAGAGACCTATCCTGGACCGGGGAGGAAACAGAGTTCCCCAGCCCTCACCATGCCCCCGACCCACTAACAGCTAGCAAGCACCCTAAAGGGAATGCCTGCCCGCCTCCCTAAGGGCCCCTCAGTGCGCCCTCTCCCTGATGCCAGGCAGCAGGAAAGTCAGGCTGCTGGGTTGCGCAAAGAAACCGCAGCCACCGATGCCAACCAACCGTCCCAAGGGGCCGAGTTGGGGGCATCGGGGCCCCGGCCTACTCCATGCAGCCGCCCCAGGTCGTCTTGCAGAGTGGCTGGGGAAACTGAGGCCCGGGCGGAGGGCAGCCCCGGCGGTGTCCCCGTGCCCCTGAATCCCGGCCCCCAGCCCCCACCCCCCAGGAACCCGGCCCCCGACCTCCCCCATCACCCGCCCCGCCCCGCCCGGAATCCCGGACCCCGACCCCCGCCCTGGCTCGCATCCTGGGCGGGGCAGTGGGGCGCGCACGGACGCGGGAGCAGCCCCCCACCCTTGCACCTGCCGCGGCCGCGCGCTCAGGGATGTCGGACGGTCGGACACACGAACTGACGGACGGATGCGGAATGGACTGCGGGAACACTGCCGGGGGCGGGCGCGCGCCGGCCACGCCTCCTCCCGCCCCGGACGTGGGCGCCGGCGCGCTTCCTCTTCCGGCCGGCAGGCTGAGAGCGGGCGGGTCGGGAGGGGCCGCCGCCGCCTTCCCGCCGCTCACCGGCTCGTGCCGACGCGGGTGTCCCCGCCGTGACCGCGCACGCCAGTGTCTCGGCGGCTCTGCGCGTTGTGCCGATCCCGGGACCCCGGGACAGGCGGCCGGGGAAGGGGACCCGCGGGAGCCACAGCGTCCAGCCGGCAGCGCGCTGGCCTCTCCTGCCACCAGCCTGACCCAGGTCGGCGGACGCCCACATCACCTCACCACCTCCACCCACATGCCCTCCAGGATTCGTCTGACTGGCCGACCCGAACCAGAAAGTAACGGGAAGTTCTGGAAATGAGGTTCGGCTTCCAAGTTGACGCGCGTCCACAGCCCACCCCCTTGTCAACTTGGCATTCCTACCCCCTCTTTACACCGTAGTAAACTCCCAAGTAAAGATAGCAGTCCCACCGCCTGATAATAGGCGCAAGGAGTCCACCTCCAGCCAAGAAGAAAGCCGTTAGCACTTTCTCCAAAGGATACGTTCGGGGCATGTTCATTTTTCCCAGCTGGGCCACGGGGGAGGGGCAGGAGGTACGAGTTGGAAATAGTGCCTCAGAAGGCTCGGAGCAGCCCTCGGTTCTGCCCCTGGCAGGCTGGTCCTAGCTGGGTTTCATCCCTTCTTCCAGAATCCCTTGCAGGAAGAGGCAGGGCTGGGCTGGGCCAGATACACAGATCCTGACGTTTCCAAGAATTACATGTCCAGGGGGTTTGGGGAGAGGCCCGGGGGGCGGGGGGAGCAGAGTGATAGCTTGATCCAAAGCTGGGGCCTTAGGGCTTGTTGCCGGCCCGGTCCGGCCTCGTGGGACTGAAGAGCAGGACGTCGGGCTGAGGCCCAGGTGCACGAGATCCCGGGGTTGAACGACGACAGCTGGCCAGGCCTGCACGTCGAGGAGGGGACGCCAGCCTGGTCCGTGCCTGTGACAGCCGCCGGGGCCTCCTGGCTCTGTGGAGCCACACAGCTGGCGAGCCTGTCTCTGGCGACCCGGGGGAGGCTGGCTGAGTGCTCCTCCCTCATTCCCAAGGCTGCTCTCTCTAGTCGGGGCTCGAGCCCTACGTGCTCCAGGGGCATTCCGGCCCCGGACTCCGCGTAGAGTTCCAGCACCACCCGATTTGGCCAAAAGCAAACTGCCAATTCTCCCCACCAACCAACCTTCTCTTTCCCGCCACACTTAGGCCGTCCTGCCAGCCACTCCGAGTCCCCCACATCCCCCTGGCCGGTCCTCAAATCTGTGGTTTTTGCCACGGCCGACTGTGTGACCTCAGGGACTGGTGTCTCAGTGCAGGTCCCAGGGCCACCTCGCAGGACTGGCTGCTGTGACCACAAGCTGTGTGACACCGGCCTCCAGCGCCGGCCTGTGGGAGGCAAGGCCTCGGCACCGGGCCCCGTATCACCTGCCAGGTACACCGATTTCTGTACAGGAGCCAAATATCTGTGGTCGTCCCAACACGAAGCTGGCCGGGATCCCCTCAGTCCCAAACCCTGTGATTCAGCGAGGCTTGTCCGGACGACGGAGGAGCCCGTCCCGGCCGGCTGGCGTGGCTGTCACGGAGGACTGTGGGGCTGTGGCGCGGGGAAGAAGAAGTCACACTGACAGTTCGGCAGCCTTTATTACGTTCAGTCTACAGGATCTCCTTGCCTAATGTGCGAAACTTTACTTTTTGAACTTTTTCCTCTTCAGAGCCTTCCATTCCCCTTCCTGTGTGGCCAGACTGTTAAAAAGGTGTTTCACTTTTCGCTTTCTTTCCGCATCCCTTCAAAGCAAAGGACAAAACCCCATTTTCTGGATTAGTTGTTTTGCAGGATGTCTTGCCCACGAGCCACTAACGAGCACGCGGGCGCCGGACCCATGGAGACGCGGGGAGTCAGGGGCCCAGGCCTCCCCCCCCCCACCCCGTCGGGCAGCCCCCCCAGCTTCCTCACCGCTCCAGGGTCTCCGCCAGCTGCATCCGAGCCAGGAACTGGTTGTCCCTGCGGATCTCCCTGACGGCTCCTTTAAATTCACGCTTGTGTTTGTGGATCAGTCTTTTTCTTTCCTGCTCTTCCTTGCTGCTTCCCTGCTTCCGCCCAAACTCCAGGCTGAGAGTGGAGAGCCGCGGTCAAGCCCGCCTGCCTCGGGCAGTCTGCTCCCCTGTGGCTGTTCCCCCCGCCCCCCCTCCCCATCCCGAGCCCTCCTGCACCCCCGGCTGGACCCCTCAGAGCGGGGCCAGGGGGCCGCGGCTACGCACACTTTGACCAGTCGGGGGGTGAACAGCTTCAGTGGCACGGGCTTGCTCTTCTCACAGATCAGCGGCCGGTAGCGCCGTTCCTGCTTCCCCATGGCGGCCAGCGCGCTCCGGCACAGGTCCTGAAACGCGGGCAGGCGGTGGGGAGGCTGCAGCAGGCCCGCCGGCGTGTGGCCTCCAGGCCCCGGGCCCGGGGCAGGAAACGGGACAGAGACCCGGGCCCCCTGCCGCGCCCCTCTGGCTCCCGGCCTCCTCCGCTAAGTAAAGGGGTGCGGGCCCGGCCGTGAGGGAGCCCCCTTCATGCCGACAGGGGTGGGGGCCGATGCACGGCGGGCCGGCTCCCGTCCTGGCTGGCAGGACTGCAGGGCCACCGAGACCCGTGCAAAAGGGTGTTTTGTTGGCACACGTAGAAGTGAGGACCGCCTGTGCTTTGGCGTCCGGCAGACACAGTGGAATCTCCTTCCCCAGAGAAACTGCTCACAATGGGTGTCAGTGATCCACCCGTTAAGGACACACACACATACGGGACAGCCTTCACTTGTACCCTGAGTGGCGAGGAGTGCAGGGGCAGCCAACGGGGAGCCACACTATGGGGGCAAGACTGAGTTTCTACCCGACTTTGTGATCTGACCTTACAGAACCAGATGGTTAAGGTACCTTCGCCACGGCTGTGACTTCTGAGGAACTTTCTAGAAGCCGGCATACTGACGGTTCCTTTCCCCTCACATAGCTGTGTCCTGGAACTCAGGCCTCTGGCACCACGGGCACAGCATCCCTCACCCCCGGCCCACACAGTTGCTTCTGAGGCCAAAAGCCCCATCTCCACAGGAACTGCACGTGAGGCACAGCCAGCTTGGCTCGCCCCGGGTCCATTAGCACCATCGAGGCCCCTCGGTCAGACCAAATCCCGCAGGACCAGAGAGCCACTCCGTCCTTTAAAGGACAAGCCACAGCCACACCTACAGTAAGACATAGCTGTTGACATCTTAGCCTCATCAATCTCTACGTGCTGAGGTGACTCCGTGTGGACCGCCCGGGCTCGGAGGGTGTCCAACAAGGGACGGCTGAGCTCCTGTCCTCACGGACACGGCCTGTCCCTGTGCTAGCAGGGGAGAGATATGACAATGTGTTGTGGAGGAGAGGCCAGGGAGGGGGTGAGCAGCAGGGCCACTCCCTCCCGGACGGCCTGGCTTCCTGAGGAAAGCAAGGGGATGAGCCGCCGGTGTTTAGGGACAGCGCTCCAGGCAGAGAAAAGGGCGAGTGTCAACTCTGCAGATGACGGGGTCCGAGCGGGTGAAGGGAGTGTGCCAGCTCGCCTGGCCTGACACACCACAGTCCCGCCTTCGCCTTCTGATGGCCCTGACGGCCCCTCGGACAGAAGCCTATGGCCGGCTGGGGACGACTCCAGAGGAGACAGGGTGGGGAGGCGGGGCACCCACGGGAAGGAGGGTCTGGAGTTTAACGAAGGCACGACCAACAGACGTGCCACAGAACCGGCAGCTGTTGAAGACGTCTGCTGAGAGAAACCGAGGGGGTCCTTCTTGGCTTCTGTCACCTTGTAAAGAACCGTGGGACTGTTCTCAGAAAACCTGTGAGGCTCAGGGGATGCGGAGCCCAGAGGGCACATGACCACAGGGCAGCTCTCAGACCAGGTTCTCGAGCCAGACGCCGTGCAGGCCGAGTGCCTTCTCCCTCGGCACCCCGCTACTGTGCCTTCCCGTTGGTGTCCCCGATTCCTAGAGTCGCAGCCTCGTGACAAGAACGCCCCCTGACCTGCTCCCCACCCACCCGAGGCGGCCGGGAAGCCTTACCTGGAGCTCCTGGGGGTGACTGCAGGCGGCCAGGTGCTCCGTCAGCAGGGCCCGGAGGGGCCGCACGATGTCGTGGAAGGATGGCAGGGGGCCGTACGTGAGCACGCAGCGCTTCACCAGAGCCAGACACACGGCCAGGCAGGACAGTCTGCAAGAGGGCGACACCCGGCGTCAGGGCCGGTGGCCAGACGGGAGCCGGCTCCTTCCCGTCGGGCACTGCCTCCGCCAACCACCCTGGCAGCACTCAACTCCGAGACCTGTCCCGGGCCGCGGGGCCACCGGAGCGGAGACCCTGCCCGCGCCGTGTCCGCAGCAGCCGACGGCTCACGGCATCGGACCAGAAACACCGCGAAACACACCTTTCGTCCCCAAGTCTAAAGGACCGTTGTGGGAAATGCAGTAACAACTTTGGGAGAGTGGCTCTGTGTTAGGTTTTAAATTACTATTTGCAAAATCAAGCAGACAGATCTCCAAAATTTTAGGACAGGTTTTTTTTTCTTTCATGGACTTGGACGGACACTTCTCCACAGAAGACATACAAATGGCCAATAAGCACATGAAAAGATGCTCAACGTCACTAGTCTTTAGGGAAATGCAAATCAAAACCACGAGTTGTCACTTGATTCCCATGAGAATGCCTATTATTAAAAAAAATGATAGTAATGAACTAATAAATGTTGGCGAAGATGTGGAGAAACCGGAACCCTGTGCACTGTTGGTGCGGATGTAAAATATGGCACTGAGTGGAGGCTCATCAAAAAAATTAAACGCAGAATTACCACAGGACCCAGCAATTCTGCTTCTGAACATACACTGAAAAGAATTAAAAGTAGGGCCTCAAAGAGATACCTGTCCACCCACATCCACTGCGACATTACTGACAATAGCTAAGATGTGGAGGAACCCAAGTGTCCGCTGACGGAGAAGCAAAACGTGGTCCATCCAGACAATGGCATATTATTCAGCCTTTGAAAAGTAAGGAAATCCTCGGGTGCCTGGGTGGCTCGGTCGAGCATCTGACTCTTGATTTTGGCTCAGGTCACAATCCCTGGGTCGTGGGATCAAGCCTCCACGTGGGGCTCTGTGCTGAGCGTGGAGTCTGCTTGCTATCTCTTCCTCTGCCCCCTCTCCCCTGCTCATGCTCTCTCCAAAATAAAAATCAAAAAAAAAAAAAAAAAAAAAAGGGAAGGAAATTCTGATACCTGCACCTTGAGGACAGTATGCTCAGTGAAATAAGACAAACATGAAGGGACAAATACTCTGTAATTCCACTTCAGTGAGGTCCCTAGAAGAGCCACATCCACAGAGACAGAAGGTAGATGGTGGGAGTCTGGGGCTGGGGAGGGAGTGTACAATAGGTATACAATTTCAGTCCTACAAATGAGAAGATTCCGGGGATGAATGTGTGGTGGCTGCACCGCAGTGCAAATCTATTTAATACCACTCAACTGTTCTCTTAAAGATGACGAAGACCCGGGGCACCTGCGTGGCTCAGCTGGTTGAGCGTCTGACTTCGACTTAGGTCACGATCTCGGTGAGTTCAAGCCCTGCATCAGGCTCTGTGCTGACAGCTCAGGGCCTGGAGCCTGCTTTGGGTTCTGTGTGTCCCTCTCTCTCTGCCCCTCCCCCACTCATGCTCTGTCTCTCTCAAAAAAAAAAACTTTAAAAAAAATTAAAAAAAAAAATGATTAGGATGGTAAACCTTCTGTTGCTTTACTACGACCAAGAAACACTTGAAAGAACCCACGATTCTGAAAATCAGAGAATAAAGACTTCTGACAAAAACCCCTGGTCCTCCTCATACTCCTCCTCCTGTAGACGGAGTGTTTGTGACCTTCCCCTATTCACATGTTGAAACCTAATCCCCAATGTGACAGAATTTGGAGGTGATTAAGTCTTCCTATCCATGAACATGGGATGTATTTCCATTTATTTATAGTGACCTCTTATAGTTTTGATAGTCTTTTCCCTCCTTGGTTAATTCCTATATTTTATTCTTTTTGACACTACTGTAAGTAAAATTTTCTAATTTTCTTTTCAATTGTTCACTGTGCATAGAAATGCAGCTGACATTTTTTGTTGACTTTGTATTCCGCTACTTCACTGAATTAACTTATTAGATCTAACAGCTTTTCTGTAGAGTCTTTAGAGCATATAAACATGTTAAGTTTATATCCTCTGCAGAGTGGACACCGGTGCGTCCTTTGAGTGCTTTCCTGGTCATGTCTGGCTCCAGGCCAGGCACTAAGGCACGCCCTCCCAGGTGCCCCAGGCCATACACCTACCTCACGTGGTTGGCCTCCGTCTTAGTCTGGGCCTTCAGTCCATTTGCCCAGTGGAGGGAGAGGCCTCTCCTCTGCCATGTGGCTATGTCCTCTTCATCAGAAACCAAAAGCAACTCTGAATTCTTCCCAGATGCTCTGAAAGGGTGCACCAGAGTGTAACCTGAATTCCAGGTGGGACAAGGACAGAGACAGCCTCTGAGCATTACTGGGCTCAAAGGGCAGGCTCTACATGGTGAGGCCTGTAGAAAATTCACTTCTGACACACACACACCCTATCTTCATCACGCACAGGTGGGATTACAGCTTTCGTAGGGGTGCCTGAGGGAACAGACCAGGTCCCTGACCTCGCTGGGGAGATAGGCAGTAGACAACACCCACACGACAGAAGTGAACAAGACTGAGTATCAGAAAGATAATGGTGGAGCAAAGCAGGGGGAGGGCGGGAGGCAGATGGTACAGTTAACCAGCCAGGTCAGAGAACGCCTGTCACAGAGGACAGACGCCAGTGACAAGGACTTAACCCAGTTACTGCCCTGAAGAGCCACTGAGGCAGCAAGCACGGCCTGCCAGGCCTGGTGGGCTCCAGGCACAGCAGGCAAAGGGGGAGGGGAAGGTGGGCTGACAGCGAGCCTGCCCCCCGCCTCCCCCCACCCCAGCGCCCAGCGAATCTCACTGCAGCCCTCACCTTGGGCTATGACTATCTTGCAGCAGGTTCCCAGGGCATGACTGAGCCTCTCCAGGGCCCAAAAGCACACCTAGCACGCTGGAGCATGTGATGCGGGGTCAGTGGCCAGGGAGCAGAGCGGCGTGCAGGGAGGTTTTGCCGTGAGGTCACAAGGGGACAGCAGGACAGGCCCCATGTTTAGGGTACTGGACAGAGGAGCTGCTGGGCTCCCTCAGCCGCACCCCTGAAGGTCTGAAATCGTCCCACCGCCCCCACCCCAGCACTGGTGAGGTGCTCCGCACAACAGGCAGCATCAGATCTGCACCTTATCCCTGAGACACCATCTACGATCGGGGCAGGAAAGCTGATCCTACGGACACAAAAGAGCGAGGGGCAGAGATCAAGTGACACCTCAAAAACCCAAGAGGGAAGCAGGGTGTGTGGTCACATCTTGGGCGTGGCCAGAGGCAGACAGGGGAGTGGAGAGTAGGGGGCAGTCTAGAAGATCAACAAACACTACAACTCCCTCCTGTCATAATGTTGCTTTTGATGGCTACTCCTCCCCAAATCCCCACGGTAGAAACTAGAAACTACACAGAGGAGGGCTGAGCCGCTGGAAAGACGATGTGAGCCACGCAGAGTGAGTGAGAAGTTCTTGTTGCAAGAGAAAGTAATGAAAAGATAGATCTTAATGACATACTTATTTAACCCAAAATGTAAAAACATTATCTCAACACATAATCAATATAAAAAACCCTGATGTGTCTTACTATCTTTAACAGGAAGTCTTGGTCGTTGTGCTTCATACCCAGCATGCCACTGTCAGGCTCGTGCACATGGCTGCTGGCTGACACGGGGGACACAGACAATAGGGTCCCGACTCTCTCAGGGTGCAGTGTGTCCACACAATCATGCGCTCTCTCTCTCGAAAATAAACATTAACAAAAGCGGGGGAAGGAAAGGCTGCTCCTCTGGACAGCAGGGTTCCAGATGATTTGGCCTAACGTTCCCGTGTCCCACACCCTCTACAAGTAGTACAAGTTACTTTTAAAAATCCTCAAAAAGAATGCTAACGTGTAATGAACTTGAGAAAGCTCCCTCAAACCAGCTCACCTTGGCTTTGCTTGTTTGGAGTTGCGATGTAGAGAATCCCGAGGAGAAAATTGATAAGCTCAGGTATGAACCTCTGAGACAGGGACACGTAATCCAGGAACAGGCAGCACACGAATAGGCCCTTCACCACGTCTTGGAGGGACAGGACGGGACACTGGCACAGAGGCACAGGGCATGGTCAGCGGTCAGGAGTGATGTTCTGGAAGGCTGCACCAGGTATGCAACCTGGCTTCCCGGGTGAGACGTGTGGCCCCAGAGCCTCACCTGCACAGAGGGGAGTGTGTGTGTGTGTGTGTGTGTGTGTGTGTGTGTGTGTCTCCCTTGCATGCTCTATTCAGGGGAGGCGACCCTAGTGTTCTCCCTTCCCAAGAACAGTTACAATGGCAAGTACCACCGTTAGTGAACCAGCCATACGCCTGACCAAGGAGAACGAGACTATCTGGGCTTTTTAAAGCCAAAATGGGGACAAGACCCCACATCCGACTTGATGCCTTCACCATGAACTTGTCTTCTCTGGTGTCACATCCTCTGTAACCTCGTCCGGGGCCACTTCTAGCCTCAGAGATACTGACTGGTCGTCTCCACAGGCCCCGCTGGGTGACTTTCCCTCCCGTGGCCCCAAGGGTCACAAGCCCTGCGCCGCCACGGGCTCACCGAGCGGGGCCCGGGGACGTACCTTGGTGAGCAGCTGGCTCATGCACACGAGCGCAGGCGTCACGACGGGGTGCCAGAAGTCAGAGGTCGGAAACAGCACCCCAGCCAGTTTCAAATAAATGAGCTAAAAGACAAAGCGTTACCACACGGATTAAAGACACAGCAGAGTGAAGTTCAAACACGACCTTTACAGAGGGCCTGGCGGCAAATCGGGCTCTGACCGTCCCGGTCAAGGGCAGCGGAGCGCCTGCGACGTCACACCCATGTCCCACCTTCGCCGCCGTCCGGTAGCCAGGGCGGCACCTCCCTGCACGTGTTGGCTCACACCCATTCTGTCACACTCACCACACCCGCCACAGTCCACCAGAGCAGTCGCTAAGCACTGACGAACACGCCGACGGCCTGGCAGAAACGGGCAGAGGACGCGGGAAGACTGCTCACCGAAATAATTCCTCTCAAACACGTGAGATCGCCCTCGGCTAGACTCAGAGTGGGAGCCGTGGAGACTAAAGCTACGCTACAGACCACAGGCCACTGTTTCTCTCTCTCATGGGTGAAGGCAGGTGCTGAGGCTTGGGGACAGGGAGATGGGCGGGGCAGACAAGTGCCGGGTCGGGAAGAGGAGAAAAGAACGCACAGAGTCCCACTGCACCAGGCTCGGCCCAGCCCTGAAGAACCGGGGCGTGAGTGGTGGCTCTGGGACAAAAACGAAACAGACGAGGCCGCACGCAGTGGATGGGGGCCCCGAAGACGGGGGCAAGAGGGCGACAATCACAGGCAGTTACTTTTCAGGGACTAACAGGGAAAGGTGCACCCACAGGCTACCCACCCTGGGAGGCACCGGAGAGGCTGGCTCACAGATTAAAGCAGAAAAGCGTCGAATCTGCAGACCCTTCATCTTGTTCAAAGGCACCAAGAAATCCCCCAGAACACCCAGAACTAGATCACTCTGAAAATGTCACGTGCACCCCAGGAGACCCCACTCCTTCCCGCTCCTGGCAGGGGCTCAACGGTCAACCACAGACCTACCAGGAGGGCCTCCCACAGAGCCCTCGACCTCACTCTGACCTGGGACTCCAGGGGACACAAGGCACAGGGAGGCAGAGGTGGAGGACAGCCCACCTGGCCCCCAGCACCCCCGCGACCCCTCGCTCTGCCAGCAGCAGACCACGAGTGTCCGCTAAAGGAACGGTCGTGACGGGTGATGGCCCCAGCTTAGTGACTGCTGCACCCAGGCAGTGACACAGACACATTCCGCGTGTTAGGAATGTGAGTCCTCATATCAGATCTCTAGGGCAGACATTACTGTAACCGTCACCCCCGCTTCCGGACGAGGAGAAAGGCCAGGGCCACACAGCTCATCTAAGGAGCAGGGATGGGGCCCAGGCGCTGCCTATGGCCCCGCTGCACGGTCTGTGCACGGACACTCCGTGGGGAGAAAGGCTGTGTCTCCTTGGCCACCAATCAGCAGGTAAACAGGGAGAGTCTGCTAAGGGCCGAGGCTCACAGAAGGAAGTCGCAGCAGTGGTGCATGGACACTGGCTCAGACCCTGCTCTGGAGAGGCTTTAAAACCAGGCACGTAAATCCTGTATTTTTAAGTTTGTTAATCACTGTTACATTTCCACAGAAAAGACTAGAATACGGGACAGACGGAACAAGTATTTCTTCAAAGTCACCGAGGCTGACAGTGCAGCCCGAGGCTCTTACGGGACCGTTAGAAACCTCGGAGCCACGCAGGTGCCTCAGTGAGCAGACACTGGGACCGAGCAGCTCCAGCACAAGGGCTCGGGGCCTTAGGAAAACATACGTGTTCTGTTCGCCCTAAAGTCTCTCTGCCACTAAGGCCACGCACAGCCCCATGTGCGTGGAATCAAACCACAGTCTCCTCTTTTACGAAACACATTTTAGTTCGCTGTTAATGGATAAACGATCCTTCCCACCTAGTTCCAGCCTGTTCTCCAGATCAGTCTGGAAGCTCTAACTACTACGCACGGTACTCAGTGAGCCCTCCCAGGGGCCAATGCCACCGGCCCCTGGTGGCTGAGACCACACCCCTGCTCACCACGTCCAGGCCTGGAAACGCCGCCCGGCCTCTGGCCTCAATCGCTCCTTCCATCTCGTGCATGGCATCTCGGAGGACAAACTGTATGCAGCCGCTTGCAGATTCAGGAAACATCTGGCAAAGATTATATAACTGCCTGTTAATCAGAAACACAGGTCAGGTGAAAATGACTCGAGAACAAAAACAGAAAAAGAGCCCCCAAACTTCACGTTCACTGATTCCTGTGATGCACTGGAAGCCCCTGGATGAACCCACTCTTCCTCGTACCGATCTGGCTGGCCTTCTTGGCGATCCAGGTAATTTTCCCAGTAGTGCTTGTTTTATAACAATCTACACTTACTTTTGCCATCTCTTAAAACACCCTGACATTTTAGCAGCAACGCTAGTGAAAAGGTAATGCCACCAGCGGCACGTTCTACGTGCCACGCTCAGAAGACCGTGCCAAGGTGCTGTCCACGGGAACCCTCTGTGAGCCCTGCTGTGCTGGCAGAAGGTGGCATGGGGGGTGGGGTGCGCAGTGTGTGGCTGGCCCCAGAGAGGCACCCATAAGCTACCTGTGCTCACTTAATCCTCCCTCCCCCACACCTCCCTCCAATGACCTGGCCCAGGAGCCGTACTCCGGGGCCTGCTTTCACAGGAGTGCTGGTGCAGCGAGGGCTCCAGCCATCGCCGGGCAGGGTGGGAACAGGCAGACCAGAGGGACCAACCTCCCTGACGCTCACAGCACGAGCCTGTCAGGGTCCACTGAGGCGTGAACCTGGAGCGGGCGGGTTCCTGGACACCACGATGGAGTCTACCCCGTGTCCCAAACACCTTTCACCTGTCCAAGCAGAGGTTGAAATTGTACTGGTGAACGAAACAGAAAGCTAATCTTCAAGCACCAGGAACGAATCTGAAGTGTTCAACTGTCTTAAAGTCAACCTGTTTGTAGGTAACATCGTATCGCTCTCCAGGGTGATAGGAGCAGTGTGCTAACGCCACGCAGAGGGGGCGTCTTCACTGAGATCACCGTAGCTGGTGTATGCTGTGGGGTCTATTTACAAGGGCAACCTTAGTAACTCGAGGTGTATTTTTGTGGCTGTAAGTAGGATAAAAGTTGTTCAACTCAGCCCCGTGATCCAGTTCAACACCCTCTGTACTTACACAACCAATTTATCAATTACTCTGAGGTCTGGTGGGTCATCTGTAGCCAAATCTCCAATGTATTCCAAGAGGAAGTCGAACAGTTTCTGCAGGAACACAGATTGGGAACAGAGTTCAGTGCTGAGCCCCAGAATAAAGACCACAGACACGCAAGCCGTGCAAGGCACTGCCACCTACACTCTGACTAAAGCGCGTGCGCACACACCTTGGGGCCACTGACGGGGGCACCTTGCGAAACGCAGGCCAAGATTCCTGTGGAACACTGGGCGGTGGGTTCACGGGACAGCTGCGGGCTGAGGTGTGCACTCGTCCATCATGGCGGACAACACCCAAGCCTGAAGATCAACCAAGCACACACCCGGCACCGCGACCTGCTCCGCGAATGCGCGCACCCAGCGGGAAGAGGGGCACCTTCCCCGTTACTCATCTCCCTAAGTCTAGTTCTGCCACTTGACGGCCAGGTGAGCCACTCCCTGAGCCTGGTTTTCCTCGCCTGCAGGCGGACGGCAACGGTGCTGTGCTCAGCAGAGGTGGCCCTCGGCCTGCCCCGACCCCCCCTTCGCGGTCACCGCGCGGTGCTCACGGCCGCGAGGCGCTGAGGCGCACCGCGTGACAGTCAGCATTCTGACCCGGAGCGGGGCTGCCCTGCCACCCACAACGCCCAACACGTACTTCTAATTTCGCTTTGTTTCCCACCGCGAGGCTGG
>NW_024412376.1:166934697-167017378 GCF_014898765.1 Herpailurus yagouaroundi | reverse complement strand
CCCAACACGTACTTCTAATTTCGCTTTGTTTCCCACCGCGAGGCTGGGGTGGTTGCAGGTCTTAATTCTCTCCACCACCAAGAGCTGCTCTTCTGTCGATTTCCCTGATAATAAGGATTTAAGTTCCTCGTAGGACTCAGGGGCTATCAAAAACACAAAACACATGCCACGGTTACTATTCAAAATGAGACTCATGTTTCTGATAACCCAGAGGTTAAGAACGGAAAGGAACGTTAGGGATATACTTCACCAGAACACGATTTCACACGATTCTACAGACACATTTCGCCTCACACCACAGCTACCTCTGGTGCATCTAACACGTGCTCCAGAGCGTCCTGGGGCTGAGGTGAGGTGGGACGGCTACGATCAGTGACAGGCACCCGAGCACAGCCCCAGTGAGACGACGACTCCACGCCCAGCACACGGGAGGTTCAAGTGGCCCGGCGCTGGTTCTAGTGTCCAGACCGGGCTCAGACTGACACGGGAGAAGCCATGTGAGCAGAGTGTCGGCACCACCCCCAGACTCCCACCAGTCGCAGGCCTCGCCCGCCAGTGTCTCCTCTGGAAGTGACCCTAAGTCACGGGACAACCTAGGGCTGCTCACCAGAACCAGATGATTCTTCTCTGCAAACCAGACAACAGGACATGCCACGTTTGCCATAAGATGCTATGTGGCCACTCAACTGCCCAGGTCTGAACACTGGAAGCCTCCTCACAGGCGGCTCCCCAACTTCCCAGGCCCTGCCCTGGTTCTCCGGGGCGGCCACGATTCCACCACAAAAGGCTGGCCATGGAAAGAGCACAGAGAGCTTCTAAGGAAAGGCACGTGGCGTCCTCATTTTGCCGTGGGCCCACAAAACCACCTGCAGTCACACCACAAAGGCTGGCTAACACTCCGGCCAGACAGCGGGGAGAATGACACGAGCCAAGACTTCACAGGTAGGCAGGTGTCCGTGTGCCCAGAAGTGTGCCCTCGGCCCCCACTCCTCAGAGGGGCCCCAGCGAGGTAGACATATCCCCAGGTCGTGGAGGTCATCCCAAGACATAAGAAAAGCCAGAGGTCTACCTGCAAAGGTATAGGGCAGCTCTGTGCTGGCAGCTTCTCGAGCTTTGTGACCATCGCTTTTCAGCCTTTTCCCTGGAGCCTGCTGGGTCTCTCTGTCCTCCTCGCTCTCCACGTCCGATTCCAGGTCCGAGTGCCCATCAGGGCCACTGCTCTCCTCTGAGTCCTCGCTCGGGCCTTCATCCTGTTCCTCGTCACTGTTGTCATCACCGGCTTCCCTGCTTTGCTCTTCCTCGGTGCTCACCTTTCCATCCTGGAGTAGAATAGACAGGGGCACCGCAGGCTCACTTCCCCGGGGAGCGCGCAGCTGGCACATCCTGTAACCACGTCAAAACGCTGCACACGGAGCACCAACCCTGTGTTGCATTCGCCCTCGGGCACCGGGCCCCACCTCAGTGAGCTCCTGAGCCACAGGGCCTGCCAACAGCCTCCTGAATCCTGGTCGCAAGGGCTCTGGGCAAGGGTTAGCTCCTGCCACGGGGCGGCAAGGCGTGGAAGGCGCACCAGTGGCCATGGGCTCTGGTGGCCGCGTCTGCAGTGTCTCACCGCTGGCTTTGGGGCTGGGAGATGACTGGTCAGCAGGGACTTCGTAACATTTGGGCTGCACCTGGAGGTGGCAGGACCTCAACACCTGGGGGTGACCCCCGACTGTCCCCTCCTGCTCAATAGCCCGGCGTTCTGTGAGCACTCCGTTTCCTGCCTCGGATCCTTTTCTGCTGAAAAAACTGCGTCTGTATTCCCGCCCTGAAACCTGATTTGCTCTAAAGGGGAAAGGGTGTAGACTTTACAGACTTTGTAAACTAAAAACTACCGGGTTTCAGAAACTCGATGATTTTACTCAACTCGCTCCACAGCCATGCTGAGCCCTCATAAACCAAAGTGGCCGATGTTCACAGGTGAACACACAGCAGGGGACTGGCGTGCCCCTTCTCCGGGCAGCCAGCCTGCTTCCAGGCGCGGGACCTGACTCGCCAGGGACACCCACATACAGAGCGCATGAGTGTTCTCAGAGATTTACACTTCCCACCTGTGATAAACCCATGAAACAAGACACCGGAAACTGTGCTTTTGAATTCACAGAGCAAGCCGACCAGCAAAGGCAAACGCTCACTTTGTAAGAAAGCAAGTGCCTGTCGTCCTTGTCCAGGACAAAGCCGTCATTTAAGTCATCCGCTGACTGATGTTTTGGTTTTTTAGCGCCGCCATCCTCGTCCTTTCCGAGCATTCTCCGCAGCCTGGCAGCCTGAGCGGGAAAGAAAGCAAAGCCGTCTGTTGGGCGCACAGAGCTCGTCGGCAGGAGGCACGCCGTCCCTGCCCTCCTTCCCCCGGGCCCCGGTCCCTGCGGCAGCGGCTTCGAGCCTGCTGTCTTCTTTCTAATGTGCAGGCGCCAGGCGAGCAGGACATCAAGTGGGGGACCTCCTATCGCACAGGAATGAAAATAAATGCTGTGGCACAAGGATGTTCTAGTCACAGGGAAGGCAAGCCTGTGGTTCTAAGGTCTTACTGGCTAAATTATGCAGACTTAACTCCCCAGTGCACAGCCACCGAAGAGGGCAGGCACCCCGCGGTGTGGTCTGTGTGTCCAAGCCGCGAGCCCAACCACACCGCTATTTGGAAATACGCAGGTGACAGAGGAGCCTCGTAATGTGGCTGTACCGAAAGGGACAGACATAGAATGGTGTGCCAACATTCGTATATTTTTTACAATGTTTACTTATTCAATTTTTAAAAAACGTTTTTTAGTTTTGAGAGAGCAGAAGCAGGGGAGAGGCAGAGAGAGGGGGACAGAGGATCTGAAGCGGGCTCTGCACTGACAGCAGCGAGCCTGGTGTGGGGCTTGAACTATGAACTGCAAGATCATGACCTGAGCTGAAGTCAGACACTCAATCAGCTGAGTCACCTAGGAGCCCTAGTGTTTATCTTTGAGAGCGAGTGAGCAGGGGAGGGGTGGAGAGAGAGAGACAGAAGATCCGAAGTGGGCTCTGAGCTGACAGCAGAGAGCCCAATGCGGGGCTCGAACTCACGAACCATGAGATCATGACCTGAGCTGAAGTCAGATGCCTAACCGACTGAGCCACCCAGGTGCCCCAATTTTTGCTTTAATGTATGAAATTTTAAAAGGCTTCTTTAAGGCACAAAAAAAAAAAAGTTGAGAAAGCAGTACACTTTATAGTTAGCAGCTGCTCTGAGAGCAAACACTCACTGTTTATTTGGTGTATTAGAGTATTATCTGCATTTTTCTTGCTTCTATAATAAAAAAGATACTTATAGTAAAATAAACATAAACTTCAAATAGTCTAAGATTCCTCTGATAAAACTGTGCATCTGCGACCCTCCTCAGAGAAGGCAGAAGGCCTCCCGCGGGGACCATGTGGGCCGAGTGGCGCTGGGCCCCAGGTCACGGTCACAGTCACACCCATACCTCCAGCTTCTCAAGCCGCTCCTGCTCCTCCTTCGCCAGTTCCTCTTGTGTCTTCATCCGGTTAGAGGGCTGGGCCTTCATTTCAAAGCCAAGTTCACGGACCATCATGTCATATGCGTCAGGCTAGGGCAGAAAGAAGAAACTTCATTTTTAGGGCTTTTTAAAATGACCTGCACAGCCACTTCCTGCATGTCCAGTAATCCCTGGACACCATGGTGGATGAAGCCAAACCATATCTGAGTCTTTTCTTCTTGAAAGAAAGCTATTCTA
The DNA here is from genome assembly GCF_014898765.1 of Herpailurus yagouaroundi. Taxonomy (NCBI): domain Eukaryota; kingdom Metazoa; phylum Chordata; class Mammalia; order Carnivora; family Felidae; genus Herpailurus; species Herpailurus yagouaroundi. The sequence goes on along the minus strand of NW_024412376.1, from coordinate 167,013,620 downwards.
ATCAGTCTTGAGAACTTTAAAAAAATTTTTTTTAATGTATGTTTATTTTTGAGAGAGACAGACATAGACTGTGAGTGGGGGAGGGACAGAGAGAGAGAGGGAGACACAGAATCTGAGGCAGGCTCCAGGCTCCGAGCTGTCAGCACAGAGCCTGATGCGGGGCTTGAACTCATGAACCATGAGATCGTGACCTGAGCTGAAGTGAGATGCTCAACCGACTGAGCCACCCAGGCGCCTCAGTCTTGAGGGCACTTTAAGTAAAGATATATAGGAATTTTCACTCCTGGGAAATTCTTCTAGAAACATACGGCTTTAATAAAACGTTGCTCATTAGGCATGAAGCCCGCAAAATGTGGGTTGGGTAAAGGCAGCAATGACAGTGAGAGTGGCTCACAAAGGTGGACGCTGGCCACACATCAGTCATCCAGTGAGATCCTAGGCATTTCCTAGAAGCCAGTCACTCGTGCGAATGCAGCTTTTCCAACAATTCGGACTAAAAAGAACGTGGTAGGAACCATATACTGTTTGGAGGGAAAACTAAGTAACTGTATACATCTACATACAAACGTGTAATAGGAAAATTCAAACACCATCTGAAGAAGGTCTCACCCTCGAGGACTTCTCGTACTAAGAAAGCACCATTTTCTTGTGTTTAATTATTCAGGAGTAGATATGGAAGTCACTTTTTGTCTCTCTACGCGGACACTACATGCATTAGGAAAGTTCCTGCCCACCGGAGGATGCAGGAACCAAGAGAAAAGGAAACAGTTGTTGATGTCAGGAACAGGCCAGAGGAGACGCTGGCCTCCACCTCTTCCCAGAAAAAGGTCAACCAACTCGACTCCCACCTTGGGCTTCTCCTTTTTGTCCTTGTTGTCAGACTTGGGTGTTTTGTGTGCAAGGAGGGTCTGGATCTCTTTCCAGTCCTGATCCAGCTTCTCTGTGAGTTCCAGGGCATCTTCTCGCTGTGCCTGCCTCTCCCTCTGGGGAAAGAGAAGGGACACGGTGTGTGCCACTACCGCTGGGCCCCGACCGAGCAGCCCCATGTCAGTGTCCAGGCCACACTCGACGCAGAGTCAACACTTAATGCATCAGCAGAATAGACAGACCATGAGAAATCAGTATTGTAAAAGGAAAGCTACAAAATCTCATCACACAGAACTAATTTCCTGCTGTAAACTGTTCATTAAGACGCTCTGAACAGTCTGCCGGTAGTAAAACAATGATAAAATAATGTCAGAATACAAAACCCAACCAGACAAAAAAACACCCCTCCCCAAAACACAACAGACCATGAGAAGTATATACATGGTGAAATAAAATACCCCTATTCAAAATTAATGCTTCTATTAAGTACACAGAAAAATGTTAGCTACAGCCTAAAGATGCACAAGGAAAAAAGTCCCAAAGTGTTTTGCGAGCGTCTCTGGTGACAGAGGCCCCCACCGAGTGTGCTGGCGCACCTTCTCCTGTTTTGATTTTGCAATGAGCTCTTCAATCAGTTCTTTGCGTGACCGTGGTTTCTCCCCCTCCTCGCCTTGCTGCTGAGCAGTTTTCTTGTGAAGGAGGGCACCACCACCTCCAAAATGGGTGGCGGTCAGCTCGGCTGGCAACAAAGAACAGAAAACACGTCTGTGAAGCCCAGGCGCTGGCGCAGGACCCACTTCCTGCCCTGGTCCACCAGCGTTTACCCAAGTGTGGTCTTGAGAACCAATTCCGTATTCAAGAAAAAACGGTCACACGCAGTAGCGGCACGAGACCACAGGCACAGTGGCACTTGAGAAACGCCCGAGACCTCTCCAAGAAAACCCAGACATGGAATACCACTTGATCATGACCTGATGACTGGAAACCCCAAGGATCTACCTGCTGATTGCATTGCATAAAAGACCAGCAAATTCAGTTAAACAAGCCGAGTGAGGAGTCTTAGGAGGGAGATCTTAGGATCGGGCTGCATCAGAACCTACATTCTTCACACCTTCTTGGGCAGGGACTCGGAGATTAAGAAGTCCTGAGGGCAGGAACCCGAGCCAGCAGCATAAGACACTGATGTTCAGCCGGCCCCACTTACCAGGGCAGATGAGAGAGAAAGCACTGTGGGAATCATCACCTTTGGAATGGAAAGAATCCTTAAAAAACCCAGTATCTCAGGTGAGAAAATGGAGGCTTATACATTAAGCCATACTCACTTCCAGTAACGGAAACAGTACGTCCAGGCTGCTTTCCCCAGCGGGGCCCAGGGTCCCACACTGCTGGCAGCCTCAGCCCTCTGGTTAATGCTGCCGCCACCTGCTGAGATCGCAACGAGCACCTGCCCCCGCCACAGCTGCGCAGGTTAACGTGTGTGCAGGAAGGAAGCGCATCGTATGTAACACTGCCAGGCTCTTGAGGCTCCCGGTCGGCGACGTCGTTTCCACGGCCCACTCACTAGGGCTGGGGCCCCGTTTCCACCCGCTCTCAGCTGAGAAAACTAGAAGTCTCGCCCACCCAACCAGAGAGCATCTTTGGGGCATCATCCTCGGCCCCTCAATTACCACACAAGTGTCTGGGCCATCCCTTCCCAGCTACTCAAGGAAATGACCTGAGCGATTCAACCACCTTTGTCCCAAATCAAATTTTCTCATTCTGTTGGGTCATTATCTGATTTCTCTCCCGTTGAGGTGCTCTTATCACCCTCACTGCTCCTGGGCCCTTTAGTCCTGGGTCGCCCGGGCTCTCCGTCATGGCTGGATGGGCTCCCCACCGACGCAGGCTCACCAGTTCTCACTGCGCCTGCCACCAGGGGCTCGGGACCCTTACCACTCCCTCCCGGAAAGGCTTTTTTCTCAGCGGTTTCCAGCAGCTCCAGGCTTGAGGCCTCCCGGGAAGGTTTAACAGCATTTCCAACTGCCTGAAGCCAGTCTGTGTCACACTCCAGCCCCTCCCAAGTCTGGCAGTCCCACCTTAACAGGTGCTCGGGCTGAAACCCTGGGAATCTCCCGATCCCTCTCCTCCTCCCACACCCGTATCTAATTCATTCGGCCATCCATCCTCCTGGCCCGGCCCCACAGACGAAGTCGTTCCGTGCTCCATGCCCTCTGATGGCTTTAGGTCCTCAGTAAAAGCCAAAACCTTTCTTGTGGCCTAGGTAGCTCTGGTCTACCCACCTGCTATCATCCCTCGCCCCAGGCATGTTCCCACCTGAGGTAAGGATCATCCTGGACACTCTTGCCCTTGAATCTTTATGTGATCGCCACCTTCTTTCTCAGTGAGGCTAAAATCAAGACTACCTGACTGGCACATTCCAGCCTGGAACTTACTTTATTTTTACCCTACAACACTTTGCTTTCAATTATTCCATATAATTTAGTGACATCTTTTGTTTATCGTCTGGGTCTTCCCAGTAGTAAGTTGCAGGAAGCTTTTATTCACTGCTATTGTTTTTTTTTTAATGTTTATTTATTTTTGAGAGAGACAGGGACAGAGCTTGAGTGGGGGAGGGGCAGAGAGAGACAGAAGGAGACACAGAATCCCAAACAGGCTCCCGGCTCCGAGCTGTCAGCACAGAGCCCGACGTGGGGCTCGAACCCACACCCACCGCGAGATCATGACCCGAGCCAAAGTCGGATGCCCAACTGACTGAGCCACCCAGGCGCCCCTATTCACTGCTATTCTTATAGCACCAAGAACAGTGCCTGCTACATAAGCCAGTATTTATCAAATAAACAATTCCTCTGTTTCCTAGAAAATTTATCAGAAAACACTATTTAGTATTTTAGTAATTCAAGACTATTTACAATATTTTCTGAAAATAAAAGTATACAAACCATTAACTAATAAGGTGGTATTACATAAGAAATTCAGTCACGGGGCACCTCAGTCAGTTAAGTGTCTGACTCTTGATTTCAGCTCAGGACATGATCTCAGAGTTGTGAAACTGAGCCCCAAGTCAGGCTCTGTGCTGACAGTGCAGAGTCGGTTTGGCATTCTCTCTCTCGCCCTCCCCTGCACGCACGCATACGCGTACTCTCTCAAAATAAATAAACGTTAAAAAAAACCCAAAAAAACAACAAATTCAGTCTTGGAAAAAAAATCTTCCATCAGTGTGCTTATATCAGGATTTAATGAGAAAGCTTTTTAGATACTTATGTATTCTGAAATCCAACTATAGTTTACAGTATGTTAAATGCTTGTTTTCACAATGTGATAGAGAATAACACTGTGGTTTCAGTTTAAGTCAAACCCAGAGGGATGTGAGGCATAGCTCCACCTGGCTCTGCAGCCCCAGGCAAGTTCCCAATGCCCAGCCTCAACCTCAGCCTCTGCAGCTACACAAGGAAGTAACAGCCACCTGTCACCTCTCCTACTATACGAGACTACACCGTGTCATGCAGCTGGACAAAACAGAATGTGTTTCCAAATGATTCCTTTGTGAAGTTATAGTAAGTATACATATTTTCAAATATAAGAGCCTTTCTTTTCTAAGTTACCTGGGTTTTGGTGAGCTTATAACCAAAATCAAAGGATGCCAGGAAATCTCTAATGAACAGTCAAGCCCCTAAGACCCAACACCAGGAAGACATGGAATCCAGCGTCTCCTCCAGACACCCGAGCATCACAGCCTCTTGTGCCAATAAGGCCACGGCCACTCACCTTGTGAAGGCCAGTTTGGAAACATGAAGGTGTCAAGCGCTTACCTTTACCACAGTGAGTTATGACCAGCTAAGTGACCGTGTTTAACACTTAAGCACTCAAAACAATCTCGAACAATGAGAAGACAAAGAGAAAGGCACAGAAGATGAAACTAGTCTTCTACAACCCCCCAGTCTCAGCACAGCTGTGGTCCCATCCCCAGTGCCATGCAACAGAACCATGTGTGCCCTACGTCCTAAGCCTTCTGACCCCAGGAGCATCCAAATTTCAAAGGGCAATCACGGCTTTAATGCCTTAGCTTTCCACACACTGTAAAGACAAAAGCTTTAAGTCAGTTTTAGTTTCTGCATCTTTCTGAAGATGTTGGAAAATGGGACACTTTTTTTTTTTGGTTTGTTTATTTTATTTTTTTTTTTTTAATTTTTTTTTTAACGTTTATTTATTTTTGAGACAGAGAGAGACAGAGCATGAACAGGGGAGGGGCAGAGAGAGAGGGAGACACAGAATCGGAAGCAAGCTCCAGGCTCTGAGCCATCAGCCCAGAGCCCGACGTGGGGCTCGAACTCACGGACCACGAGATCGTGACCCGAGTTGAAGTCGGACGCTTAACCGACTGAGCCACCCAGGCGCCCCTAGTTTGTTTATTTTGAGAAAGAGAGTGCACATGCAAGCATGCACACAAGCAGGGGAGGGGCAGAGAGACGGAGAGACAGATTCCCAACCAGGCTCTGTGCTGTCAGCACAGGGCCCGAGGTGGGGCCCGATCCCACGAACTGTGAATCATGACCTGAGCCGAAATCAAGAGTCAGATGCTTAACCCACTGAGTCACCCAGCTGCCCCGAAGCTAAATTTTATCTGCTTTGGTACCACGATACCATCTACAAATAAGAAGCCCAGTATTAACTACTCCCCAAACTGCCATAATTGATTCCATAGTAATAAAGACTAAAAGAACCACGTAAAACCGTTAGTTCAAACATTCAGACCAAACTGACTAAACAGGGGTAGCAAAGCAGTGTGGGTGAGGGCAGTCAGTGAGGTGGGTTCTACCCATGGCTCTGAATCATGGGTCACACTAATCACCTTGTTTCTCTGAGCCACGGGTAAAAATGAGCTGTGGTGAAGTTCAAATAAGATAAGGGATACGGAAGTGCTTTCTCGGCCTAAAAAAGCCTTTGTCTATGTACATATACACCCTCTGGACATAGTGAAAAAATACACAAAAGACCCTGTCACATGTACAGTTCTTGAGAGGCTAGAGATGTGGCACTTGTATCCCACGTTTTCCTAGGTCTCCAAGGGCTGGAAGAAAGTGATGATGAGCAGACTGCCCCCACTCGCGGCCCTTACCAGACAGCGTTCCTCCCTCCTCAGCATCACTGTCACTATCGACAATGTCATTATGTTTTTCGATATCTGCCAAAGACTGGCCGTAATGAGTTAATTCTTCATCTTCGTTGAGGTTGTAGATGCTTTTCTTTTCATGCTGTCGCTGACAGAAGAAAAAAAAAAATCAACTTCCTAAAAATTCCCCACCATTTAATAGCAAAAATCAGTTATTCTTCCACTATTTACATAATGTAACAACGCAGCCCAAGCAGTTTCCAGTTTATTCTGGGTCACGTGAGCAGTGATTCAGATATAAACAGAACCCCCGGAAGGTAACCAAATCAGTGGGCCAGCTCAGCCACCGGTAACTCATGCAGCTTTACCCACCAGGATGTTCCACAACCTACTCGCAATCCACCCGACCAAGCCGCAGGAGCAACTGAGTCAAGAACGCCAGGAAACATCCTGCTGCACGTTCTAGTTAAGCTACTCTTCCACCCAAGCGGTATTTGCAAAAGGCTGCTTCCCCCTGGCCTACGCAGACAAGGTACAGGATTTGCACCTCGTGCGTGAGTGCCCACCCAAGTATAGGTGAACAACGGGCACGGGGCAACTGCCTTCTCCCTGTGCTGGACTCTTGTTCAGTCTGCAACATAAGACCCTCCTCCAATTGTCTTGCATACCTGTTGTTCCAGGGCAAACCTCTTCATCATCTTTTCCTCTGGGCTCATGTTGCTACTGTATTCCCCAAAGCGCTTATCTGTGAATACATTGGACTTATCCCTTTCTTTGTACTCCTTTAGTAACGTCTGGGTACGCTGGAAAACAGATCACAGAAAAATCTCACACTGGTCCCGGTGCAATTCGGAGCTCTGATGGCTTGGCGATCTTGGTCCCTAAAGGGAAAACGTTCCTACAAGGGGACACGGGATGGTTCCGACGAAGCGTAAGACGACACTGCCACCTGGCCATTTTGTACGCCTCAGACCACTGAAACCAACAGTCAAAATAAAGGGGCTGAGCTGCCAGCTGGAAAGACTGACCTCAGTTACCGAGGGAAGCTGGGTTGCCACCATACAATGGAGACGAAGAGAGGACCGTCTGGGGCCCAGGGGATTCCCTAGAGCATGCGTGGGGACCTCCATGCCCAGTACTAAAGGTTAAAGAAAAAACAACAGCAACCAAAAGAAAGCAGAACGCTGGAGCACGCAGGGGTAGCTCCACCAGGTGGAGAAGCTGGAGGAGCTAAGGTTCTGGCTGAGAGGAAGGGAGACATGAACAAGGACTTGAACAGGAAGCCCTATATGTAAACCGTAACGCCATAACCGATCGCAGACACAAAGACTGTAGTAAGGCGGGCCTGTTTTCTCTTTGGTACATACGTGCCTTTGCTGGTAAACAGTCAATCCCTGTCACCTCTCCGATTCCAGATCCATAAATCTGTCTGCTTGCTAACGGTTATTTGCGACTCCAAACCAGTACGCGTGGCATTTTCGTGGTCATTCACGTGTGTGAGGCCCAGGAGGTGAGGTCAAGAGTGTGGACACTGAATTCCGCCAACTCCACCACTTCCCAGCTACGACTCTGGGAGGCACCTCACCTCTCTGTCCACCAGAGGCCTCACCTATAAAAGGGAAGTGATGGTAGTAATCACCTCAGGCTGTCGGTACGGGAGCCACAAGATGGCTCAGGACAGAGCCGGGCACGGTGTGTGTCACACTCAAGTCTAAATCCTTTGGGTCTCGGCTCCTCCATTCCTGACCTGAAGAAAGGCCTGGAACCGTTCTTGTCTCAGGTTCCTCATGCATTAAATGGGGTAACAGTACTTCCCTCATAAGGCTGACCGCGAGGATTCAATACGAACCCCTTGGTACGACGCCTATTTGGTGTGAGGGGTCATGGACACGTTAACTCTTGTTATTTCACAAGTTCTGTGAGAACTGAGGAAGGTGAGGCCTAGCCATGAGATGGCGCGTGCTGCCCAAAGCGCTGCCACTGACAAGAGAGAGGGCACGTGGGCCAGTGCGTTTACTTCCGAGGGACTGTCACTGAGAAGACGCGGCCCCCCCAGCCCCTGCCACCCTGTCCGCCCCACTCCCCCACTCGAGCTTTAACCGCCCTGGATGACCTGAGTTCCCCTGGGACAGCTCTGAGCTCTTCCACCCCATGCCGTGCCACACTCTCCGCTACAGGGGACGATGTGCCTCGGTCCCCACCTGTAACATTCTGCTCGCCCTTCCGAGCTCCAGTGTGGCTCCCACTAGGAAGAAGTTTCCGATTTTCCTACTGTACCTCCTCCAGACTGTCAGCCCCCAAAGCACTCAGGTTCTACTTCTGATTCCTTCAAAGGCCTGTTTCTACTAAGTACTTGGGCCAAGCACTGGGATCAGAGGAGGCATCAACACCTCCCTCCACGCCATTCACCCCAGGCCTTCAGCACAGAGCACGGAGGTGTGGGGCCCCGGGCACGTGGAGGTGTGGCACCTGACAGGTGAATCTACCAGGGGCTACAGGCGTGAGCAACCTGCCCTGTTGGGGCCGTAGGGCTTGGGAAAGTATCAGAGGCGGTGACCTGCACCAGCCCCTGGGAGACTTGGCGGGGGGTAAGGTAGGACTTTTTGGACAAACTGAGTTGTAAGAGGCAAAGCAAGGACAACAGGTTGGGCCAGACTGGGAAGGAGTCTGAGAATGACAAGCTGAGAAGTTTAAGAATAATAGCTAGTGTTTAGAGAATGCTAGAATGCTTACTATGTGCCAGATGTGCTACTTACTTAACCTTACAAGCACTAGTAGAGAAAGACGGTTATTACCATCCCCACTTTAGAAATGAGAATACTGAGGCCTACGGGGTGAAAATAAACACGGCTCTTGCAGAGCCCACACCGTCCCATCCCAGAGCCTGCCCTGGGGTGGATCCCGGGGCACTGATCAGAGGCCATCCTAAGTTTGTCGTGACCACTCCTTGGAGGAAGGATGCCGACCGATTCAGTTCAAAGCTGGACCGGAGAGCACACTGTATGACGGGATACAGTCGGCCGCCCTAGAAGGCAGGGGGTCCAGTCTCAGGTGACCTTTATCTCCCAGCAGCTGGAACAGAGCTAAGGCTTCACAGCCATTCAAACCAGCGCAAGCCCTGGCCCTTACCAGTTCTGAGACCTTGGGAAACATATACGCCCTTTCTGTGCCTTAACTTTCCCACCTACTTGAACTTTTCAATAAAATACTAGTGTATATCCCTTACAGTAACAACAAATATCCTAAACAAACCAAAGAACGCGTCTCAGAGGCTGCATATAGAGAATTCCATCTGCACTGACTTCCAGAGGTGCAGATTATTCTGGAACCCTAAGTACAGGAAAGAAGGAAGCATTTCAGTTTCCTCTCAAGGGACAAGGTGCTGCGCTTGGAAAAACAGAAACACGTGCTCTCCAAACGTCTGTGAAGCATCCCCATCCCGTGTATGCCTACCCGGGGAGGAAGAGCATCCACAATCCTCGAACCAATAGCTCAGAGTCCCCGAGAGACAAGGCTGTAGGAGGTGTGCGCAGGGGTCACGGGGCACAGAAGCGATGACCCACGCCCGAGAGAGACGAACACGCGTGTGCTGCACCTCGACGAAGCGGCAGCAGCTTTCCAGGGCAACGTCACCGCCGCGCGTGCAAGGGCAGCAGGCGTGAAGGCTCACACGACACACCACAGAACGCCCAGCCGTGCCGGCATGAGTCTGATGTCTTGAAAGGAGCGCCTCTGGCTCTCCTAGCGGCCCCAGGGCGCCAGCGTCCTCCGGGACCTCCGTTTCACAGCTCCGGGGACCGCGGCGGCCCCGGCACGTCCCCACGTCCCGGAGGCGCGACCCCCGCCACTCACCTTCTGGACGGCCCGCGCGCGCGACACCCCGGGCAGCCCCACGGCGTGGCGCGCCTTCCTGCCCAGGACCGGGAACTTCTGCCGGTTGACCTTCACTTCGAACGGGTTGGGGTTGGGTCTCGCGCGGCCTCCCGCCGGGGCCCCCAGACCCTTCCTGCGCGCCGCGACACCCCCAGCCTTCCCCATGGCTCGCATCAGCCACCGCGAAGGCCCGCTCGGCCGGCCGCACGGATCGCTCCGTCCGGAAACGCGTGCGGGGACCTGAGAGCCGCCCCGCCCTCGTCCCGCGAGAACTGAGCCAGTGAGGCGCACAAGCGACCGGCAAGCTAGCCTATTCGCCTACAGGCCAGCGACCACAACTCCCAGCAGGCCACGCTCTCCCGACCCGGCACTTCCTCCCTGCGCGCGGCCTTCTGGGAGCGTTGCTGCCCTGCGCGGCGCCGCACCGCGGCGAGAGGTGCGCCCGAGCTCCCTCTTCTGGGAAGCCGTTGGAGGGAACCGGCCGCTGTGAGAGTGGGTAGCGGCGGCGGCGGCCGTAGCCGTCGCCGCCGGGGGGCGGGGAGCCCCGGCCACTGAGCCCCTCTCTGGGGTGGGGCTCGGCGGAGACTCTGGGCGGCTGGGGAGCCGGGCCCTGAGGAGAGCGTTGCCCTTGCCAGCCTCGGGCGATGGGGCCGAGAGCCCGGGCCCCGGCGCGGGGAAGGTAACCGCAGATTCCGGCGGTAGGCGGGCTGCCAGCGCCCCTCGCCCCAGCAACTCGCCCTCTGGAAACCCGGGCAGCGAGGGCAAGGGCTCCCCGGGCCGGCGCCAGCAGCTTCCGAAGCAGCTGCGGCGTCGCGGGCGGTCTCGGAGGCAGCAAAGCGGTTGGTGGCCGTGGCGGCGGCGGCGGCTGGAGGGGCAGCAGCCGGAGCCGCGACAGCTGGAGCGGCGGCGGCGGCGGCGGGGCAGCTCCCCCGGGCCCTCTGTGGACCCTCCCGAGCGGGTGGCGTCCTGCGAGCGATGCCCGGAGGCGCCAGAGCCCTCTCCATCTCCCCTTCCCCCTCGCACACGCCGAGCCCGGCAGCGGCGGAGGCGGCGGAAGCGGCGGCGGCGGCTAGGGGCCATGGAGCTTGAGAACCTCTTGGCCAACACGCTGCTGCTGAAAGCGCGCCAAGGTGGGTGCACAGGGGCGCCCGACGCCCCGCAAACTCAGATCCTCCGAGGAGCCCCGACCCTGACCGGGAACCCCGATCCCCGCAAAGCCCCGAGCCACCGTCCGCTCGGTCGCACTATTCGCACCGGCCAGACAGCGAGGGGTCAGCTTGGGTGCCTTAGGCTGCTCTGCGCGCCGCCCTGCACCCCTCTCAGCACCTGTGGGCCCAAGTAACGGTAGCCTGCGCCCCACTCTTGTCGGTGTGAACCTGCTCCGTCCTGCCGCCTCCAGTGCGTCAGCACAGGCCAGCGGGGTCCTGTCCTGGGAGGAGGAAGCCAGACCACCGAGTGAAGCCGGCGAGAAACAGCCGTGCCTTTGCGGTCTTTAAAGGACAAAGAAGACAATCCTGTTAACAACCCTAAGCGAGAACCTTCCATTAGTCTTTTTGGACCGTTATTTTACATTTATTTATTTTTGAGAGACAGAGTGAGACAAAGTGAGCGTGGGGGAGGGGCAGAGAGAGGGGGAGACACAGAATCCGAATCAGCCTCCAGGCTCTGAGCGGTCATCACGGAGCCCGACGCGGGGCTCGAACCCACGGACCGCGAGATCATGACCCGAGCCGAAGTCGGACGCTCAGCCGACTGAGCCAGCCAGGCGCCCCTGGACTGTTATTTTAGCATAGCTTTTTGGTTTTGAGGCTTCGTGGTGTGTGGAGTGGGTTTTACCAGGCAGGACGTGGTGGCGGATTCAACAGTTTGGTACGAATCCAGCCTCGTATCCACGAAAAGGCACAGTTGACCCAGCCCTTTTGCTCAGAGATGGCCCTGGCCCCGACCGTCCTTCTCGTGCCTCCCGAGAGAGTGGAGAGCTGGCGACACAGCTACCCACCTGCGGTTCTGCAGCCCCTTTGCTCCTGCCGAGTGGGTGACGGAGCAGGTGCTTGGTGTTTGTGCGCGATGGCGGGAAATGGCCGCCGGAGGGACCGCATTGGCCACGACTCCGGAGTGAAGACGGTGTGGAAGGGGTGCTGTGCACAGTCTCCCAGGGCTGGAGTCCCATCCTGGGCGCACGGTCCGTGAAGTGGTCCTCTTGGTCACTTGGGATGCTTGTTGGGAAACATCAATAAACTCACCTTGTGATTGAAATAGCGAATAACGTTCTGTGAGAGAATTTAATGTGGAATACAGCTATTTCAGATCTTTGGGTTTTGTTTCCTTTTTAATGCTCTCCCCTTTCCCATTTGTGTCCTAAGTGTTTTTTAAGAGGAAAGAGCTTCATCAGAAAGTGCCTGATCTCTCAACTCAGTGGAGACAACCCAGAAACGGTCAATAGGAGTTCGTGAAGTAAGATGACAGGTGCAGAGAATTAGATACCTAAGTTAGGTTTAAGTAGAAGGATCCAGAATTAAGAAGTAGTGAATTTTTTGTTTTGTAAAGTGTTTCTCATATTAAGAGTTGAAAACAGGAACTTCATTTTCTCACATATTTTTGTGTGCTAACTTGCATTATTAAAAAAAATTTTTTTTTACATTTATTTATTTTTGAGAGACAGAGCACAACTGGGGGAGGGGCAGAGAGAGAAGGAGACACAGAATCTGCAGCAGGCTCCAGGCTCCGAGCTGCCAGTACAGAGCTGGACAAGGGGCTCAAACTCACAAACCATGAGACCGTGACCTGAGCTGAAGCCAGACGCTTAACCAACTGAGTCACCCAGGGTCCCTAACTTGCATTATTTTGAAGAGTGAAGATGGGTGGGAAGAAAGTGGGTCTTATTTTTCTGTTAAGGCAGCGGGAAGTCCCTGAGAGCAGTACGTTTCAGTGGAGCATTTGATTGTGTTTCGTGTTTCTCACTTTGAACTCCAGATTGGTCATAGAAGCGAACCATGATCCCGGGCACCCCAGCGGCTCAGTCTGTTGAGTGTCCGACTTCGGCTCAGGTCACGATTTCACGGTGTGTGAGTTCGAGCCTTGCATCAGGCTCTGTGCTTATAGCTTGCAGCCTGGAGCCTGCTTCGGATTCTGTGTCTCCCATTCTCTCTCTGCCCCTCCCCCGGCTCATGTTCGGTCTCTCAAAAATAAACGTTAAAAAAAAAAAAAAAAAGGTGAACCATGATCCGTGGAAATCTGGATCTGTGGAAACCCATACTAAACCTGTTTTCTTTCCATTGTACTGTCATCTTTGAGTATAATGTACAAAAATGGACTGTTATATCGAGCAGATTTCCTTACGGTGCTGTAGAGGTTAGGTGATGAGGTGAATATGAGGGCTTTGTAAGGGCTAAATACTTAAAACCAGTATTTCCTGCCATAAAGCCTAGGACTGCATACTTTCAAAAGAGTTTTAAATTTTGTTCCTTAAAGTATTAAGCCGTCATGTTGTGATTCTTACAAGGTCTGCCCTGTCAGCAGATAGTGCTTACTCCTGTGTTCAGAAAGAGTCATTCTGTCAGTGTGGTTGATGCTCAGAGAAGTTGAATATGAAATATCAGAAATACAGGACTATATGCTGAGTGTTGGTTATAACTGAGGGCTGTTCTTCCAAGTCAAAGCAGCTTATTTGCTTTAGAAGCTCCTAGACTGTCTCCTAGCAAGGGTCTTCTGGGACATGTGTGTTCATGGCTGGTTCCTTGTGTTTCTGGCGCACGCATTAGAAAGTTAACGTTTGAAAGGAGTGTACATAGCAGAGCAGTTATATGTTGGCCTTGAGAATTACACTGTTGGCTTAATAGTATGAGTGAGGCCGTTTTCTCGATTTGTTTCAAAAATATTCAATGTCTTTTTCTGGTCTCCAACAGATTTGTTTAAAAGAAAAAAAAACAGAGGATTTGTTAAAACTGTTCCTCCTTTTCAGGAATGTTGGGAGATAAAGCTACATCGACAAAGTGGTTTGTCACTCTGCCAGCACACTTTAAGGAGGCAGAAAATGGGGGTGCCTGGGTGGCTCAGTCGGTTGGGCAACCGACTTCGGCTCAGGTCATGATCTCACGGCCTGTGGGTTTGAGCCCTGCATCAGGCTCTGCGCTGACAGCTCAGAGCCTGGAGCCTGCTTCGGATTCTGTGTCTCCCTCTCTCTTTGCCTCCCCCACTCACACTCTGTCTCTCTCTCAAAAAATAAACATTAAAAAAAAAGGTAGAAAATGATCATACTGTTAATAAAATAAAACAGAATCACTGCTTCCCCCCCACCCCCAACTTTTAGGATTTTTTTTCCTATGTAATACATCTGTTAGGCAATTTGTGACCTTTCATAGCTCTAAATGGTAACCTTAAATTGTTTACATCATACTTATAAAGAGACATTCGCCCCATTTTCTCTTAGAGAAACGGACAGCGTAAATAGAGAGGGAAGAATAAAATATATGTATGTTTAATGTGGATTTTGGCCTTTTATATAGCAATTCCATTCTGATTTCAGATGATAGTGTTATTTACCAGTTGTTTTTTTAGCATCTGACGCATAGTTAATATCATTTTTTTAATGTTATCATTTTTTTTAATGTTTTTTAACGTTTATTCATTTTTGAGAGACAGAGCACGAGTTGGGGAGTGGCAGAGAGAGAGGGAGACACAGAATCTGAAGCAGGCTCCAGGCTCTGAGCTGTCAGTACAGAGCCCGATGCGGGGCTCGAACCCATGAACTGTGAGATCGTGACCTGAGCCGAAGTTGGGCACCCCATCCCTGTTATCATTTATGCCATTGTTGAGGCTCCCCAGGATTTTGGTTGCAAGGAATCTCTGGAAATAGCTTATAAACCCTTTGATTCCAGAGGTATAGTGGCCAATATTTGTGTTTCCTTCATTGCACTTAATTTGATCCCACACCCAAGAGCTACTTAACGCATTTTTGTTGTAAAAAATAACTTTTGTATTCATTTGGACGTGTTCTTGAATGCTTACCATTCCAATGTGTGCAGTTGGCCCTCCCTGCTTTTTTCTTGCTCAATTCTTTCTACCCTTCAGAATCCAGTTTGCCTTCCTCTTTGTAGCTTGCTCTGTTCTTCCAGCTCAGGGGCGTTCTCTGCCCTTTGGAAATTTGGAACTTGGGGTTCACAACAGCATAGTCAATGATTCTTTTCCCAGCTAATTTGCAATCTTTGTATGGGCAGGGCATAGCTCTTACCTTCATTTTTTATCCCTTTCAGAGCTGGCTGGCCATATAATTGGTACTTGGTAAACAATTGGAGATTAAGCGGGTGATTTGTTATTTTGCTAAATTCAAGAAAGAGGGGGTGAAATTCATGTTGAAAACAAAAGGATTGGTTGGACTTGGAGGGAATAAAGTGTGTTCCCAGCTTGCTTAGAGACTAGTGGTTGATAATGATAGCTAACATTAGTGAGGGTTTGCTCTGTCCAGGCAGCATGCTAAATTCTTTAAGGGCATTATTTCAGCTAGTCCTATCCTTCATTCTCCTAACCCATAAAACCAGACAGATAATAATTCTACTTCACAAGGTTAGAGGATTGCTTGTGATAATGTGGCACAGTGCTTGGCGCTCAGAAAGTGCTCAGTAAATAGTAGTAGTTGTGGTTGTAGATTTTGTTCTGTCCAGTGTCATAATGAAGAACTGGTACTTTAACGTGCAATTGTGTTAACTGACCTTGAACCTGGCTCTTTGCCTGTAGTCTGTTCTCATTCTTAGATTTCCCAAAAGCATAGCTTTCCTCTTCCTAAATTCTTCCATGCTGGAGGTGCTTGAATCTCATTTTTCCTTGACCTTTGTTATTTCTCATGTCTGTCTCTTTGTCTCTATTTTCACCTAGACACCACCCCCACCCCCCACCCCCCACCCTGATGGTCTTCTATACCTCTTCAATTGACTGAGGGCAAGAATTTCCAGGCTTTTTTCCTCTTTTATCATCCCCAGTGCTGCTAGAACACTCTTTCTAAAACACAGATTTGGGGGCGCCTGGGTGGCGCAGTCGGTTAAGCGTCCGACTTCAGCCAGGTCACGATCTCGCGGTCCGTGAGTTCGAGCCCCGCGTCGGGCTCTGGGCGGATGGCTCAGAGCCTGGAGCCTGTTTCCGATTCTGTGTCTCCCTCTCTCTCTGCCCCTCCCCCGTTCATGCTCTGTCTCTCTCTGTCCCAAAAATAAATAAACGTTGAAAAAAAAATTTTTTTTTTTTTAAATAAAAATAAAACACAGATTTGTTCTCTTAATCTTCTGTTTAGAATTTGGCCTTAGACCTCCATTCTGGGTCAAGTATAAACCCCTTAGTGCATCATGACCCACAGGGTCCTACCTGACCTCAGTGACCTGCTCTTCTCTCCTTGTCCATTTGCTGCTAAGTGTATGTGACTACTCGATGCCTTCCTACCCGGTGAAGTCTTGTTCTTCCTTCGTGTTCCGGCTCGGGTGTCTTTTCTGGAAACTTCGACACTCCTGCAAGAGACTTGATCATTCCATCTTTTGTGCCACTGCCATGCCCAGGATGAGCTGTTACTGCACTGGGCTGATTCAGGACAGCTTGGGTGTCCCTTTCTGTGTCACCAGCATCTAGCACTGTGCTAGCTCCCAGCTCTACAAATGCCAACTGATGACTGGGGACAAAAGAGCACATCTCAGGAATTCTTTCAATACTGGTGATAACCAGAAATTAAGGCTCAAACCAAGCTGTCTTTTTAGACTAGTGATCTGGAACTAGTCTGGATTTCTGGAACAGAAGTTGAGATTTTATTCAATTTTTGGAATGTCAGTTGGCTCCATACTTCGAAGTGGTGAGTAGTTCTTATTTCATTGTGAATTTAATATTCTTGTTTTTAGCAAATCAGTATTAAAATATTTAATTATACCTATAACGCAATCTGTAGTTCTCTCAATATTTACATGCTCATCACTAGCAGAGACAGCAGCAGGGTTAGCCACAACTAGTTAGGATGTTAGCAAAAGGCCACGCCCGTACATTTTCCTTTTAGAGGGTAAACTATCTGTTTTTACCAGTTTGAAAGAGTTTCTAGTTCAAAGAACACATGGTAGTACTACCTTTCCTGCCCCCTTACTCCTGTGCTGATTTGTCTCACTTCCTGGCAGAGACATTGTGCCTGAGTGTTTGCATGGTAAACCTAGATCTCTTCTTGTGAGTTGTTTGGAAGACGATGCTAGCACGTTTGCGAGGTTGACAAGGCTGCTGAACTGGTAGCATCCCCCCCCCCCCCCAGGGCAGGTGTTTATCCCCTTTGACAGATGGGGAAGGACAAGTGAAGTGACTTGATCGAGGTCACGTCACTAGGTTTCAACCCAGGTCTCTCTGGCCCCAAACTCATGTTCTAACCAATCATGTAATGCTGTCTGTTGAAAGACTTCCTCAGTTTACTGCTTCAATGGAAAGGAGTTGATGTTTTGTATTTAGCTTCTGGCATGAAATTAGCTTTCTAGATGTGGGAGTGTCGCTCCTTGGCTGGTTGGACAGCATGAAAGCACAGTTGACGGAAGTTGGGATGTGACAGGGGAGGGGGGGCGCGGTATTCTCATCTAACAAGAAGTCCGGAGACGTTGTCTGTGTTTAGGCAACGAGAACTAAAGAGCCAACAGCATTGTTCACTGAGAGGGAGCCTATACCAGATCCGAAAGTGATGGTAGACGTTTGGCGATGGGGCAGGGCCTTACTGAGGTCACTCTGAGTCTGAAAGGAGGGGACTTGGAGCCCCCTCTCTGCTCCCTGTTTTTATTACATTTGCCTTCCATGCTTGTGGTCTTTCCTTCAAGTTCTCCATTGGGTTAAACACAGCGTGTTTCCTTTTGAAAGGACAGCCTGCTAATGTCCCCTTGTAGAGCTAGGGACAGAATTCTCTTTGAGCTGATTCTGTTCCACTAATTTAAAGTTTTCCAGGGTGCCTGGGTGGCTCAGTGGGTTAAGTGTCTGACTCTTGGTTTTGGCTCAGGTCATGATCTTGCAGTTCCATGAGTTCCAGCCCAGCATCGGGCTCTGCACTGATGATGCGGAGCCTGCTTGGGATTCTCTCTCACCTTCTCTCTCTCTGCCTCTTTCTCTCTCAAAATAAATAAACTTAAAAAAAAAAAGTAGAAGAAAAAGGTTTCCAAACAACCTATAATAAAAAAATCAGAGAATTATCAGACTGTAAAACTTTTACTCCTGAAGGACATGGAATATTATCTTACTGTTTGGGCAGCTTGGGCTGCCGTAACAAAATAACGCAGACTGGGCGGCTTAAACAACAGAAATGTTTTTGTTCTTTGTGTTTTTTGTTTGTTTTTTTATAGTTATGGAGGCTAGGAATCCAAAGTCAGCTTACCAGCATTGTTGGTTTCCGGTGAGGACTCTTCCTGGCTTGTACAAAGCTGCTTTCCCCCTGTGTCTTCACGTGGCCTTTCCTCTGGGTTCACACTGAGAGACAGCGGTTTTCTGGTGATTCCTCTTATGAATACACCTGTCAGATTAGAGCCCTAACTGGCTGACCCTTCCTGAAGACCCCATCTCTAACTACAGTTTACACTGGGGGTTAGGGATTCAACATGTGAGTGTGGGGGGGAGGAGATGGGATACAAATCAGTCTTTAATGCTGTTTTAATTTGCATTTTCCCAATTAAACATCTTTTCATATTGAGGGTGATTTAGCTTTCCTCTTCATGAATTGCTTCTTCATATCTTCTGCACAAATGAGGGCAGAATATCTTACTGATTTATAGCAGTTTTTTATATAATCGGGATACTAAGTACACATCGCACAAATCTCCCATTCTCCCACCTGCTCTATTAGTTTTCCTATTGCTGCTGTAACAAGTTACCGCAAAAAACTGAACGGCTTCAAACAACACAGATTTGTTGTGTTACAGTTCTGGAGATCAGAAGTCTGAAATGGGTCTCACTAAGCTAGCGTCAAGATGGCAGAAGGGCTGTGTTGCTTTCTGGAGCTTCTAGGGGGAATCTGTTAGCAGACAGAGGACCAGTTCTGAGCTCAGGTTTGTCTGCTTTCTCACAAATCAACACTCGAGAGACCAGTGCCGATGGGAAAGGTTGCATCAGTCAGGAAGCCGGCAAGCTGGGAAGACAGGTGGACAGACGTCTCAAAGACGATCTTCCCTGTCCAGGCCAAGTTGGAAGGTTTTCGAGGGGAAGGCACAGGAAAAGGGAGGGGGGCTACATGCAAGAGAAGCAGGTGCTCAGGCAGTTAGTCAGTGGTCTGTTGGCATGACCTTGAACAGACTCACTGGCATCAGTGGCAGCTGTTTTTGAATGTGGTCAGCCTTACCTTCCTGGAAAAGTTTGGTCCTTCACTCCTCCAGGCCAGTGGTCTGCAAATCTCAAGGAAAGAGGTTAGTTCTGCTATAGACCAAGGGAGTTAGGTCAGCACACAAGGAGCACAAGAGCTTGAAGCAAGTTAATCCTTAATACAGGTGGAGCGCTAATAGAGATTCATTTTGGAGGTTCTGTGGGGGAATCCATTTTCTTGCCTTTTCCAGCTTCTGGACGCCACCTGCACACCTCAACAATAATCAGGTGTTAGCAAAGACCTGGAGTAGCTGCAGCTACAACTCTCCCGTGCTGCTTGGTGGAGTGTGAAACAGGAGAACCATTTCGGGAAACTGGCAGTTTCTAATAAAGTTAAACACACACCTCCCCAGTGACCCAGTGATTCTCTTTCAAGATCTACCCAGTAAAATGGGCATATGTCCACAGAAAGTCTAGTACAAGAATGTTTGCAGCGGCTTTGTTCATAACAATCTCAAACTGGAAACAACCCAAATGTTCATCAATAAGAGGATGGATAAAGACATACTGATACGTGTAATGCAATGTGGTGGTAAAAAAAGAAAGAGCTGCCAATATATGCAGGAGCACAGACCAGTCTCAGGAGCATCATGTTAAGGAAGAAGAATCAGAAGAGAGAACAATCCTTGATGGTTCCAGTAGTATGAAGTGAAATTAATCCACAGTAATACAAGTTGGGATGCTGATTGCTTTGAAGAAGGGAGGGATTGTCACCAAAGAGGCAAGAGGGAACTTTATGGGATGATGAAAATGTGTATTGATCCTGCTGGTAATTATGAGGTTGTAGAGCCATAGTGTTAAGATTGGTGCATATTATTGTGAAAATTGTGTCTGTTAAAAAGTGTTGTGTTTTTTTTTTATAACAAAGAATTTTTTTATAAGTTAGGACCTCTCTGCTCCTTAAATGTTTGGTAAACCTTTATGAAACTGCCTGAGGTTGGTGTCTCCCTCATCCCCCATCCTGACCTTCTTGCCTAGGAAGCAGGGATAGGGATGGTTCTTTTTATTATCAATTTAGTTTCTTTAATACTTGTGATATTCAGGACTGTTTCTTTTCAAGGTAGATTTGGCAATTTATGTTTTCTAAGAAAATTTTTTAAAACTTAGTTAACACATGGTACAATATTGGTTTCAGGAGTAAAATTCAGTGATTGATCACTTACAACACCCAGTGCTCATCACAACAAGTGCCCTCCTTAGTACCGTACCCATCACCCATCTAAGCCCATCCCCCACCCCATCCCACCATCAACCCCCAGTTTGTTCTGTATCCTTAAAAGCCTCTTGTGGTTTGTTTCCCTCTCTTCTCTCTTTCGCCCCTTGCCATGTGCTCATCTGATTTGTTTCTTAAATTCCACACATGAGTGAAATCATAGGGTATTTGTCTTTCTCTATTTGACTCGTCTTGCTTAGCATAGTGCATTCCAGCTCTATCCATGTTGCAAATGGCAAGATTTCATTCTTTTCAATTGCTGAGTAATATTCCATTGTATATATTTTTACCACCTCTTCTTTATCCATTCATCAGCTGGTAGACATTTGGGGTCTTTTCATAGTTTGGCCATTGTTGATAATGCTGCTATAAATATTGAGCTGCATGTACCCCTTCAAATCTGTATTTTTGTATCCTTTGGGTAAATACCTAGTAGTGCAATTGCCGGATCATAGTGTATTTCTATTTTTAGTTTTTTGAGGAGTCTCCATACTGTTCTCCAGAGTGGCTGCACCAGTTTGCATTCCCACCAACAGCGCAAGAGGGTTCCCCTGAGAAAATGATTTTCACCTAAGCTTTCAGATTTATTTGGCATAAATGTTATTGGTAACATTTTCTTGCTATTTTTACAATTGCAACTGTGATATTTTTAATTTAGAATATTACTTGTGTGTGTCTTTTATTTTTATTAGACTTGTAAAAGATTTTTGTTTTATTAAACTTTTCAATGAACCAGCTTTTGGTTTCGTGTGCTTTGCTGTATTATGTTTGCCTTCCAGGTTATTAATTTTTGCTTATATTGTATTCTTTATTTTGATTTGCCTCTAGCTTCTCAAGTTGAATGCTTAACCTATTACTTTTTAAACTTCCTTGTTTTATAGTAAGTGTAAAACTCTTAAGTTTTAAGTATTGCGTTAACAGGAGCCTGCAAAATTTTTTTAATGTAGGTTTTTCATTTCAGTTATGTTTAGTGATTTTCATTGCGATTTCTTTGTTAGACCTTGATTATTTGGATGTGATTTTTAAGAAATTCTAAACTTGTGGCACCTTTTTAAATGATCTTTTTTATTGGTGGTAATTTAATTATATATGATCAGAAGATATGGTGTAAACGATAACAGTGTTTTGATATTTGTTGAAATATACCTTGTGGTCTGTACGTGGTCAATTTTTGTAACTGTTTTACTTGTCCCGAGGAGGAATATGTGTTTTTTATTTGCTGGGTAAGACCCTGTACAATTATCTATTAGGTCAAATTTGTAATATTATTATATAAATAGCCTCTATTTTTATTGCTTTTTGTCTGCTTGATTAATCAGTTTATGATAAAGGTTTGATAAAATCTCCCATTAAGGCTGTGGATTTATCAAATTTGATTTCCCTAATTTGGTTGATTTTTATTTCAAGACACTGTTAAGTATTTACTACTTAATGATTTTGGTATCTTCTTGTTGGTTATTATTTTTTTTATTACTATGTAAGGTGCATCTCTATCCCTACCAGTGCATTTGCCTTAAATTGTATTTTCATCTGGCATGTCTGTTATTATACCTGCTTTTTTTTTCTTTTGCCCCCGCTAATTTGTGCTGCTTTTCTCTGCCTTTTGGTATTTTTTGAATGCTTCAGATGTCTCTTGTAAACAACATCCCGCTGGATTTTGCTGATTTATCCAGTCTAATAATCTCATTCTTTTAGTACTTAAGTTTTCGTCCCTATTTTACATTTTATGGGACTTTTTTTGGTATGTATTTTGCTACCATTTTTCCTTTGGCTTGATAGTCTTATATAATCATAATAGCTAATATTTGAGTATTTGAAATGTACGAACCTCTGTTTTTATATAATCATTTCATTCTGATGACTCTTTAAGAAGATAGTTTCAGTAATTCTGTTTGCAAATTAAAAAATAACAAACAGTCCAGAGAAGCTAATGCTGGGCCCAGATCACACAGCAAGTGAACAATGGGGTCAGATTAAATCCAAGCACCCTGGCTTTAGGTCTTATAATCATGTGCTTTTCAAATGCCTTTATTACCCGAGAAGATATGTACCTGTGAGATGCGTGTATAATATAAAGCTTTCCAAAAGTATGGCCACTACTGGCTATAGTAATGCATTTGAACACAAGCAAGAAAGATTGGGGAAAACTGCAATACTGATCATTTATATTCATCTTTGAACGTAAGTGGAAATGATTTGAAACCAAAAAAGCAGCAAATAGCCCTGTGCTTTGTTTATATTTTACCATAAATGCAGAAGCATTTCAAAATTAAAGTAGTTCGGGGGCGCCTGGGTGGCGCAGTCGGTTAAGCGACTTCAGCCGGGTCACGATCTCGCGGTCCGTGAGTTCGAGCCCCGCGTCAGGCTCTGGGCTGACGGCTCGGAGCCTGGAGCCTGTTTCCGATTCTGTGTCTCCCTCTCTCTCTGCCCCTCCCCCATTCATGCTCTGTCTCTCTCTGTCCCAAAAATAAATAAAAACGTTGGAAAAAAAATAAATTAGTTCAAAGGAATCTTTTCTTCGTTAAGCTTGAGTTTAAAACATTAGAGATGAACTGTGATCTTGTGGGGGGAGGGGCAGAAAGGTCGTCCAGTCTCCAAGGTCTGTCGTTTCCCAGGGGGGGGCCACTCCAGCATTTGAAGACACTAGGTCTGTCGATACTTCATTTTTCTGTTTGTAAAATTGTTTTCCATGACTTGCTTACCTTATGGGAATGATAGGTAGTTGAGGTTGTGTATGAAGAACATTCAAGGCTCTTCATTTCACATTATGCATTGGTCAACTTGAGTATTACAGTAACGTAACCGCAGGAAGGAAGAGAAATGATAATCACAATGGTTCCATTAGTTAATATCTTAAGTGTGACATTTTTTATTTGTTTGAGATTTTTTTTAAGTTTATTTATTTTGAGAGAGCGTGCACGGGAGGTGCTGCTCAGGTTCACCAGCATGTGTGCCCCAAGCCTGCCGCTATGAAGTGAAAGTTTCTGTCCTCTCACAATTTAATAATTGAAGCTCTAATCCCCAGTGTGATGGCATTTGGAGGTAGGGCCTTTGGAAAATAATTGTGGTTGCATTAGGTCATAAGGGTGGGGGCCTCATGATGGAATTAGTGTCCTTATAGAAAGAGGGAGAGACGTGAGATCTCTCTTCGAGTGCACGCAGCAGGGAAAGGCCATGTGAGAACATAATGAGAAGATAGCCATCTACGAAGCAGCAAGAGGGCCCTCACCAGTCAGTGAATCTGCTGGCGCCTTGATCTAGGGATTTCCAGCCTCCAGAACTCTGAGAAGTAAAGTGTTTGCTGTTCAGGCCCCCCAGACTATGGTATTCTTTTATAGCAGTCCAAAGTGACAGAGACACCTGTGGAGACCCCATTCTTCTGTCTTTCACCTGGTGATATTCTTCTTCAGACCAAGCCAGGGAGCGTTGTCTAGGGAGAAGGGGGTCTTTTGTGGCCATAGCTTACCCAGGTGGCACAGGGTCTGTCTGTGTGCTGTGCTACATTTAGTGAAATGTGGGTGATGCCCTGTGTTTGGATGTGCATGGTGTGAGCACTATTGTGTGTGTGTCATTTACTCTTTAAACGGGAAATTGTCAGTGAATTATGTGCTGGGTTCTGAGCTCTCCCCTCCACCACTTCCCTAGAACCACCCTTGTCCAGATCACCAGGGTCAGTTCTCAGTCCTCATTTTACTATGCCTGCGGGCTGCCCTTGACATAGCCCATCATGGGGGTTTCCTGAGTCAATATGTCCTTTTAGACCAACCTCTGTGTTTTTCTGCTGTTTCAGTGCTTGTCCTTCTCAGACTGCTTGAGTGGTCGCCCCTCATTCTCTGGACCTCTTCACATGGAAGTATTCTGAAGGTTCAGGCCGTGGAATCTCACCTTTGTTATCCACACTCACTCTCTTGTGATCTCTCAAATTGAAATCCGCAGACTGGACTTGTCCACTGCACTGCAGCTCATTCTCCACTTGCCCACTTGATATTGCCCACTTGACTTGGAAAACCTCATAGGAGCATGTGCGCACGCGTACACACACACACACACACACACACACACACACAGTCAAAACTAAACTCTTAACACCCACGTACACCAATTTTTTCCTTCTGTATTTCAGTTAATACCCAGGCCAATAATCTTGTAGTTGACTTTTAACTCCTTACTTTCAATTCCCCACATCCAGCCCTTGGACAAATATTTTTAGATCTCCCTTCAAAATATAAAGAATCTGACCTCTCATTGCCTCCACTGCTTTCAGCATGGCTCAAACCATCAACCTCTCTCACCTGGAAGACTGCAGTTGACTGCTACTTGGTTTCAGCTTTTGGCTTTCTGACCTTATAGTCTGTTCTTAACATACAAGCCAGAGTGATCCTATTAAAATTTAAGTCAAGATGTCATCTCTCTCCTTTGAACTCTTGTCATGACCTCCCAGACCAAGCAGAGTAAAAGCAGGAATGTTGGAGTTATCAGACCAGGAATTTTTTAAAACTGAATATTCTAAGTGTTTTAATGGAAAAAGTAGACACCATGCAAAAACGGATGCATAACATAAGCAGAGAGATGGTAATTCTAAGAATCAAAAGAAAGGCTAGTGGTAAGAAAAACCAAAACAATAACAAAGAATCCTTTTAGGGTACATGGGTGGCTCAGTTTGCTGAGGATCTGACTCTTGATTTCTGCTCAGGTCATGATCCATGGTTGTGTGATGGAGTCCCACGTTGGGCCTTACACTGGGCATGGAGCCTGTTTAAGATTCTCTCTCTGGCACAAAAACAGACACATAGACCAATGGAATAGAATAGAAACCCCAGAACTAGACCCACAAATGTATGGCCAACTAATCTTTGACAAAGCAGGAAAGAACATCCAATGGAAAAAAGACAGTCTCTTTATTTTTTTTTTTAATTTTTTTTTCAACGTTTTTATTTTTTATTTTTGGGACAGAGAGAGACAGAGCATGAACGGGGGAGGGGCAGAGAGAGAGGGAGACACAGAATCGGAAACAGGCTCCAGGCTCTGAGCCATCAGCCCAGAGCCCGACGCGGGGCTCGAACTCACAGACCGTGAGATCGTGACCTGGCTGAAGTCGGACGCTTAACCGACTGTGCCACCCAGGCGCCCCGACAGTCTCTTTAACAAATGGTGCTGGGAGAACTGGACAGCAACATGCAGAAGGTTGAAACTAGACCACTTTCTCACACCATTCACAAAAATAAACTCAACTCAAAATGGATAAAGGACCTGAATGTGAGACAGGAAACCATCAAAACCCTAGAGGAGAAAGCAGGAAAAGACCTCTCTGACCTCAGCTGTAGCAATGTCTTACTCGACACATCCCCAAAGGCAAGGGAATTAAAAGCAAAAATGAACTACTGGGACCTTATGAAGATAAAAAGCTTCTGCACAACAAAGGAAACAACCAACAAAACTAAAAGGCAACCAATGGAATGGGAAAAGATATTTGCAAATGACATATCGGACAAAGGGCTAGTATCCAAAATCTATAAAGAGCTCACCAAACTCCACACCCGAAAAACAACTAACCCAGTGAAGAAATGGGCAGAAAACATGAATAGACACTTCTCTAAAGAAGACATCCGGATGGCCAACAGGCACATGAAAGGATACTCAATGTTGCTCCTTATCAGGGAAATACAAATCAAAACCACACTCAGATATCACCTCACGCCGGTCAGAGTGGCCAAAATGAACAAATCAGGAGACTATAGATGCTGGAGAGGATGTGGAGAAACGGGAACCCTCTTGCACTGTTGGTGGGAATGCAAACTGGTGCAGCCACTCTGGAAAGCAGTGTGGAAGTTCCTCAGAAAATTAAAAATAGACCTACCCTATGACCCAGCAATAGCACTGCTAGGAATTTACCCAAGGGATACAGGAGTACTGATGCATAGGGGCACTTGTACCCCAATGTTTATAGCAGCACTCTCAACAATAGCCAAATTATGGAAAGAGCCTAAATGTCCATCAACTGATGAATGGATAAAGAAATTGTGGTTTATATACACAATGGAGTACTACATAGCAATGAGAAAGAACGAAATATGGCCCTTTGTATCAACGTGGATGGAACTGGAGAGTGTGATGCTAAGTGAAATAAGCCATACAGAGAAAGACAGATACCATATGGTTTCACTCTTATGTGGATCCTGAGAAACTTAACAGAAACCCATGGGGGAGGGGAAGGAAAAAAAAAAAAAAGAGGTTAGAGTTGGAGAGAGCCAAAGCATAAGAGACTCTTAAAAACTGAGAACAAACTGAGGATTGATGGGGGGGTGGGAGGGAGAGGAGGGTGGGTGATGGGTATTGAGGAGGGCACCTTTTGGGATGAGCACTGGGTGTTGTATGGAAACCAATTTGACAATAAATTTCATATATTGAAAAAAAAAAGTTTTTCTCTCTCTCTCTCTCTTTGCCCCTCCCCCCGCTTGCTTGTTATCTTGCTGTCAAAAAAAATTTTTTTAAATGTTTATTTTGAGAGACAGACTGCACAAGCTGGGGAGGAGCAAAGAGGGAGAGAGAAAATCCTAAGCAGCCTCCACACTTAGCGCAGGGCTTGCTCCCACAACCCTAGGATCATGACCAGAGCTGAAATCGAGTTGGATGCTTAACCAACTGAGCCACACAGGTGCCCCTAAAAAAAATTTTTTTTTTCAAATGAAGAATCCCTTTGATGGCCTCGTTGATTGATTGGACAGGGCTGGGGAAAGAATCTCTGAGCTTGAGGATAATACCTGAGAATTCCTAAAACAAAAGCAAGGAGAAAAAAAGACTGAACAAAATTAGGACAGAATATCCAAAAACTGTGGGACAACCACCTGTAAAAGGCATAAGAGGAATGCTGAGAGGAGCAGAAAGAGAAAGGAACAGAGGAAGTATTAAAAGTA
Source organism: Herpailurus yagouaroundi (assembly GCF_014898765.1). Lineage (NCBI taxonomy): Eukaryota > Metazoa > Chordata > Mammalia > Carnivora > Felidae > Herpailurus > Herpailurus yagouaroundi. Next base: position 166,986,304 of record NW_024412376.1, on the reverse strand, counting down.
ATAATGACTGAGACTTTACCCAAATTGATGTCAGACACCAAGCCACAGACTCATGAAGTTCTGAAAACATGAAACAGGATAAATACCAAAGAACTACACCTAGGAATGTCATCTTCAAACTTCAGGAACTAAAAAATAAGGAAGCCATCTTGAGAAAAGCCACAGATAAAAACACTTCATCTGTACAGGAGCAAAGATAAGAATTCTATCCAATTTCTTCTCAGAAACCATGCAAGGAAGAAGACGGGAGTGAAACATTTAAAGTATTGGGAGAAAAAACCCACCAACCTAGAATTCTGTACCCTGTGAAAGTATCCTCCAGAAGTGAGGAGAAATGAAGACTTTCCCAGACAAAAACCAAGGGAATGTGTTGCCAGTAGACCTGCCTCTAAAGAAATGTTAAAAGAAATTGTTCAGAGAGAAAGAAAATAATAGAAACTTTACATATAAAGAAATGAAGAGCATCAGAAAATGTATAAGTGAAGGTAAAGTGAAGATTTCTTTCTCTTAATTGCTCTAACAGCTATCAGCTAACAGGGAACAGATATATACATGGAAGACAATAAGAGGAACAAAGATAAGGATGACAAGTACTAGTAAAAATATGATGGAGATTAATCCAACTACAGACATACCTTGTTTTGTGCTCTGCAGACACTGTACTGTTTACAAATTGAAGGTTTGTGGCAATCCTGTGGCAAGTCTTTTGGTGCCATTTTTCCAGCAGCATTTTTTTCTCTATGTTTCTGTGTCACATTTTGGTAATTCTTGTAATATTTCAAACTTTAAAATTATTATTTTTATGGTGATGTGTGATCAGTGATTGACTTACTGAAACCTCAGATGATAGCATTTTTTTAACAATAAAGTATTCTAAAATTAAGGTATGTACATTTTTTAAAGACATGATGCTATTATGCACTTAATAGACTGCAGTATAGTAGTTTAAACATGGCTTTTATATGCACTGGGAAACCAAAAATTCCACTTGTATTTATTGTGATATATGCTTCATTGCAGTGGTCTGGAACTGAGCCCACAATGTCCCTGAGGTATGCCTGTATTGTATATTTAAATATCTGCGGTCTAAGTGCAACAAAGACAGAGATTGTCAGAGTGGACAGAAAAGTAAGACCCCACTACGTGTTGTCTATAAGAAACCCACTTTAAATATAAAACACATGTAGATAAAAATAGAGGTGTATGATCCTTTCAATGGGTGCAGAAAAAAGCATTTGACAAAATACAGCATCCTTTCAAAAACGCTCAAGAAAGTAGGGATAGAAGGAACATACCTTAACATCATAAAAGCCATGTGTGAAAGGCCCACAGCTGATATCATTCTCAGTGGGGAAAGACTGAGAGCTTTCCCCCTAAGATCAGGAACACGACAGTGATGTCCACTCTCACCACTGTTCTTCAGTGTAGTACTGGAAGTCCTATCCTCAGCAATCAGACAACAAAAAGAAGTAAAAAGCATCCAAATTGGTAAGGAAGAAGTCAAGCTCTAACTCTTCACAGATGAAATGCTACTCTACATGGAAAACTGGAAAGACTCCAACAAAAAACTGGTAGAACTGATCCATGAATTCAGCAAAGTCGCAGGATATAAATCAATGTACAGAAATCAGTTGCATTTCTATACACCAATAATGAAACAGCAGAGAGAGATATTAAGGAATCAATCCCATTTACAACTGCACCAAAAACCATAAGATACCTAGGAATATACCTAACTAAAGAGGTAAAAGATCTGTACGCTGAAAACTATAGAAAGCTTGTGAAAAATTGAAGACACAAAGAAATGGAAAAACAATGCATGCTCATGGATTGGAAGAACGAATATTGTTTAAAATGTCGATACTACCCAAAGCAATCTACACATTCGATGCAATCCCAATCAAAATAACACCAGCTTTTGTCACAGAGCTAGAACAAACCATCCTAAAATTGGTGTGGACCCAGAAAAGACCCTGAATAGCTAAAGTAATGTTGAAAAAGAAAACCAAAGCTGGAGGCATCACAATTCCAGACTTGAAGATGTATTACAAAACTGTAATCATCACGACAGTATGGTATTGACACAAAACCAGTCACATAGATCAATGGAATAGGATAGAGAACCCAGAAATAGACCCACATATATATGGCCAACTAATCTTTGACAAAGTAGGAAAGTATCCAATGGAAAAAAGACAGTCTCTTTAGCAAATGGTGCTGGGAAAACTGGATAGCGATATTCAGAGGAGTGAACCTGGACCACTTTCTTACACCATACACACACATAAGTTCAAAATGGATGAAAGACCTAAATGTGAGACAGGAAACCCATCAAAATCCTACAGGAGAAAACAGGCAGCAACCCATTGACCTCAGCCACAGCAACTTCTTGACATGTCTCCAGAGACAAAGGAAGTAAAAGCAAAAATGAACTACTGAGACCTCATCAAGGTAAAAGCTTCTGCACAGCAAAGGAAACAATCAGCAAAACTAAAAGGCAGCCAATGGAATGGGAGGAGATATTTGGAAATGACAAATCAGATAAAGGGTTAGTATCCCAAATCTATAAAGAACTTGCCAAACACACCCGAAGAACTAATAATCCAGTGAAGAAATGGGCAGAAGACATGAATAGACAGTTTTCCAAAGAAGACATTCAGATGGCTAACAGACACATGAAAAGATGCTCAACATCACTCATCATCAGGGAAATACAAATCAGAACCACAATGAGATACCACCTCACACCTGTCAGAATGCCTAAAATTAACCACTCGGGCAACAACAGATGTTGGCGAGGATGCGGAGAAAGAGGAACTCTTGTGCACTGCTGATGGGAATGCAAACCGGTGCAGCCACTCTGGAAAACAGTATGGAGGTTCCTCAAAAAATTAAAAATAGAACTACCCTATGAGCCAGCAAGTGTACTGCTAGGTATTTATCCAAAGGATAAAAAATGTTCTTTCAAAGGAATATATGCACCCCATAGTTTATAGCAGCATTATCAACAATAGCCAAATTATGGAAAGAGCCCTAATGCCCATTGACTGATGAATGGATAAAGAAAAATGTGGTATACATACACAATGGAATACTACTGGATGATGAAAAAAATGAAATCTTGCCATTTGCAACAATGTGGATGGAATTAGAGGGTATTATGCTAAATGAAATAAGTCAGAGAAAGATATCATATGATGTCACTCATATGTGGAATTTGAGAAACTCAACAGATGAACATAGGGAAAGGGAAGGAAAAAGAAGATAAAAACAGAGGGAGGCAAACCATAAGAGACTCTTAAATACAGAGAATAAACTGAGGGCTGCTGGAGGGGAGGTGGGTAGGGAGATGGGTTAAATGGGTGGTGGGCATTAAGGAGGGCACTTTTTGGGATGAGCACTGGATGCTCATGGAAGAGATGAATCACTGGGTTCTACTCCTGAAGCTAAGACCACACTGTATGTTAACTAACTTGAATTCAAATTAAAAAAGAAAGAGAGAGATGGAGAGAGGTATTCCATGCTAACACTAATCAAAGGCAGTGGGAGTACCTATATTAATTTCACACAGTTTAAACTTCAGAGCAAAGAAAGTATCAAAGATTAAGAGGGGCATTACAGGGGCACCTGGGTGGCTCAGTCGGTTAAGCGGCCGACTTCGGCTCAGGTCATGATCTCGCAGTCAGTGAGTTCAAGCCCCGCATCCGGCTCTGTGCTGACAGCTCAGAGCCTGGAGCCTGTTTCCGATTCTGTGTCTCCCTCTCTATGACCCTCCCCTGTTCATGCTCTGTCTCTCTCTGTCTCAAAAATAAATAAACATTAAAAAAAAAAAAGAGGGGCATTACATAATGATAAAAGGGTCAATTCTCCAAGAAGATGTAGCAATCCTTAACGTGTATGTGCCTAACAACATATAGTCAGAATACATGAAGCAAAAACTGATAGAACTGCAAGGAGAAGTTGAATACACATTATTCTCAAGGTTACATGGAACGTTCTCTAAGACAGTCCATATTCTGGGCCATAAAACACATGGTGACAAATTTAAAAGAATAGATATCATACAATATCTGCTCTCAGACCACAGTGGAATTAAACTAGAAATCATAACAGACAGCTGGAAAATCCCCAAATACTTGGAGTTTAAGCAACACACTTCTAAATAATATGGGGGCCAAAGAAGAAATCTCAAGAGAAACTAAAAAAATACTCTGAACTCAGTGAAAATGAAAACAAAACATCAGAATTTGTGGGACATAGCAAAAGCAGTGCTTGAGGGAAATTTACAGTTTCAAATGCATATATTAAAACAGAAATCTTGGGTGCCTGTGTGGCTCAGTTGGTTAAGCCTCTGACTTCAGCTCAGGTCATGATCTCATGGTTCATGGGTTAGAGCCCCGCATCGAGCTCTTTGCTGACAGCTCAGAGCCTGGAGCCTGCTTTGGATTCTGTGTCTCCCTCTCTCTCTCTGCCTCTCCCCTGCTCATTCTCTCTCTCTCTCTCTCTCTCTCAAAAAGTAAACATTAAAAATTAAAAAAAAAAAATTAAAAAAAAACCCAGAAGATCTAAAATCAGTAATCTAAGCTCCCACCTTAGGAAACCAGAAAAAGAAGAGCAAATCAAAAGAAGGGAAATAATATTAGAGTAGAAATCAGTGAAACCCAAGACAGGAAATAAAGTGAAAATCTGACTCTTTGAAAGATTAGTAAAATCTGTAAGCCTCTAACCAGACTAAGGAAAAAAGAAGATACAAATTACTAATACCAGAAATTAAAAGGGACATCACTACCGATGCCATGGATATAGCTTGGCTAGGAATAAGGAATCTTAAAATTGCTAGAGAAAGGTAAAATTATGCTCATATAGATAAAAGTAAAATGAATATATGTTTTATTTGACTCATACATAGGGAACCAGGCAGATGTTATAATAAATTCAAATGAAGTCAAAAGGCTCAAGTTTACATGGCAAAAGGAATTGTTGCAAATCCAGGCAAACTGATTTTCCTACAGAGGGAAGAGAAGTGCATGGGAGCTACCAGACAAAACAGCTTCCATGTCTGCCTGTCACCCACAGTTTGCAGAAAGCTGCACAACATCTCAGAGACAAGGAAGGCTAGAATCTGATAACCTGGAAGGATGTGCTGGGCGGACACCATGCAGTGTTTTGCTGTCACTATTTTTCTTCTGAAGAGTTAAATCAGTACACCAAAATCATTAACTTGAGCTCATATGAACTGATGAGCCCGTATGACTCAGAAAATTGAAATTAGGGAGCTTTACCAAGAAAATGACACAGGAGATGCCAGCTCTGTTTCTGTCACAGCTTTGCTCCTGCTTCATCACTGGATAGATATCCTATGACCAGCCATTTTCACTCACACAGGGAGAACCCGGCCTGGAAGGGTATGCTGCTTCCCCGTCAGCCTGTGGCTCTGGGAAGTGACCTATCATTGTCCTGGACTCTGGCTCGGGGGCCAGAGGCCAAACCGAACCTGGAGTCCTGGCCAGGGCTCTTCAGCACCTGCGGCCCCAGCCTGTGCCCTTCCTTGGTGGAGACTGGTATACCTTGCTGGCTCTTCTGCATCAGGAGCACTGGGGCTGCCTGTTCACCAATCCCTTCCTTCCTCTTCACAGACCTTTTAGAGAAATACTTGGAAAAAGATGACTTGTGGGAGGTATGAGGGAAATGGGTCATCAGTGAGCCAGACAAGATGAGGGCACTTGTATGTAAGTAAAGCCCCATGTGGACCATGCAGTTAAGGGTATGGAAGAGTAGAGTATCTGTTGGGGTTCCGTCTCTCCTGAGACAGAAGTTACCAGGGCAAAATTTTCATTGACATAGTTGGGTGGGAATAGCGAAACACTGTACTGAGTTTTAAATAAGCACATCTGGTGGTTGGCAGACCACCCTTTATTCTAAGATGGTGCACCCTGCTTCTTTTGCATTGCAATAGCCTTTCTCAGGAAGTATTGGTGGAAACAGACTTGATCAAGTAAGGTACCTGCAGGGAAATCTGATGTATCCTCTCCATCCTCCTTTTTCATTTTTCTGTTTGGTGAAATAACAAAATCCCTGTGATTTTATCATGGGATGAGAGAGAACTGGGGTAGGCCCAGTGGGGTTTTTGGTCCCTGATTCTTGCTTTGGTTGTGTTAGGTAAATGTTGACACTGGATGCAGTGAGGAAGAAAAATAGCCCTGGAGTCTCCCAAAGGAGCAAGCTGGGACCTGGATATGTCATTCTAGTGTGATGGCTCTGTGTGCCGAGTTTCCGGCAGGATTAGCAGTTATGTTGAATACCCTTATCAAGACTGTTGTGTCTCGGGACTGTTGCATATCTGTTTTCACTTCTGGGTGACTATGAAGTGGACAATTTGGGTGATATCTTTTTAGCACAAAAAGAAACACAAATTACTAATCTCAGAAGTGAAAGAGGGACATCGCTATAGATCCCATGGATATAGTCAACAACAAGCGACTTTATGATGTTTGAGTAGATTTTTTTTTTCAAAAAAACTTTTGTTGTTGTAAAATACATTTAACCATTTTTAAGTGCACAGTTCAGTGGTATTAAGTAACATTCACATTGTTATTCAAACATCCCCACCATCCACCTCCGGAACTCTTTTCACCTTCTCCAATCGAAACTCTGTCCCATCAGTGATGACTCCCCATTCTCCCCTCTCTCCAGTCCCTGACAATCACCATTCTGCTTCTGTCTCTTATGGTTTGACTAATACCTCATGTAAGTGGAATCCTACAGTATTTGTCTCTTTGATGACTGGCTTATTTCACTTAGCATAATGCCCTTAAGCTTTATCCGTGTTGTAGCAGGTGTCAGAATTTCCATCCTGTTTTTGTTTTTTTGTTTTTTTTTAAACCTTAAGTCCTGTGACAATTGTTTACTATAAAGGTGAACCCTGATCCTCATGATGGGCTTATTGGTAAACTTTCTGGTAGTGAGCATAGGCACCAGGACAGCCAAACTTTGTGGATTCACAGCCCCGGGGATCGGCCACCAGCAGGGTCTGGTTGTACTGGATGAGGATGTCTTTAATCTCCTTCTTGGAAGCCTCATGCATGTATTTCTGGTAATAGGCCACCAGGGCTTTGGAGAGGGACTGGTGGATTTTTTTCTTTTGGTTCAATGAAAGACATTTATTTCATGAAATACATAGAAACCTTTGCTCTCTGAAACCAGGAAATATGTTATTCTAGCCTCTGAGGTGTCTGAGTCATTTAGGGTTTACTTCCTTGAGCACTGACATTTTAAAATTGGCATTTCTACAGTGTACCCTTTCTGCCTTTATTAAATACCGCCTAAATTAATTTCTTTTGGATAACTTAAGGGCATATTATGATCCTCCATATGTTAAAAGCTGCTCTAAGGCCTGTGGCATGTGCCTCTTTATCCCCATACCAGGTGGCCTCGATGCTGTGCTTTGAATGCTCACATTTCCTTTTTATGCTGTTTTGTGGCTATTCTTTCAAGCTGCTGTCACATAGATCTGTCTATAAATTACCTATTACAAGTATTTTTTTTTCTTTAGTAACTTTCTGTTTCTAATTTGTTGTGGTATAGGAAATCAAAGCCAAATAATAAGAATTGTACATAAAATAAGAGAAGACATCAGGGCCTAAGAAATTCTTTTATGAGTAAATAAAATGTGCAAGTTTTAGCATGTTGACTTTGTGCTTTGCAGAGGTCCTTTTTCTTTGTGGTTCTTACTGTCTTCTGAGTTGACTAAGTGATGTTGCTACTAAACGTAAGTCAGTGGTGAGCATGTTAATAAACAACTTTATTTTCAGATAAATCCAGCCATATTCATTTTTATCTTCTAATATTCCAAGTCCCATGCTAGTGCTGTCCTGTTCATCAAAGCACACCTTATTATTTAGGGTAGGCTGAACTCATGGAACATATAGATCCCAAGTGTAATCTCCAACTTAGTAGAAGTTCTTTCTGTCCTGCAAGAGTCCAGGCAGATGGTCCAGCTGGGTGGCAGTGCTGTTGTTCAGTCATGTAGAACCCAGGCTGATGGTGGCTTTGCCAGCTTCAGCAGGTAGCTTCCTGCTGAATGCAGTGACCACAGTGTACCTTTGAGAGGCCCCCTGCTCAACATGAATGCCTGATTCTCACCATCACATTTGTGTCTGCAACTCTGTGGTATGATAAGAGTTTGGGAAGACTCTTATGGAAGACTCTGGAGCCCTGTGGTTATAACTGATTTTAAGAGGGAAGCGAATTACGTTTATTTGGCTTTGTCTCAGCCTCTCCACTCCATGGAGCTCTTCTTCTGACTAACCAAAGTTGTTTTAAACTCAAGGAAGAGAACGTGTCTTCTTTTTGACTACAAACTTAATAGTACGTGTGAAAAGCAATCCTGAGTGGCTCCTATCAAGGGAATTACACCCAGTGTGTGTGCTGTATTTTAAGAAATCATGGTAACTGACAACGGTTTCGGAGAACAAGTGAAAAGTACTCATTAATGTCCCAGGTCAAAAACTCTCCTTCTAGGTCTACACTCTGCAGAAATGGTGGTAAAGAAGACATTTATAAGAATATTTGTTGTAACATTATTTGTAATACTGGAAACCAGGAACATTAAATGACTATTAATGGGAAATAGATAAATAGCATATTTATATAGTATTTAAAACAAATTCATTTATTCACCAAATATTTACTGAATGCTTATTTTATGCCAGGTGCTCGTGTAGCTGTTGGGATTATGACTGTGAATAACACAGATAAACCCCTCTCTTCAGGGTGTCTCTAATCTTGTGAAGACACAGGTCCTCAATAGCATACATTAAGTAGATTGCATGGTGGACGGTGATAAGGGCTAAGAAGAGACAGTAAAGCAGAGAAGGGGGATGCTAAGGGTTAGGCATGGGGGTAGGACATGAAAGTTCAGATTGGGTGGCCAGAAGAAAAGACCTGAGATGAGGGATCTAGCTTTGCTGAGGAAGAGCTTTTTGGGTCATGAAACAAAGAAGGCAAAGGTCACAAGGCTGGAGGCTGGGGGCTGGGGGTAGGAGGAGCATGGAGCCCACCTGGGACAAGTGGATAATCTGTGTCAAAATGGCCTGAGCTGTGTAGGAAAAGTTGTAGGGTGGTGTATGCAGTAACACACCATTCCTGCTAATTTAGCAACCTCTAGAGTAGGAGTTCTTAATCTAAATAAAATAGTATACATATGATCGTAACAGAAGTCAATTATATTGAAATAATTGTAAAATTTAATGGAATAGTGTTATAAGAAGTGCTTTGTTATCCGAGCATTAAGCAGCAAGGCAATACCTAGGCAAGTTAAAGGCTTGTCCTTTAAAGATCTGTCCGTGTGAAGGGTGCCATTGGTTAGTCCGAGTGGGGCTTTGAAGCTGTGGGGTGGCCTTTGACACAGCTGCTTCCGTGCGTCCATCAACACAGTTGTAGGGAGTCACTAGACAATCCACGTGAGAGCGTGGGACCTGCCATTTGGAGTCTGAATGATTAACGACCAGGCACAGAGCTGCCTAGGGGTTGCTTGGCCCCGTCACCTGAGCCCTTGTGGACGATCTGGCACCAATGTTGTAATTTCAAAGCAGTGTGAGTGTAAATGACATTTTGAGTTATTTCTGACAACTGTAACATGATAGAAAAATCCGAATTTTCTTGGTGATGAAGTCACAGGTACTACTAATATTGTGGTACTCTTGCCTACATTTGTGGTTGACAGAAATGATGAGTTTTGGCCAGAAGTTAGTGAAGCTAAATGTGAGTTTTTTTCTGTCCAAATTCAGGGACACCCTGATATCGGCCTGTGGATGCCAGGTTAAGAATTTTCCTCCAGGGGGGCCTGGGTGGCTCAGTCGGTTAAACATCTGGCTTAGGCTCAGGTCATGATCTTACGGTTTGTGGGTTTGAGCCCCACATCGGGCTCTGTGCTGACAGCTCAGAGCCTGGAGCCTGCTTCAGACTCTGTGTCTCCCTCCCCTACTCGTGCTCTGTCTGTCTGTGTGTCTCTCTCTCAAAAATAAATAAAAACAACAAGACAAAACAAAAAAGAATCTTCCTCTAAAGCAATATAGTGTTCAAAGTCATACACACACACACACACATACACACAGATTTACAAATGGATTGGGATAACACACGCCAAGTTAATGATTGTGATTTTCTGCGTGTCTTGTACTAGGATGGTATATAATATCCCAGAATATGTTATAAACACAATTATGGTATTCATAGTAGAAAACCAAGTCCTAAACTTCTTAACATCCAGCAGAATTTGTAGGCCAGAGAGCTATTCGGTCCAGTTCTTGGTCACCAGATGCATTTCCCTTGGTGGTCCTAATTACCGATAGAAAAACTGAGCTATTGTGACAAAGGGGATGTCCCCATTCGGCCAGTGTGATTACATGGGCTCAAATCCCAGCTTTTCTGTTTACTGCTTATAATGCCTTGGGCCAATTATTTCACATACATGTGCCTTAGTTTCCTCACCTATAAAATTAGGATTGAAACAACTTTGCACCTGTATAGCAGCAGTACTCACCTTGTAGGGTTGATGGGAGGATCTAGTGAGAGCAGACCGGGATCTTCTAGCGGAGTGGCTAGCTTACAGTCAGTGCTAATAAGGGCTGCCTGGTATTAGGGCCGTCACCATAACCACTTCCAACGTTTGGGAAATGTTGGTTTAATATTATTTTCATTTCACAACATGATTTAATTGTAAATGCGTTTACGGCAAATTATTTTAAATGTTTGTGTACTTTTAAAAAAAGGCTTTGTTACACCATTTTTCTTCTTAATAGCAGTAATGATTAAACAGGATTCCTGGAGTGGGGCAGACCCACGCATCTCACTGGTTGTGGCATGTTGGACAGGTTATGTGACCCGTTTGCTTTGGTCCCTTATCTGAGAAAATCGAATAGTTGTAGTGTTTTCATCATAGGATGAGGGATGATTCAATGAGTCAATATATTTATGACGCTTCTAGAAAGGTGCCCAGCACATAATAAATACTCAGTAAACTAACTTCTTCCTCCTCCTCTTAGACCTTGGCAGTATCATCCTTCCTCTGACCCATACTCTGTAGTCAGCATCTCCAGCTTTTTCCTTTAGTGTCTGCTGTGTGCGGTATACTGCTCGTAGTGTGCTGGGCACCTGGAGGTCCATTTATTTATTCCTTCTATCATTTTTTGAATGCTGGAGATACACTGAGAGTGAGGCCACTAACCTAGAACCTGCCATCGAGATTTAATGAAGATGTTTTCAAGATGCAAAAGGTATGGAGAGGAAGGAGTCCCTGCATCTCCCTAGGAAGGCGGGGCAGGCTGTGTGGGGGTGGTTCTGCCTGAGCTGAGTAGAGATTTGCCTACAGTAATAAGCCCAGAGTGACAGTCCAGGATGGAACCTGCTTTTGCTTCTTTGGGACCTTTGTGGACAGTGTGGCTCGGGGATGGTGTGCCTGTGGAATGATGGTAGGCAGGGCTGTGCTCTATTCTGCTTCATCCCTCGACTCAGGAGGGGGCTGTTACTTGCATTTTAGGAAAGTAACCGTGGAAGGCAGTATGGAGGAGGCTCTGGAAGGGAAGACCAGAGGTAGGAAGGCCAGTCAGAAGAAGAGGCTAATGATCTTTAATAGCGTGGGCAAGGAGAGTAGGGGACAGGAGAGCCTCTGAAGGCAGCGCTGGCCACCTGACCCTCCACTGTGTGCCTGGTGCCCGGACAGTGCCCCGCACACGGGACTTCAGCTGCAGATGCTTTCTGAATAAATGGGTGGGGCACGTCAGAGAGAGAATTAGTGCTGCAGTTTCCAGCTCCACTCGAGGCATAGTGTGTGGAAAGAGGGTTGAATTCGAGGGGAAGATAAATGGAGTCTGATTTGAACAGGTTGACCTTGAGGTGTTCCGGGACCTCTGTGTATGTAGCCTACAGTCGCGATACAAGTCCGGAGTCCCGATCCCAGTTGCAATGGGGTGGTGGAGGGGTGGTAAGAGGAGGAGCAAAAAGGCCACGGAAGAAGCCCCTGCGTGTCCAACCAGTATCCGTTTGGCCGTCGAATCCGCGTCTCCAGCTCAGGCCTTCTCTCCTGAGCTCGCCCATGCCGCTGTCCTCCGGGTGGCTTTCTCTCAGTTCTCTGCTCGCGGTGGTCAAGGCCGAGCTCGTCACTTCCCGGAACGTGGCTTTCCCTATTCTTTCCAATCACACTCACCAAAACTGTGATATTTTCTCTTGGATGAAATTTGGTAAAATTTCAGCTCCTCAGAAGGCTTAAAATGGAAGGTTCTAATTTCTCTGAGGTTTTATTTTTAATGTTTATTTTTGAGAGACAGACAGACAGAGAGCAGGGGAGGGGCAGAGAGAGAGGGAGACACAATCCGAAGCAGGCTCCAGGCTCCAGGCTCCGAGCTGTCAGCACAGAGCGAACTCACAAACCATGAGATCATGACCTGAGCCCAAGTAGGATGCTTAACCAACTGAGTCACCCAGGCGTTCCAAATTTTTTTTAAGGCGCTTATTTAAAAAGATCTTTCTAGGGGCGCCTGGGTGGCGCAGTCGGTTGGACGTCCGACTTCAGCCGGGTCACGATCTCGCGGTCCGGGAGTTCGAGCCCCGCGTCGGGCTCTGGGCTGATGGCTCAGAGCCTGGAGCCTGTTTCCGATTCTGTGTCTCCCTCTCTCTCTGCCCCTCCCCCGTTCATGCTCTGTCTCTCTCTGTCCCAAAAATAAATAAACGTTGAAAAAAAAAATTTTTTTTAAATAAAAAGATCTTTCTAAAATATTATCTTTTTAGATTTTCATTACTTATCTATTAAAAATGTTCTTCTATTTGAGTATAGTTGACACACAACATTACCTTAGTTTCAGATGTACAAACAACATAGAGACTCTTGCCTCTCTATGCTCCGCTTACCGCAAGTGTGCCTGCCATCTGCTAAAAACACGACCTGAGAGCTTTTCCCACCATTCTTGTCTCTCTAGGGGACACTCTTCGTCCAGATCTTCCAGAGACTCACTCCCTCACATCCTTCACGCCTCTGCCTAAGCTTGACCCTCTTGAGAGGCCTTCTCTGATCTCACCTTCACCTTGCTTGATTTTGTTTCATACCACTTAGCACTGTGTGATTGGCTAATATTTTAATCACTTATCATTAACTGCTTTTTGGTTGTTTTTTTAAAACCTCCCGCACTAGAATGGAAGGGTGGGATTGTATTTCCTGTACTTTGCAGGTGTTTGATTCATACTAGGTATGCAGCCATGTATGATATGTTACATCCGGTTTACAAATTTGGAAGCCGAGGCTCAGCAGAGTTACTTATGGAAGGTCAAGGTCACACAGTTTCTAAATGATAGAGCCGGTGACTAATTGTATCACTTGGGATTTTTATACTCTGTCAAGCTGACTTCTAGATAAGACCAATTGTTTTAAGACTGTATTTTTACTCGCGATGGGTACCGAACTACTCAAACAGATATTGGATATTTCTGATCATTAAAAAAATACTTTTTTCCCCCAATTTAGGAGGATATGGCAAAAAAAGAGGTCGTAGTAAAAAATGGAGGGAAATGCTGAAGCTGCCCCCTGTCAGCCAGTGCGGCGAGCTTAGATGTTCCATTGGTGAGTAAATAGTGCCAGTCTGGGGCCCACGTCGGGCACTGTACCATTTGTTAGGTGTTATTCTTTTAAGAAGTAATATGTGCACATTGTTCTATATAGGACAGAAGAGTAATATAGTAAAATTTCCTCTCCCCATGACCCAACTAATCTCTCTAGAAGTGAACACAATGTTTTCAAGGTTCATCCATGTGGTAGCATGAATCAGTACTTAATTCCTTTTTCTTGGGAAGTAACATTTCACTGTATGGTTATATCACTTCTTGTTTATCCATTCATCAGTTGATAGAGGAGTTGCTTCCTTTTTTTTTTCTTTTTGTCTATTATGAATAATGCTGCTAGAAACATTGATGTACAAGTGTTTGTGTTTGTGGTAGAGTACACATTAAAATTACCATTTTAGCCATTTTTAAGGGATCCAGTTTCATTTTCTTGCATTGGATATCCAGTTGTTCCAGAACCATTCATTGAATGACTATTGAATTGTCTTAGTACCTTTACCAAAATCAATTGACTGTGAAGGTGAATGTTTATTTCTGGGCACTTGTAAGGATACACGTGTTTGCATTTAGGGCCCACTCAGATAATCAGGACAGTCGTCCATCTCAAGATCCTTGCAAATAATCATATTTGCAAAGGCTCTCTCTTTTTTTTTTCCTTCAAATAAGGTCGTATTTATAGGGATGAGGACCTGATACCTTGGGAAGGCTGTTATTCAGCCTATTACAGATGGTAACTCTAAGCTTAACTTTTTCTTAACCTTTTGAGGAACTGGCAAACTGTTTTCCAAAGGCAGCTGCACATTTTACATTCCCACCGGCAATATACGAGAGTTCCAGTTTCTCCACATCCTTGCCAACGCTATTTTCATTATAGTTAGCCTAGCCGGTGTGATTTGCATTTCACTAATGACGAATGATGTTGAGCATCTTTTTATGTGATTATTGGCCATGCTTCTTTGGGTCAGCTGATACTTGATCCATAGTGTCAATAGTAATTTTTCTCTGCATGTAGCCCCAAGTGATTAATACAAAGATTGATTCCATTATTTGACGCATGCATTATAATTAAGATATTATAAGCTTTACTTTGGGGTTATTTATGCTATTGAATATATTCATAGGATCATAGAAATATATCCATGTATATTTGCATATAAATTACCTCTGTATACTTCTGATTCTTTGGGGGTAGTTTTTAGTACATAGAATGAAGTAAATGAGATTAAATATCCCATTAGTTAACCTTCCCCCCGCCATTTCATGCTTTTAAAAATTAATTTTTATTTTTATTTTATATTTATTATTTATATTTTATATTTAAAATTAATTTTTATTTTCATTTTTTTAAAAATTAATTTTATTTTTATTGAGATATAATTTACATATAACATTGTATGAGCCTAAGGTGTACCACTCCATTAGTTAACTTTTAAATGTCAGCATTTATTTGCTTCTATGTACCAAGCACTGCGAATGGTGCCACCAATAACAGTGGCTAAGAAGCAGACATGACTTCTGACCTCTTGGCAGAGATAGTTATGAAATAAATCATTGCAGAAATAAGCATAATTACAAATTGCAGTAAGCCCTCTGAAGGAAAAGTTCTCACCTGCTGGGTAAGTACAAGGGCCCCAAAGTGAGACGGAGCATGGCAATTCCCAGGGACATCGGAAAGGCCAGTCGTACCAGAGCAGAGAGGTGGAGAAGGAAAGTGGCACTGGATGAGAGGAGAGAAGGGAGGCAGGGTTTGTAGGCCTGGTAAAGGCATTCATCTCAGTAGAAAGGTGGCGTTGTCAGAGTTCCAGCAGAGGGATGATGTAAGTAGACGCACGTCTCTGGAGGGCGTCTCAGGCTTCAGGGTGAGGCATGTAATTGACAGGGTAGATAGAGAGGCAGGAAGGCCATGGGAGAGACTGTCGCCCTTGTGTGAGCAAGAAATGATGGCAGCTTGGCATGGGATGGAGGGGACCAAATTGGATGGCCATGAGAGATGTTTAGGAAGTAGAATCAGTTGGATTTACATGTGGAGGTAGGAAGGGTAGAGGTGCTAAGGGTGGCTTCCACGTCTGGTCCACCCACTGAGATCGGGTCCGTGGTGTGAGGAGCTCTGTTTGGACGGAAGGGGCACATTCATGTTTAGAGATCGGAAGAGTTTGGGTCTGGGAGAGATCTGTGTCCCAATGGCGTTTAGCAGTCATGACTGGGAGTGGATAAGCTCTCCCTAGAGACAGGAAGAGGAGAAAGGGCCCTTGACCAGGTTCAGAGGACCTCACATCCTGGTGTGGCTCGGGCAAAGCAGACCAAGGAGGAACAGCCAGGGGGGTCTGTGCGCAGTCTGGGGAGTGGATGGGTCCAGAGAACTGGGGGCCAGGGTGGCCCCAGGTTGGTGGGCATGTCAGCGGAGAGGTCAAGCGGCCACTGGACTTATCCCAAGGTCAAGGTCTCTGTTTCACCCACAGTTTTGTGAAGTGAATGAATGAAGGAATGGGTGAATTGGTGACATTAGTGCAGTTGCTTCAGGGAAGATGTACAAGCCGACTTTCTCACTGAATAAAACGATGTTTCCACTCAGATACCCTCTACTTTGTATGCAGCTCTCCGTTTATTTTATTAGTTTACGTGTGTGTTTGATTTGGTGCAGTAGTAGGCGCATGCTGGGTCTTTCTAATGTTCATCCTTTGGTTGTTCTAAATTGGTGGCTTGTAGAGAATCCATGAGCTATAAAACTTAGAGTTAGTGTTTTTACTGAAGGAGGATCACTTTTGAAAGTAAGCAAGAGAGCTTTTGGTAAGTGGCTCATCCTTGCCTCAGAATTTGGTGCACTTAGAAACCCCAGTGTCTCGTGTGGCTGGCTCCCCTCCCTACGCTGCCCATGGGAGAGTGCCTCTCGGGGAGCGGGCTTTGACTCTGGTGCCCTGAGGGCTCCGACCTGGAAGTCTCCGGTGCTGGCCCTCCCTGTCCCTGTCTACCACGGCAGGGCTCTTCCCCTCTCTGTGGCCTGAACTCCCTGTGGGGCGTCTGCTCACCCATGGCTGGGACAGTAGATGGTTCACTGTGCAGCCTCTGAGGGGTCAAAAGAAGAAGCTGGATCTTCCGGTTCCTGCAGGACCAGGGCTTCTGACGGGAAGACGGAAAGAGGGTGGCTGCTGCTTCTGACACATATTTCGTGGCGCATCTCTGTGGTTTATGGTGTTTGATTTGGTAACATGTGAAATCTAATGCATGGAAAGGTGAAATCATCAATAGAATTGTGAGCCAGATAAGGTAAAAGGAAATAGATTTACAGTTTTTGTGATTATTTAAATGCCAGGTTTGTTTTCGACTGGTTTAGAGAAACTTTTTTTTTTTTTAATTCCCTGATTATATTACTTCCCACGGGTGTTGTGATGTTGCTGTCATTTCTCTAGGGTTCTGCTGTTAATGTCATCAGTGGGAAAATATTGAATTACTGCAGGATGGAGAAAATTGTGTGATGAAATATTTTGAAATAGAAAAAGGACTTTATTGACTAAATAATCACCTATGTTCCCACCACCCAAATACAAGGGGAGGACTAGAATTAAGGTCTTTTGGAGCCGTGCATCGTTTTTGCTAATGTACCTGAGCCAATCTAAGACGACTGGACTGGGTAAAATTAGACCTTTTCCCGTGAGGTGCCCACATCAGTGCTGTCCAGTCTGAACGTCCCTGCTGCCTGCTCACCACGCTGCAGGACCGGCCTGTCCCCAGAATCAAACTCCCATTGATGGACAGCCCGTTCAGCCAGGTGTGTGTGGGGAGTCCCCCCAGTCCCTGCCCTTACCCAGCGCTGTGGGCAGAGGGCGGCAGCGTCATTTTCCAGACGGAGCGAGGCGCGTGTCACGTGACCCGGCCTTGTTCTAGACCTCCTCGTGCTCTTTGATTTTGCCCCGCTTCCTTCCAGAAACATCCAAGGGGCTCTTACCCTGTGTTTATGTTTTTAAAGATCTTTCAGCAAATGTGGCTTGCATCATGTGATCATTTCCTCAGAGATTTTATAGTTAGGATAGAAATTTATACGGTATCTGAGCTTTAGGATCTTACGTTCTTCCTGCTGAACGGGAATTAAGACTTGTAGAGCCATTTAGGTAGCTTCCCTTACAAGTAAGGACTCCTATCTAACAGAGTTGCAGATGAAATTAAGGGTAATCAAGAAATGAATTTGGAAAGTTTGAATGGAATCCATCTCTAACCAAGTATTTTTAGCGTCTAAGGATGATATAAATAGAAAATGCAAAACAATCTCAACTATGTACCCACAGTTACGCCCCCACCCCCGTAAACTTCAGATGTTTGGCTTTACCAGATAAACCAGATTAAGCTGGAGCGTAACATTGTCTTCTTCCCTGCCAGGCTGTTCCCTCCTGACCCGCTGCGGTGGCTTCCTCCTCCTGTGTCACTCTCTTCCCCACATCTGGGCTCTGGAGCAGTTCTTTTTAAAACAAAACAAAACTTTTTTTTTTTTTTAAGTTTATTTATTTTGAGAGAGAGAGAGAGTGAGCCCGTGTGCACATGAACGGGGGAGGGGTTAGAGGGAGAGAGAGCAGGGAAGGGTCAGAGAGTGAGGGAGAGACAGAATCCTAAGCAGTCTCCACGAAGCCCCACTTGGGTCTCGATCCCACAAACCTTGAGAGCATGACCTGAGCTGAGGTCAAGAGCCGGAGGCTTAACTGATTGAGCTCCCCGGGTGTCCTTATGGAGCAGTGCTTAAACCCGGGATGTCCCACAGGGGTCTCCCACCGCACATGTTGAACTCTGGCCATCGGCTTTGCAGCGCCTTCCTCTGCAAAACTGTTGTTTGTTGAAACAAGCGATTATGCACTGGCAACCAAAATATCTACATCCTTGCATATCCTTTTCTATATGCAAATTCAGCGATCCAAAGTCGGATTTAGATTCCACTAATTACTTGGCATTAACAAACCTGTTAATTGAGGAATTTGTTATGGCTTGCTTATTTTTCACAAATTTTATTTAATTCTTCAGCTTTAGGGCCACTTTAAGAGTACCTGAGGGGTGCCTGGGTGGCTCAGTCGGTTAAGTGTCTGACTTCGGCTCAGGTCATGATCTCACACTCCGTGAGTTTGAGCCCCACATCGGGCTCTGTGCTGACAGCTCAGAGCCTGGAGCCCATTTCAGATTCTGTGTCACCTTCTCTCTCTGCCCCTCCCCTGTTCATGCTCTGTCTCTCTCTGTCTCAAAAATAACGTTTAAAAACATTTAAAAAAAAAAAGAGTACCTGAACATAACGTTCATTTCAGGTTCAGAGCAACTGATTTTCTCAATTTTTAAATTAGCCTATTTTGAACATAACATTTTTGTGTTTGTTTGTTTGTTTGTTTTAAGTAGTCTTTGTGCCCAGAGTGGAGCCCATTGTGGGACTTGAACTCACGACCGTGAAATCAAGAACTGAGCTGAGATCAAGAATTGGACACTTAACCAACTGAGTCACCCTGGCACTCCCATCATTTTTGTTTTATATCCCTCTAGATACTTTGACTAAATATTAGTGCCTTGTTCTCAAAACAGTATCAGTGTTTGGGGTAAGGTTAAGGTATATAACATATTATCCCACTGAAAAAAAAAAAAAAAAACAGTTGAAAAACAATTAAGCAGAGGGGCACCTGCATGGTTCAGTTGGTTCAGTGTCTGACTCTTGATTTCAGCTCAGGTCATGATCTCATGGTTGTGAGATCGAGCCCAGAGTAGGAGTCTGCACTGGGCATAGAGCCTGCTTAAGATTCTCTCTCTCTCCCGAGCCAAAGCATAAGAGACTGTTGAGAACTGAGAGCAAACTGAGGGTTGATGGGGGGTGGGAGGGAGGAGAGGGTGGGTGATGGGTATTGAGGAGGGCACCTTTTGGGATGAGCACTGGGTGTTGTATGGAAACCAATTTGACAATAAATTTCATATAAAAAAAAAAAAAAAAGATTCTCTCTCTCTCCCTCTAACCGCCCCTCCCCCAACTTATGCACGTACTCACTCTCTCTCTCTAAAATAAAATAAAATCTCAGTGTGTGTCTTTAAAAAAAAATAATTAAGAATATATAATGTTTGTAACTTGTAAAAGTGTAAAATGGTAGCAAAATGGCAAAGAATTTTAAAAAATGTAATTTAGTACATCCTGTCATGTATTTCACCACATACAATTTGTCCCAAATACACTGGGGGGGTTAGGCCTGTACAAGGACAGGGCCAGGTCTCTTTCTTGCCCCCTTTTTCCTTCACTGTGATCTTGACTGCTCAGTTCCCCAGGGAATACTGCTCCCCTACATAAATCCTTTTGAAGGGGAGCAGGGACATTTCCAGTTTGCTTCACACACTTTTATCAATTCTTCCAGCTACCTTTTGCTCCGTGGATGGATTATAAATATTCATGATAACCCAGTCTAGATTAGTAAACAAACCAGTAGTTAAAAAAAAAATACTGCAAATACTATTATTGATTTTATTTTATCAGGTGAAAATGGCAGGCTCAGAAAATCACTTTCTGAATTGTAATGAATATATTTGTTCATTTCTTATCCCCTTTCTCCACCCAGAAAAGGATTATAACAGCCTTTGTGACAAGCAGCCAATAGGAAGACTTCTCTTCAGGCAATTCTGTGATACAAGACATGATCTAAAGATATACATCAAATTCCTAGACGTAGTGGTGAGCAATTTATCTCAGTGTTGAACCACCCAGTCTTGTGCTTTTGAAAATTAAGAGACTCGACCTAAAAACTTTGATCTAAGTTAAGTAGACCTTGGCAATGATGGTAAGAGGGGATAAACTAGTTTCTTGGTGTCGTGTTACCTTGGTATGGAAGTCCCTATATAATATTCCCTCTTGTCTGCAGTTTTGCCTTCCGGGTTTCAGTTGTCTGGGGCCAGCTGGGGTCTGGAAGCAGGTGACCCTCCTTCTAACATATGGTCAGTGCAGGCACACTTGGAGATATTGCGGGTCAGGTCCAGTTCCAGACCATGTCAGTGAAGCGAATGTTGCAGAATTTGAGTCTGGAGTTCTCTCTTGTCCAGCAAGAGAGTGGATGCAGAATTAAACACGAGACAGGCTAATGTTGGAGAGGAGACAAGAGCCCAGAGTAAGGGTCCTTGCTCCGTATTCACTAGGATCAGAAGGCTTACAAATGTGATGGACATGCAGAAAGAGACGATAAAACAGTGATCATTAACTCGTGTGTGAGAGGAAGGGGGTTTCAAAGGTATGCAGTGTTAGGGGTTAGGGTCAACACAAATCAAAGTCCTGGCTCCGAGCAGACGGCTGTTTTTACTGCAGGCACCGGGCACCGTGTCTGTTTATCTTAAATTATCCAGGGGCAGTGTCAGAGCATGCTACCTGAGGGTTGACAAGGCATTTTTCTTGCTAATTAGCTCTGGACATTTTCATCCTGCTGTGGGGCTTTCCACTTCTACCCGTTCTCGGACGCTTTCGTCCTGTGGAAGCGGCTTTCCGCTCCATGCTTTGTTCTACACTGGGGGCGCTTTTGCCCTGTGGTGGCTTTCCGCCCTGAGTCCTGTTAACCCATTGGTGCAAACTCAGGGAATTCTTAAACTTAGTCCCTACAAGTGAATATCGCAATGAAGTGAATCAAATGAACTTTTCTGTTTCCCGTTGCATATCAAAGTTACGTCTAGGGGCACCTGGGTGGTTCAGTCGGTTAAGTGTCCTGACTTTGGCTCAGGTCACGATCTTATGGTTGGTGGGTTCGAGCCCCGCATCGGGTTTTCTGCTGTCAGCACAGAGCCTGGAGCCAGCTTCAGATCCTCTGTCACTCTCTTTCAAAAAAATAAATAAACATTAAAAAAAAGTTATGTCCACACTATACTGTAATCTATCAACTGTACAATAACATTATTCTAAAAAAACAATGTATATACCTTAATTAAAAAATACTCTGCTGCTAAAAATGCTGTCATCTGACCTTTCATGAAGCTGTCATCTTTTTGCTGGTGGAGGGTCTTGCTTTGGTCTCCATGGCTGCTGACTGACCATGGTGGGGGTTGCTGACTTGGGGTGTCTGTGGCTGTGTCTCACAATAAGACAAAACACAAGTTTGCCACATTGATTGGCTCTTCTTTTGCTTGAACACTTAGAAGCCATTGTAGTGTTATTAATTGGCCTAATTTCAATACTGCTGTGTCCCAGGAAAGAGAGGGAGAGAGAGGGAATGACCGGTCCGTGGAGCAGTAAGAACATGCACCTCATTTATCAAGCCTCATATGAGTGCAGTTCATGTCGCCCCCAAACAGTTACAAGTGACATCAAAGAGCACTGATCACAGATCACCGTAACAAACATAATAATGATGAAGAAGCTTGAAATATAGCAGACATTTCCAGATGTGACAGAGACATGACCTGAGCAAGTGATGTTGGAAAAATGACACCAATAGACTTGCTGGTTGCAGGGTTGTTACAAACCTTCAATTTGTAAAACAAAACAAAACAAAACAAAACAAACCCAAAAAACAAAAACAAACAAAAAAACACAGCACATTATTTGTGAAGTGCAATAAAGCAAAGCACAATAGAATGGAGTACACCTGAATTCTTTCAGAAAAACGTGTGAGACTCTTACCTATTCTCCCTGGAGCTCCTGCAGCCCTTTCCTTCCTGGCACCTTTACTAGAATAAGACAGGGCTTTGAAAGGAGGTAATTTTTTTTTCCAGCCAGAACTTGGTGTGGTGGGGCACGCCTTACCCTTGTCCAGGAGTAGAGTGTGGATATGTCTTCGTGCATTGGCTTACATTTGCCAAGCTGCTGTATTTTAAGAATTTAAGGACCTATGATTCTTCTTTATTTCAAAATGGCTAAGCTGCTTTGCTAAAGCTGGTTCAGGTTTGGACCTCCTGGCGGTGTTACGAGACTGGGGACCGCCAGTTGACTGGCGTGACAGGTTCTGCTCTGGTCTGGTTTTGGTGCTAGCTGTGTGGGGCGATGATGACACCTGATGAGGCCGTGTGTGGGGCACTTGCTCCTGGAACCACCCTTGTGGGAGGCGGTTACAGGTCCTTGGAGCTTCTGGAGTGCAGACATGGCGTCTGATCTCTCTGCCTCCTGGCGCCTGGCATGGCTGTTCGCTCTCTTCTCTGCTCCGTGTTTGTTGACTGAATTAAGGGCCTCTGTGTCAGTGTTCAGTGAGAGAAACAGAGCCAAGAGGAGATATTTATTAAGAGATCTATTGCGAGGAATTGGCTTACATGACTGTGAGGTCTGGTCAGGAGAGTCTGAAATCTGTAGGGCAGGAGGGAACCCTCCAAAAGGAGAGAAGCTGCTGTCCTCAGGTAGAACTCCTCTGAGGAAGCCTCAGCTCTGGCCTTAACGTGCCTTTCAGCTGACTGAATCAGTCCCGCCCAGATTATCTAAAATAATATCCTTTACTTGAAGTCACTGGTAAAGAGTTTAATCCCATCTGCAGAGCCCAGGTCAGCAATGACTAGATTCGTGTTGGAATAACTGGACACTGCTGCCTGCCAGGCTGATGTGTCAAAGGATGGTCACAAAATCACAGGGCTTTCTCTCCCACTCATTACGTGCCATCTAGCATCCAGAATGTAAGTTGAAGGTTCTTTAAGTAAACAGTGTCTAGTTCCCAGTCAAGGTGAGTAGTGCCCTTGAGCACAGAACGTGAAGCTGGCTCTGGCTGGCCGTCAGCCTGATGGCCGTGGCTCCTGTGTTGGGGAGGATGCAGCAGCAAGTGTGAGGCTCAGTCGACGCACTTCCTTTGGTCTTTGTTTCCTCACCAACCTCTTCGGCCCCATCTGGCTAGTTTCACTGCTCTTCTGAGGCCCCGACTTGCAGAGCCCGGTGGCTGCACGGAGGCCTCCTCATGCCTGAGTCTCCAGGTCTGTTGACATTGTCGAGTACCTTCTTCTTGAAATTCTTATCCAGGCTTTTATGATTTCTCCTCTGGTTTTCTCTCTTCTCTTTCTTCTGCTTCTTCCTTGCCTATCCTTTGTAGGTGCTTAGATATCGATCAGGTTCTGCCTTGACCTTTCCTCTGTTTTCTGGCCTGTGTGGTAGTGTCCTGTCTTAAGGTCCCTCATCTGACACCTGTGAAGGGATGTGACTTCTCTGGGAGCTCTGCACTCAGGTTCTCCTGAAGTGCCTCTTGGGCATTTCTAAAATGCTATTGCCTAGAACAACCCAAGCTGTTTATTTGATTCTATTTTACTTGGCCACATGTAAGGGCTGAAAGTGTAATACGACAGAGCATTACTGGATGTGTTGCTCTACTGCATTATTCACCCTTTAAAGAAAACTGTTATCTCCCCTCGTTGCCCTTAGTTTCCCAAAGAAGAGCTGCAGATCCTCGATCGATAGCAAATCAGTTAGAGCTACTCTGTGGTTCGTAGGGTCCTAAGTGAATTGTGTATGTCAGAGAATTTGAAACATTGTGAAGCCGGCGAAGCTTAACTACCATTTTTCTTTGTTCTCATCTCTACCATCAGGCAGAATATGAAGTGGCTGATGACGAAGACCGCGGAAGTTATGGACTGTCCATCTTAGACACGTTCTTCAGTGCTGCTGAGGTGCGTTTTCTTCTTTACATGCGCAGAGTTGTAAATACTTGCTGAAATAATTAGAGTACATAACCATTTTTACTTAGTTGGGTAAGATATGGCAAGTATGTTAAAAATTTTAATTTCTTATAAATATTCCTCGTATGCATTTTCTTTTGAGTCAGTGAGGAAATTAACAAATCTCTTAGAAAGTTGATTCAACAAATTTAAAAGTTTCTGTATCCTCAAACAGAATACAGAATTAGAGAATTTCATGTGTCTGTCTTGGACCGAAAATAATATTTTTCTCCTAAAAGCTTTAATGAGTCTTAGTTTCTATTTTTGACTTGGTAGATTCTTACAGTTTAGAAAACCGCTCTAAGCCATGTACATGTAACAAGTAAGAGTCCTCTGAGTTGGGTACATTATTATGTCTATTTTCATATGAGAAGACTGAAGATCCGAGTGGTTGAGTGACTTCCCAAAGGTTACACAGCTGGGAAGTGCCAGGGCCAGGCATCAAACGTGTAGAGATGGGGTTGGAGAACAGCGTAGTGAGATTGAGTCCAAAATATTCGGTTGTTGAGCCTGGCTCACTGAGGATGGTGGAGCCATCAAGCAGGGGGAGCTCGCTGGTACAAGGGGAGAAGGCCAGTGGACTAGCAGGTGGGTACAGAGATATACGCACAATCAGCAGACGCAGAGGTGTTGTTCGGACCGGATAGGTTTTGACTCCAAAGCTTGCGTTTGTCTTAGCCTCCAGCCTCACTACCATGGCTCCTAGATCATTCTTTTCCAACACAGCTGCTACAGCATCCACGTACTTAAAGATACCCCCAAGTCACTGATTGGGAGGAATTGATGGGAAGTTGCATTGAGCTCGTTTATTTTTTATTTTTGAACTTAAATCACTGAATAGGATTATTTTTTTGACAACAGGAATAAACCTTTTTTTTTACATTAAAAATAATTTTGACATTGAAATTATTGTATAGCTGTATTCACAATGATTATAGAATGAATCATTGAAACATTGTTTTAATTTTCCCCCTGAGTGTTATCCTTAATCTCCATCATCTATTTCTCCCACCATGCCACCTGCCCTCTGGTGACCATCAGTTTGTTTTCTATCATTAAGAGTCTCTTATGGTTTGCTTCCCTCTCTTTCTTCCCCCTCCCGCGTGTTCATCTCTTTTGTTTCTTAAATTCCACATATGAGTAAAATCACATGGTATTTGTCTTTCTCTGATGAATTTCACTTAGCATTATATTCTCTAGCTCTATCCATGTCGTTGCAAGTAAGATGGCATTCGTTTTTCATGGCTGAGTAATATTCCATTGTATACACCATATACCACATCTTCTTTATCCATTCATCAGTCAATAGACACTCGGGTGCCTCCATAGTTTGGCTATTGTAGATAATGATGCTATAAACACAGAGGTGCATGTATCCCTTTGAATTAGTGTTCTTGTGTTCTTTGGGTAAATACCCAGTAGTGCAATTACTAGATTGTAGGATAGTTCTTTAACTACCTACCTACCTATTCATTTTTAACTTTTGGGGGAACCTTCATATCGTTTTCCAGAGTGACTGCACCAGTTTCCACTTGCACCAACAGTGCAAAAGGGTTCCCCCTTCTCTGCATCCTTGCCAACATCTGTTGTTTCCTGAGTGGTTAATTTTAGGCATTTTGACAGGTGTGAGGTGGCATCTCACTGCGGTTTTGATTTGTATTTCCCTGATGATGAGTGACGTTGAGCATCTTTTCATGTGTCTGTTGGCCATCTGGATGTCTTCTTTGGAAAAGTAGTTCATTTTTGCTTTTACTTCCTTTGCCTCTGGAGATGTGTCAAGTAAGAAGTTGCCACGGCCAGGGTCAAAGAGGTTGCTGCCTGTTTTCTCCTGTAGGATTTTGATGGATTTCTTGTCTCACATTTAGGTCTTTCATCCGTTTTGAGTTTATTTTTGTGTCTGGTGTAAGAAAGTGGTCCATGGCACAAAAACAGACACATAGACCAATGGAATAGAATAGAAACCCCAGAACTAGACCCACAAACGTATGGCCAACTCATCTTTGACAAAGCAGGAAAGAACATCCAATGGAAAAAAGACAGTCTCTTTAACAAATGGTGCTGGGAGAACTGGACAGCAACATGCAGAAGGTTGAAACTAGACCACTTTCTCACACCATTCACAAAAATAAACTCAAAATGGATAAAGGACCTGAATGTGAGACAGGAAACCATCAAAACCCTAGAGGAGAAAGCAGGAAAAGACCTCTCTGACCTCAGCCGTAGCAGTCTCTTACTCGACACATCCCCAAAGGCAAGGGAATTAAAAGCAAAAATGAACTACTAGGACCTTATGAAGATAAAAAGCTTCTGCACAGCAAAGGAAACAACCATCAAAACTAAAAGGCAACCAACGGAATGGGAAAAGATATTTGCAAATGACATATTGGACAAAGGGCTAGTATCCAAAATCTATAAAGAGCTCACCAAACTCCACGCCCGAAAAACTAACCCAGTGAAGAAATGGGCAGAAAACATGAATAGACACTTCTCTAAAGAAGACATCCAGATGGCCAACGGGCACATGAAAAGATGCTCAACGTCGCTCCTTCTCAGGGAAATACAAATCAAAACCACACTCAGATATCCCCTCACGCCAGTCAGAGTGGCCTTTCAAACTGACCTTTCAAACTCCAGGCTTTAAGCCCCACTGGTTGCAAGAACTCATGAAATTCGGGCCCTGTCTCTTTCCAAGCCAATTGCTATTGGGGTTCGATTTCCCCATGTGCTCCCCTGTGTGCTGGTCTGTCTCCTCCTTCTTCACGACTCCCTCCCCACCGTCATGGCCATGATTTGTTTCTCTCCCAAGCCGCATCCCCACATTTCTATCTTTTTTGATGTGGCCTCTTCTCTAGTTGTGGATTTTTTTCTGCCAGTTTTCAGATCGACTCCTGGGGTATTTCTTTAGTTATGTAGTTGTATTCCTGGGACAAGGCAAGCCCCGGGGCCTCCTACTCTGCCACTATCTTTCCCTCCCACCTATCAAGTTCTTTTATCTTTTTGTTACCTCTTTTTTTCCCTTTACCTTTCCGGAAGAAATACTGACATAGCAAGGGAGGTTGTCAAGAAGAAAGACTTTAGGGGCGCCTGGGTGGCGCAGTCTGTTAAGCGTCCGACATCAGCCAGGTCACGATCTCGCGGTCCGTGAGTTCGAGCCCCGCGTCAGGCTCTGGGCTGATGGCTCGGAGCCTGGAGCGTTTCTGACTCTGTGTCTCCCTCTCTCTCTGCCCCTCCCCAGTTCATGCTCTGTCTCTCTCTGTCCCAAAAATAAATAAAAAACGTTGAAAAAAAATTAAAAAAAAAAGAAGAAAGACTTTATGTATTTATTTTTAAAATATTTTATTTTATTTTTTGAGAGAGAGGGTGCAAGCGAGTAAGGGGCAGAGAGACAGAGAGAGAGAGAGAGAGAGAGAGAGAGAGAGAGAATGGGAGAGAGAGGGGGAAAGAGAGAGAGAGAGAGAGAAGCAAGGCTTACCCCAAGCGGGGCTCGCACTCACAAACCGCGAGATCATGACCTGAGCCGAAGTCAGATACTTAACTGAGTGAGCCACCCAGATGCTCTAAAGATTTTATTTTTAAGTCATCTCTGCACCCACCATGGAGCTCAAATCTACAACCCTGAGGTCAAGAGTTGCATGCTGTATTGACTGAGCCAGCCAGGTGCACCAAAAGACGTAATTTAAAAGGAATCCTGACGGATGTAGCAAATGTAGAAGGGGAGCGGAGGGGTGCACATGCCTCTGTGGCTCAGTGAGGGGTGTTTATGGGCGGCCTGAAGATGGTGTAACTTGAAAGCTTTTTTTTTTTCTTAACATCAACTGGGGAAACTATTCTTGTGCTTTATGTAAAAATAACAATGGGTCACATCCTTATTGTAGATTTTCTTTTTCCTGTCTTTTCTTTAAAAACAACAAGCATCCTTTTTTGCATCTTGAAAAGGGAACTCCTTTATTCAAATTCCAGCAATGCAGAATTCTTAAGGCATCTAAAAGTAAGGCAAGACTGTGTATATTCACTCTTGCCTTTCTTTTTTCTCACTTTAGTTTTTCTTAGTTTTCTTTTCAGTATTCCCAAGTATTAAAATTCAGTCATTTGATTCACAGTTTTAAAGAATCATGACCAAAGCCCAGTGAAATTTATTCTAGGAATGCAAAGTTGATTCAACATCTGATAATCAATTAATATAATAGAGCATATTCATAAAGGACAAAACCTGTCACATGATCATCTTAGTAGAGGCAGAAAAAACATTTGACAAAATCCAAAGACTCCTTCCTAATGCACGTATCCAACAAATTAGGAACGGAACGGAACTTGCTCAACCTGATGAAGGTCATATACAAAGCACAGCTAACGTCATATTTAAATGTGAAAGGTTGGATGTTGTGAATAATGCTGTGAAAACGGTGTACAGATGCCTCTTGACAACCTTGCTTGTCTTTCTGGTTTTATTTGCAGAGGGAAAGATCTAAAAAGGTGGACAACACAGTGAGCTCTGGAAAACGGGACTGGGGTGCAGGGTGAAGGTGGCATTTTGGCTTGTTATTTCATACACTTGATGTTATAATTTTTTTTTTACAGCAAGCTTTAGGTTCTGTTTACAATTGGTAAATTATGAAAGCACTAATTGTTATGCATTTGATTTGTTCTGTACTAAGAAATCGGCAGCCCCTTTACCAGAAATACCTTCACGTGTTTTGCAAGAATGTAGGTTGAGACTGAAGGAGAACCCCTCCAAGGACGTCTTTGAGGAGTGCACCAGGTGAGCACCGGTCCGGCCCTACACAGACTGAGACGGGGGCTCCCGGGGGGCCTCCCTGCAGGAGACAAGTTCTTATTGGAGTACTTTCCAAAAGAAAATGGTCACTGTCACTAGGTAGAGCTAAACGAAGGGTGATAATCCCACAGATGTAAATGACACACTGAAATGGGTCACATTGTGGAGAGCCAGTGTGTGCACAGGTTTTGTGGGCCCCTGGCCCCTCAGCTCAGCCTTCTAAAATGCTTGTGTCTGGGATGAAAAGACTGGCATAAAATGTTGTTTTTTAAAGACCTCGGCACTCGCTGAAAATTTCTTTTCTCTGGCTGTTTGCAATGTGGACAGGAAAATTCTAAGTCAGAGCACTTTGAGTGAATCTGGCATCCTTCTGTACATAGGAAGAAAGAATGGTTTCTGGAGTGATCTGGCCTGAGACACATGTGGTCCTTTGTACAGTTAGGCAGCATTCGTGTATCACTTACTCATTCATTCAACTGGTACTTGTTGAGTGCCGACTCTATGTCAGGGACTGTGTCCTTTTCCCAAGGCTGCCGTAACAAAGTCCCACAGACTTAGGAGGCTTCGAACAACAGAACTTTATGCTCACAGTCTGGAAGCTGCAAGTCTGAAGTCATACTCTCTGCAGGGTCGTACTCTCTGCAGACTTGAGGAGAGGGCTCTTCCTCACCTCCTCTTGTTTCTGGCGGTGGCCAGGAGTCCTGATGTTTTGGGCCTGCACCCGCTGCATTTCAATCTCTGCTGTCACGTGGCCTTCTTCCCTTGGGTTTTTGTCCCTGTGTTTTCTCCTTTTCTAATAAGGGCACCAGTCATATTGGACTAGGGCCCATCCTACTCCAGGGTGACCTCATCTTAACTAATTATATCTGCAATGACCCTATTTCCAGGTAAGGTCAGTATACAGGTTCAAGGTTAGGACTTCAACATAGTTTTTGGGAGATGGATTCCAAGTCATGATAGTTTGCTTCTTTGGGTTGAAGTTATGGTAGAGGACAAAACAGCATAAAATGCTGCTGACTTGAGTTTACATTCTTACATGCCCTAAGGAAATATACAGTGTAGAGTCTTCACTTATTACTTATTTTTTGGAAGACATTTATTTAAGCACATACTATGTGCCTGTCATTGATCTAGTTTCCAGGAATAAAATGATGAGCAACAGTGAACTCCTAGGGAGCTTATAACCGAGTGGAGTAACCGAGACGTCGGTATTAGTTGCCAATTGCTGCTGTAACAAATTGCCACAATCTTGGTGGCCTAAAGCAACACACATTTATTTTCTTGCAGTTCTAGAGGCCAAAGGTCTGAAAGCAGTGTCGCTGGGCAGAAATCAAGGTGTCAGCAGGGCCTTGATCCATTTGAGAATGTAGGGGAGAATCCATTTTCTTGTTTTTTTCCAGCTTCTAGGAATACATTTCTTGGCTCATGGCCCCTTACTCCACCTTCAAAACCAGCAGTACAGCATTCTCAAGCTTCTCTCTGCTTCCATCTTCACATAGCCTTTTCTTACTCTGTGTGTCCAAAGCTCCCTCAGTCTCCCTTTTACAAGGACACGTGTGATGGCATTTAGGGCCCACCCAGATAATCCAGGATCGTTTTCCCTCTCAAGCCCCTTAACTCAGTCACATTTGCAGAGTCCCTGTTGCCATGTAAGGTGACAGTCCCAGGTTCCAGGGATTAGGACCCAAATGTGTTTCTGTCATTGTTGAGTCTCCCACAAGTGTAGGGCAGGTTGCCAGTGACCTGCCCTCTCCTAGTCTGTGACCAAGAGAAGAGTGTCCACAAAGACTGCACCTAAAGGCTGAGGGGGAGGCTGAGGGAGCTGGACCAGGTTGGGGACACTAGGAAATGTGGAGGCGATCTTCATAGCCTCCAGAACAGCGCTCAGGTCTAAGGTTGTCTACGGCAGCCGTTTCGAACTTCCCCATCTCCTGACGCCATTACACTATTAAACACTTTTGGATATGTGGCTTATGTTTTTAAAAATAAAAAGACACAAGCATTCTCCTAGCCGTCAGAGCAATGATATCCTATGTCTTATGCTTCTGGAAAACGCTCTGTGGAAATGAGATGTTTTGTTTTTTTTTCACGTGTATTTATTTATTTTGAGAGAGAGAGAGACAACCAGTGGGGAGGGGGCAGGGAGACAGGGGGACAGAGGATCCGAAGCTCGCTGTGTGCTGACAGCAATGAGCCCAATATGGGGCTCGAACTCACAAAGTGTGAGATCATGACCTGAGCCAAGGTTGGACGCTTAACTGACTGAGCCACCCAGGTGCCCCTGAAAATGAAGTTTTTAAAAGGTACATGATGTCTTAGCATTATAACAAGTATAGTACAAATATAGTTTCCTTATTAACCGCCTGCCCACCCCCGACTGACAAGGTCTCAGAATCCACAGAGATCCTCCGAACACATTTTGAGAATCACTGTGCTGTAACACTAATGAGTCCAAGAGCCTGTGAATAACCTCCTTTTACCAAATGAAGTGAAATCAAGTGGCTTCCTCAGATTATTTTTTCTTTTAGAGAGAACACACGCCAGCCGTGGAGAGAGGCGGAGGGAGAGAGAGGGAATCCCAAGCAGGCTCCCCACTCAGCATGGAGCCCCGTGTGGGGCTTGATCCCATGACTGTAAGATCGTGACCTGAGCTGAAGTCAAGAGTCAGACCTTCAACCGACTGAGCCACGCAGGCGCCCCTGATTGCTCAACTCTAACGACCAGTAAAAATGCTGGAGCCCCTTCAGCTACTGGCCTGCTGGCAATCCCCCATGACGACTATGATCTTTTCCCATTCGGAGTTCTGCCTTTGCTTGGGAGACCCTCCCTTCTCCCTTCCTCAGGGTGACTCCTATTCAGCTCAGACGCCACCTTCACAAAGTCTCCCTACACCTCCTTTCCCAGGAGAGGTGTTCCGAGCACACCAGGCACGGCTGTAACAACTCTGGTGGCACTCTTCTCCTAATGGCACGCTATCTTACCAGTCTCCCTGTTTGAGTGGCCAGATTCTTCAGGGTAAGCCTAATCTAAAATTGTCCCTCCAGTGTCTTGCGCACTGCTGACAATCTAGTCGTTAGATGCTTACTGACTAATGAGCTGTTTTAAATGACAGACTATGGGGGCTCCTGGGTGGCTCAGTCAGTTAAGTGTTTGACTTCGGCTCAGGTCATGGTCTCATGGTCTGCAACTTGAAGCCCCGCGTCGGGCTCTGTGCTGACAGCTTGGAGCCTGGAGCCTGCTTCCGATTTCTGTGTCTCCCTCTCTCTCTGCCCCTCCCTTGCTCACGCTCTGTCTCTCAAAAAGAAATAAACATTGAAAACAATTTTAAATGACAGACCACATTCTGTCCCTTACTGACTCTCCAAATAAGAATTTTATTACTTTGGGGCATCTGGGTGGCTCAATTGGGTGAGTGTCCGACTCTTGGTTTTAGCTCAGGTAATGTTCCAAGGGTTGTGGGATTGAGTCCCCTATAGGGCTCTACACCGACCGTGGAGCCTGCTTAAGATTCTCTTTCTCCCTCTCCCTCTGCCCCTCTCCCCACTTGTGCTCTCTCTATCTCAAATTAAAAAAAAAAATTATTACTTCTGTAATAAAATTATAAATAAAACTTTAGAAGCATGACTAATTGCACAAAAATTCAGGAAGTGTATAGCATAAAATAATTCATTGGATGCTTTAGTTTCAATGTTTAAAAAAGGTGGTGTCACATATTAACATTTTCTGTCATATGACTATTATCATTTAGATATTCATTCTAATCTTATATACAAAATGTTTACATTCCCTGCTGAAATACACATGTTTGGGTGTATGCACACGTGTGCACTCCTGCACACACGCACATGCACACACACACACACACACACACACACACACACACCTTGAGTACATATACATAAAAAGAACTTTTGACTTTGGGAGGGTAAACCAATTTCATTTCTTCTGAATTCTTGCCTTCATATTTTTAGTGATAACATTAGAAACTAGTGTGGAATTCTATACTTGCAAACCTCAATATATTTAATTGTGTATAACGATTGATTTCCCATATCCAGTGTTCATGACTGTACTGAACGCAGCTGTTTTCCTGCTGTAATGCAGCAGATGTATAGAATTATATAAAATCTTTTTCTAGATTTGTTCATAACTATTTAAGTGGAGAACCATTTGAAGAATATCAAGAAAGTTCATATTTTTCTCGATTTCTACAGTGGAAGTGGCTGGAAAGGTATGTTCTAATTTAGAATTCAACAAAAACAAGTAGTGACTTCTCAGAATGTGTACTGATAGATGTATACTTTCCCATCTGTCAAAATACTATTAGAAATCTTGGGCTGTATATGGTATTTTTATACAGAAATTATTAATATGTGTTATATAATTTCTTCTGATTTAGTTGACTCCGTTCTGTCTTTTTAAAATGGCCAGTTATGGGGCGCCTGGGTGGCGCAGTCGGTTGGGCGTCCGACTTCAGCCAGGTCACGATCTCGCGGTCCGTGAGTTCGAGCCCCGCGTCAGGCTCTGGGCTGATGGCTCAGAGCCTGGAGCCTGTTTCCGATTCTGTGTCTCCCTCTCTCTCTGCCCCAACCCCGTTCATGCTCTGTCTCTCTCTGTCCCAGAAATAAATAAACGTTGAAAAAAATAAAATAAAAAAAATAAATAAAATGGCCAGTTACGCCTGGGTGGCTCAGTCGGTTAAGCATACGACTTTGGCCCCGGTCACAATCTCACCGTTGGTGGGTTCGAGCCCCACGTTGGGCTCTGTGCTGACGCCTCAGAGCCTGGAGCCTGCTTCAGATTCTGTCTCCCTCTCTCTCTGCCCCTCCCCAGCTCACACTTGCACTCTCTCTCTCTCTCTCTCTCTCTCTCTCTGTCAAAAATAAACAATAATAATAATAATAATAATAGAATAAAATAAAATAAAATGGCCAGTTAGCCCTGTGGGTATAGTAGTGAGAAAATAAAACGTATCCTGGATTCACAGAAGTATAAACCAGTGCACACTGGTTCAGTCTTGTGGTCTGAGCCCTGCTCAGCTTTGTACAAGCCATGTGGGCTCAGTCAAAAGACCTGACCTTCATGAGCATCGGGTCCTTGTTCTGTAAAATAGAGGTAATTCTATAATCTACCC
This sequence comes from Herpailurus yagouaroundi, assembly GCF_014898765.1. Taxonomy (NCBI): domain Eukaryota; kingdom Metazoa; phylum Chordata; class Mammalia; order Carnivora; family Felidae; genus Herpailurus; species Herpailurus yagouaroundi. The sequence continues at coordinate 166,952,183 of NW_024412376.1, read as the reverse complement.
CACGGGGCTGCTGAGGCCACCTGAAAAATGTGTGTAAGATACTCAGCAGTGCTTGGTGTACAAAGTAAGTGTTCAAAAAGTGTTAGCTGCCACCAGTGTCACTGTTGTTTTGATTGATTGTTTAAATTTCCAGTTCTACTTCATGTACATTTCTTTCGAGACGTTGAGGATGAACATGTCCTCTGAGGTTCTTCTCCCAAAGGATAGTGCACTGTAGATCTATCATTTTCCTCTGCAGCTTTCTGACCGGCCCGATTCATAAGTATTTCATAGTGTGGACTAGTTGCTGACCTGTCTTTAATTAGCAAAGATACTTGGACTGTTCCATATGTATCTTCAGTGTATCCGGTAAATCTTCAATGTTGACGTGCGCATCTGCCTCTTAGTGCAGAGAGCTGTGTCAGCAGAGGGGATGGAGTCCCTGAGCACAGGCACCGTGCCCCAGGCACTTGCTTTGAACAGCATGCTTTCATAAATAAAGCAGGACAAGAGCTAGGTAGGCTTTTCTGTTTTATTTTTTTATTTTTTATTTTTTAAATTTTTTTTTTCAACGTTTATTTATTTTTGGGACAGAGAGAGACAGAGCATGAACGGGGGAGGGACAGAGAGAGAGGGAGACACAGAATCGGAAACAGGCTCCAGGCTCTGAGCCATCAGCCCAGAGCCTGACGCGGGGCTCGAACTCACGGACCGCGAGATCGTGACATGGCAGAAGTCGGACGCGGCAGAAGTCGGACTGCGCCACCCAGGCGCCCTGGCTTTTCTGTTTTAAAATAACAATGTGATGTGAGACCTGAAGCTTTTTGTTTTTTTAATTAATTAGGCAACCAATAACAAAGGACACGTTTAGACATTACAGAGTTCTAGGAAGAGGCGGATTTGGGGAGGTAAGTAATGTGTGACTAACCATAAGCAATACTTCTAGAAAAGTAAGATAGCAAGGGAACGAAAAGACGTGCTTCAACTTTACCAATACCTTTATTTCCTCACCGTGTGTTTTGGGAATAATTTTAGCCAACCATGTGAGTTAAGATTGAACTTCGAACAAAAGGTGCTTTGCTACATGCTTTTAAAAAATTCGGAGATGTGGAAAGAAATGTGCTATCATTGTGATTTTTTCTTCACTTCATGTTTCTTATGGAAGCTGTTTTCCTGTGTTTGATTGTCCGATGTTCAAGCTCAGTTTGTCCCGACTGAAAAGATGATTCTGTGTCCATATTGTGGACTTTCTGTTACTCTATTTCCATAATTTAGGACTAGCCTAAAAGCTCACTTAGTACAGGGTATATTATTAAATAGGCTTATTTATCTCAACTCTGTTTGGATGTGTATATGTGCCCCCACACCTACATCAAAAGATACTACACAACATCTAAATTTGGGGAAATCCTGAGGAAACTGTCCACAAATTCATGAGACATGGTCTAAATGTAATGGCTCTCCCAGATAGAGACTATTGTGGGAGGTGGACACAGAATCACATGCAGTTCTGTTTCGGTAACTTAAAGAGGTGTTAATGGCCTCACTATTGGTCTGGAGTGGTCATATTCAGCTCGGGCATTTACAACTGCCCAGAGCCAGGAGCTGTGTGTTTAGTCAGAAGCAAGTCACGCTGGCCACTCGTGATTTAAATCCTGCACACTCCCAAATTCCAATCAAAAGCCTAAACCAGACGTACCAGAATTGCCTTAACGTGGATTAGGAAGCTGGCCTCGAGGCCTTGTGCTGCGAGTAAGACCTGTAGCTGGACGTGGTAAGAAACTGGTCCTCGCAGCCATTACGTCCGGAGAGTCCATGGTACCGACCCTCTGATTCGGTCCTGGAGACCTTTTAGAGTATTTTGAGTGATCTCAACCAAAAACGTTTGCTGTCACCCTGTCGGGATAGATATTTCTGTAAGAAATCCACTCTATCTTTCCGTACATCCTAGAACAGGAAAATTTGCTCTGTTTAATTCATGCTATTCTGCCTTTCGTGATCTCCAAGTATAAAACTCAGATTTTGTCGGAGAACAGACGGAAAGACATTTCAAGCACATGGATCTTGTGTTTACAACAGAATGTAGTTCTAACTGTAGCCATGTGTACATTTAAAAATGGACTCAGTGATAACATGTTTGCAGCTTTTAGCTGTTGTGGAAGACTTGGTGTATTTATGATATTTATAGATTACTTTTTAACACATTTACTTGTGTTTCCAAACAAAAGATTGTGTGGATGAAAAAAATGTTGTGGCTTTTCACAGACTTGTTCTGGATGTGCTATTTGTTACATCAAGTCTGAGCGCAGCAGAGTGAATATCTGTTTCTATTCTGAATACCTGTCAGAGGGAGACTGTGACCCTAATGCAGACAGCCTCAGTGCCTCTTTTATTTGAGATAGAGAGAGAGAGGAGGAGGAGGAGGAGGAGGAGGAGGAGGAGGAGAAGGAGGGGGAGGGGGAGGGGGGGCAAAGGAAGAAAGAGAAAGAATCCCAAGCTGATGTGGAGCTCCATCCCATGACCCTGGGATCACGACCTGAGATGAAATCAAGTCAGACACTCAGCCGACTGAGGCACCCAGATGCCCTGCCTCGGTGCCATTTAAATCCAGATTCCAATGGTATATTTACTTTTTCCAAATGCTAATACTTCTTCCGGTGGGTTTGAAAGGACAAACATTGTGGTCTTATCTCGTCAACTACAGTACTTTCATTTATGCTTGAAGTCCTCCAAAATGGATCTGTAGGGCTCTGGGGCAGAACGGGGGAAAGAGAATTGGTAGCGTCTTTGCGAGCACAGTTGTAGAGACAGCAGAGAGCTGTGGAGAGAGCGTATCTGTGAGAGATGGGCAGACTGGAGGTGAGTTCCTGTTCCATTGCTTCCAGCTGTGTGATCTTGGGCCCACCGTCCCCTTCTTACCCTTAAGGGGGAGATGATCCCTGCTTCCCTGGGTTGTTGTGAGCGGCAAATGAGTGTTCGTCTCCAGCCATAGTGCAGGGTCTGGCACGCTTACCTCTTCCTTCTCTCCCTTTGACTTGGCAGTTTCACTTAAAAGAATTATCGTAAGTTAACGATGGAGAGATATGCCATGGTTTGTGTGCCGTGTCTTAATGATTATATAAGGTTTGGAGTATTCAAATATTGGGAGAAGATTTAATGATGAGAAGAGAGTCCCACTGTAAGATGAAAACAGTATAAAATATTACCTATTCTATAATATAAGGCCGGTTCCCCCTGCCAAAACTGAGGAGAACTCAGGACCCTATACAGCAAATGTGAATGAGAGTCATCTTGGAATTTCAACGAGTTTTATCCTTATTGAGTTTTGTCCTTATTAATACTTTCTGTATTTTCCACAATGAACTTTATATTTTATTATCAAAATCATTTTATTGATGGATTAAAATGATGTGTCTTATATTTGCTTATAAGGTAATTGTGTTTGTGTATGTGTAGCATGTGCCTGTGTTACATGCCTGGGGGCACATACGTGTCTATGGTGTGCAGTAGGTGTGTGTCGTGTGTGTACATGTATATATGTGTGTGTGTGGTTGTGGAGTAAGTGTGTATGGGGTGTGGGTATGTGTCTGTGGTGTGGGCGTGTGTGTCTGGTGTGGAATGGGTGTGGATGTGGTGTAGAGGGTGTGTGTGTGTCTGCAGTGGGGGTGTGGAGGGTGTGTGTGTGTGTGTGTGTGTGTGTGTGTGTATAGGGGGTAGGAGTCTGAGGAAACAGGGTAACCCTGAGCTGATAGCCAGAGGCTGGGGGTCAGGCACATGGGAGCTTATTATTCCCTCCTCTCCACTTTTGTAATTTTGGAAATTTTCTCATAATGTAAGGTTAAGTAGTATATAGATATCATTTTACAACTAAGTAGAATCAATGTATTAAAGGTTATGAATTCTCTGAAATCTATTTTTTTATATTCTTGAACTTAAAAAAAAAAAAAAGGCACCTGGGTGGCTCAGTCGGTTAAGCGTCAGACTTCGGTTCAGGTCATGAGCTCACAGTCGGTGAGTTCGAGCCCTGCTGTGGGCTCTGTACTGATGGCTCAGAGCCTGGAGCCTGCTTCGGATTCTGCCTCTCCCTCTCTCTCTGCCTGTCCCCTGCTCATGCTCTGTCTCCCTCTCTCTCAAAAATAAACATTTAAAAAGAAAAGAAAGATGAATGTATTTAGTTTCAAAAGGTGTTGCTCTTGCAAGAAAACTGAGAAGACCCAGGAGGACCCTTGAATCAAGCGGCTGCCGCGGTCACACGCGAGGAGTCCCTTGTAGCCGTGCCCCCCCCCACCGCCCCCCGAGTTCCAGGAGCACAGCCTCCCTCTCTGCTCACCGGGTTGTGTCTGAGGAAGCTGGGGGAGGAGGGAGGAGCCCGCTCTTAAGCCCTCACGTGTCCGTGAGTGGAGTGGCCTTGGCCCATCACATGCTCTGGGCCGGAGGAATTGACATGGACAGGACAGGGTTTGGTGGTGGTGTTGGTGGTTGGCAGCCTAGAGATGTCAGGTACATACAAAGCTTGTGGTTTCTTCTTTTGGACTAGGTCTGTGCCTGTCAAGTGCGAGCTACAGGAAAAATGTACGCCTGTAAGAAGCTAGCAAAGAAAAGAATAAAGAGGAGGAAAGGTGAAGCAATGGCTCTAAATGAGAAGAGGATGCTGGAAAAAGTGAATAGCAGATTTGTAGTAAGTATCTTGCCTTAGTCTTCTCTGTACGCGGTGTCCTGAGTCCCACCTTCCTGAGAGCACCTGCTGCTGGACTCGCCCACTCTCCACCCTGGGGTTCGCCCACTCTCCACCCTGCGGCGCGCCCACTTTCCAGCCCGGGCTCGCCTACTGTCCGTCCCCGGCTCGAAAACTCCGCAGCCAGGGCTCGCCCGCGCTTCCAGGCTCAGCATGTGCTGGGAACCTGGGAACGTGCCAGGGACAGCCTCTTTCGTCTTAGTGGCAGCCCTCTTCTTTCCAATTCACTTCTTACTGGGCACAAACATAAATGAGTGGGGATCCCACTTCCAGCTTCCGACCTGCTATAAATCTGTAGCTGTCCACCACTGCCTGACCTGTGGTTCCTCTCCACACCCAGCAGTGTGCTCTTAACCAGTGAGGGCCCTCCTCTCCCTGCGGGGCAGACAGCCTTACCCTCTGGCCTTTCAGCCACTCTGACTCCTAGTCCTGAAAGGCACTGCCTCTGGTCCTTCTCTTCTCAGTGGCCTCTTTCTGACACTTGGCGAATGTATTACTGGCCCTCTATCAGCACATTCCAACTGTATGGAGCCTCAAATTCCACCTTCACTGTTTCAGGCAAGGATTGGACTTGTGGGGCTAGGGTGAACCTTGGGACCCTTCCAGGCCCTAGGCTGTGCATGAGGTGGTGTGGTTTTCATCGCCAAACCTGACTTCTTCACCCCATCACCTATCTCCCGTAGCATCTACGGCAACAGGAGGGTCTGCCTGAAGCGGGGAGAGGAAGGTACTTTATGAAAGAATTTGTAGTGTTACACTTACTTCGTCCCGGTCATTCATGTCTCAGTACTGAGGTTGGCTGATTTGTGGTAGGGAACAAATGTTCCAGAACAGGGGCCTGCACAGCCATCCTGTACACTTGTCTCCGTGTATGATAGGTCACTTCTGCACCCATGACACGAAAATCTTTCATAAAATCAGCTCATCTGGGAGTTTCTTTAAATATATTTGTCTAACTACCTTGAAACACGGAAATCCATAATCTAGCTTTATGAAAGGAACATAAACGGTATCTATGGTTTATTCTACTTAAATGAACTATTTTAGTTTCTATATTCGTGGCCTCTCCCAAGGAACCTGGAAGTAACTTCCTTCATCCTTTTTTTTCCCCAACTGAAGGATAATTGACATAATAATATCCTATCAGTTTCAAGTGCACATCATAGTGATTTGATATTTTTCTACATTATGAAATGAGTCTCATGATAAGCCTAGTTACCATATCAAAGTTATTACAAGTTATTAAAAAGTTACAAATATTGACTGTATTCCCTATGCCGTACGTCACATCTCCTTGGCTTATTTGCTGTATAACCAGAAGTTAGTACCTCTTAATCCACTTCACCTATTTTCTGACCCCCAACCCCTCCCTCCTCTTGTAACAAGCCTGTTTAGTGTTGGAGTCGGTGTCTGCTTTGTTGTTTCCGTTTTGTTTTGTTGTGAGTGTGTTTTGCTTTTTAGATTCCACATATGAGTGAAACCATGTGGTGTCTTTCTCTGACTGACTTGTTTTGCTTAGCATTGTCCTTTCTAGGTCCATCCACGTTGCCGCAAATGGCAAGATTCCATTCTTTCTTATGGCTGAGCAATATTCATTCTCCTGTATACACATCGCATCATCTTTATCCATTTGTCACCTATCAGTGGCTGCTTAGGTTGCTTCCCTATCTTGGCTATTATAACTAATGCCACAGTCAACAGAAGGGTGCAGATACCTCTTTGGATTGGTGTTTTCATTTTCTCCAGATAAATACCTAGAAGTGGAGTTGCTGGATCACATGGTGTTTCTATTCTCAATTTTTTGAGGAATATCCATACTGTTTTGCACAGTGGCTGCACCAACTTACATTTCCACCAACAGTTGTACAAGGGTTCCTTTTTCTGCACATCTTCACCAACCCTTGTTTCTTGTCTTTTTGATTCTAGTCATACTGATAGGTGTGAAATGCTATCTCGTGGTGGTTTTGATGTGCATTTCCCTAATGGTTAGTGATGATGAGCATCTTTTTATGTGCCTGGTAGCCCTCTGTATGTATATGTATGTATGTACATTTGGAAAAATATCTGGGGTGCCTGGGTGGCTCAATCAGTTAAGCGTCTGACTCTCGGTTTCAGCTCAGGTCATGACCTTATGGTTTCATAAGTTCAAGCCCTGTGTCAGGCTCTGCTTGGGATTCTGCATCTGTCAGTGCAGAGCCTGCTTGGGATTCTCTCTCTCTCTCCCTCCCTCTCTCTCTGCCCCTCCCCTGCTCACACTGTATCTGTCTCTCTCAACATAAATAGGCAAAAAACCCACAAAAATATCTGTTCAAGTTCTCTGCTCATTTTCTCATCAGGTTTTTTTTTTTTAACATATTTGTATAATTTAGAAAATATATTTTGATATTATCTCCTTATCTGATATATGATTTGTAAATATCTTCCATTCAGTAGGTTGCCTTTTTGTTTTGTTGATGGTTTCCTTCGCTGTGCAAAAGCTTTTTAGTTTACTATAATCCCATTGTTTATTTTAGCTTTTGTTACTCAGGAGACTGGTCTGAAAAAACATTCCTAAGACTGATGCCAAAGAGCTTACTTCCTGTGGTTTCTTCTAGGGGTTCTGTGGTTTTGGTTCTTACATTCAAGTCTTTAATCCATTTTTAAGCATTTTATTTTTTTTAATGTTTATTTATATTTAGTTTTGAGAGAGACGGGGGTCGGGGGAGATAGGGAGAGAAGGCCCATGCATGTGAGCAGGGGAATGGCAGAGAGAGAGGGAGAGAGAGAATCCCAAGCAGGCTCTGTGCTGTCAGCACAGAGCCTGATGTGGGGCTCGATCCCATGAACTGTTGAGATCATGACCTGAGCCAAAATCAAGAGTCAGACTCTTAACCAACTGAGCCACCCAGGCACCCCTCAAGTCTTTAATCCATTTTGAGTTAATTTTCGTGTATGGTAAAATGTAGTGGCCAGCTTTATTCTTCTGCATGTAGCTGTCCAGTTTTTCCAACACTATTTATTGAACAGGCTGTCTTTTCCTGGTTGTATATTCTTGCCTCCTTTGTCATAAATTAATTGATCTTATATGCATGTGTTTATCTCTGGGCTCTCTATTCTATTCCACTGATCTATGTGTCTGTTTTATGCCAATACCATACTCTTTTGATTACTACAGCTTTGTAGTATAGTTTGAAATCAGGGAGCATGATGCCTCCAGCTTTGTTCTTCTTTCTCAAGATTGTTTTGCCTTTTCAGAGTCTTGTGTTGTTTCATACAAGTTTTAGGATTGTTTGTTCTAGTTCTGTGAAAAGAGCTATTGGTATTTCTTTAATGTTTATTTTGAGAGAGAGAATGAGAGAGAGAGAGCAAGTGAGTGTGAGTGGGAGAGGGACAGAGAGAGAGAGAGAGAGAGAGAGAGAGAGAGAGAATCCCAAGCAGGCCTCATGCTGTCAGTGCAGAGCCCAAAGTGGGGCTCAAACCCATGAACCATAAGATCATGACCTGAGTCAAGATCGAGAGTCAGATGCTTAATTGACTGAGCCACACAAGCACCCCAGAACTATTGGTATTTTGATAGGGATTGCATTGAATCTGTAGATTGTTTTGGGTACTGTGGGCATTTGAACAATATTAATTCTTCTAATCCATAAGGATGGAATATCTTTCCACTTATTTTTGTCTTCAGTTTGTTTCATCAATGCCTTATAGTTTTGAGAGTACAGGTCTTTCACCTCCTTGGTTAAATTTATTCCTAGGTATCTTATTCTTTTGATAAAACTGTAAATGGGATGGTTTTCTTAGTTTCTGTTTCTGATATCTTATTATTAGTGTATAAAACTGCAACCTGTTTCTGTATGTTAATTTTGTACTCTCTGATGTGACTGATACCATTGATTAGTTCTAATAGCTTTTTGGTGAAGTCTTTAAGGTTTTCAATGTGTACTATGATGTCGTCTGCAAATAGTGAGTTTTACTTCCTCCAATTTGAGTGCCTTTTATTTCTTTTTCTTGCCTAATTGCTATGGCTAGGACTTCCAGTACTATGTTGATAAAAGTGATAAGAGTGGGTATCTCTGTCTTGTTCCTGATATTAGAAGAAAAGCTTTCAGCTTTTTATCATAGAGTATAGTATTAGCTGTGGGCTTGTCATATATGGCCTTTATTATGTTAAGGTATGTTCCTTCTATACCCACTTTATTGAGAGTTTTTTAAATCATAAATATATATTGAATTTTGTCAAATGTTTTTTCTGCATCTATTGAGATAATCATATGATACTTACCTTCATTTTGTTAATGTGGTATATCACCTTGATGTATTCGTGGGTATTGAACCATCCTTGCATCCCTGGAATAAATCCCACTCGATTGTGATGTATGATCCTTTTCATGTGTTGTTGAGTTTGGTTTAGAAATATTTTGTTGAGGATTTTTACATCTATGTTCATCAGGGTTATTGGCCTGTAATTTTCTCTCTCTCTCTCTCTCTCTCTCTCTCTTTTTTTGTAGTGTTTTTATCGGGTTTCAGGGTGTTTTTATCTGGTATCAGAATCAGGGTGATTCTGGCCTTGTAAAATGAATTTGGAAATCTTCATTCCTCTTCAATTTTTGGAAAAATTTGAGAATAGGTACTAAGTCTTCTTTAAATGTTTGGTAGAATTCACCTGTGAAGCCATGTGATCCTGGACTTTTTGTTTTTTATAGGAGTTTTTAAATTACTGCTTCAATTTCAATGCTTGTAATTGGTCTGTTCATATTTTCTATTTTTGTGTGATTCAGTCCTGAAAAGTTGGGTTTCTGGGAACTTATCCATTTCTTCTAGGCTGTCCAAATACGTTGGTGTGTAATTATTCATATTAATCTTTTATGATTCTTTGTATTTCTGTGGTGTCAGTTGTAACTTCTCTTTCATTTCTGAGTTTAAAAAAGTTAATGTATTTGTTTATTACTGACAAGTCTGGCTAGAAGTTTATTGATTTTGTTTTTTCAAAGAACCAAGTTTTAGTTTCATTGATCTTTTCTATTGTTTTTTTTAACTCTCTATTTCATTTATTTCCACTCTGATATTTATCATTTTCTTCCTTCTACCAACTTTGAGCTTTGTTCTTTTTCTAGTTCCTTTAGATACAAAGTAACATTTTTTACTCCCTGCTTACAGTTGATCAGTGGAACCTGACCTGTACCTGTCACTCATTTCCTCCTGCTTCCCACTGCCCACCCTGACTGGCCCACGATATGATTATGTATGATGAAAGCCTAACACTTTCTATATAACTTATTGTGTATCTAGCCAACCACAAATAGTTAGAAAATAAAAAAAATTTAACTGATACCATTTATAATAGCATCAATAAATATCAAAATCTAGGCAAAAATTTAATGAAAATATGCAAGACTTCTAAACTGAGAGCTAGAAATGCTATTACAAGAAATTGAAGAAGACCAAATAATGTTCATGGATCAGAACATTCATATGAATCAACATATAAAGATATTGCTTCTCCCAAATTGATATATAGATTAAATGAATTAAATGCAGTCCTAATCAGGGGCGCCTGGGTGGCGCAGTCGGTTAAGCGTCCGACTTCAACCAGGTCACGATCTCACGGTCCGTGAGTTCGAGCCCCGCGTTGGGCTCTGGGCTGATGGCTCAGAGCCTGGAGCCTGTTTCTGATTCTGTGTCTCCCTCTCTCTCTGCCCCTCGCCCGTTCATGCTCTGTCTCTCTCTGTCCCAAAAATAAATAAACGTTGGGAAAAAAAAATTTAAATGCAGTCCTAATCAAAATCCCAGCAGGGTGTGTGTGTGTGTGTGTGCACGTGCACACGCAAATTGACCTACATACCAACAGAGAAGTGGGCAAAAAACTTGGACAGGTACTTCACACAAGAGGTTCCAAATGGATAAGTATATGAAAAACTATGAGAAGTGTCTCCTTTATTTGTATGTACAGAGAAATGCACATTAAAACCACAATAAGAGACAACTATGCCTCCACCAGCACTGACTGACGGCACAAAATGTTGGAAGGATGTGCAGCAGCAAGACCCCTCTTGCACTACTGTGGAGAGTGTCTTTAACTTGTATGCTAAACGTGGGTGTTCTACAAGTATGGACTATCAGTGCTCAATGATTAGAGAGCATAGCTTTGATAAATCGTATTCCCAAGTGTCTTTGAAGTTTTGCCACCTATCCACTTTAGCCACAGAAGGTTCTGTCCTTGCAGTACAGAACTGTTGTAAAGTCTTTGATAGGTACATGCCTGAGAAGCACCAGATGCATGATAGGCATTTTCCTGAAGCATATAGTATTTGGGTTTTCTAATTATAAATCTAACATGGGTTATTTGAATAATGTTAGCAAATAGAGTAAATCACCAATGAATGCACAGGTTTTTGTGCTTTGTTTTTTATGTTGCTGTTGTCCTTAGGTTAGTTTGTCTTATACTTACGAGACCAAAGACTCCTTGTACTTGGTGCTGACCATTATGAATGGAGGGGACTTAAAGTATCACATTTACAACCTGGGCAACCCTGGCTTTGATGAGCAGAGAGCGATCTTCTATGCGGCCGAACTGTGCTGTGGCTTGGAGGACTTACAGAAAGAAAGAATTGTGTACAGGTAAGAACAGAATGAACTCCTGGGCCTGAGAGCCCAAGACTCCCACCCGGCTACTGCTGACACCTCATGAGCCTGGGCACAAGGGCTATGGGGCCCCTTGGTGGCCATTTGTAGGGTGTGGTCACTCACACCGTAGGAAATGGGGTCAGTCGGTGGGGGACCTTGGTTTTCTTTTCAGTTCTCTTCCATCTCTCGTAGGTTGGTTTTATTTGTTACGTTGATGAAATGTAGGCAGTTTTACTCATGTAAGAAGAGCCCATTTCCCAGATTCTTAGGCATCTTGAGAGCTCTATTTAAGGTTGTAGACTATGTTTCAACAAAATAGCGTACAATTAAATGCCTCAATATTTTAATATTTTGTGCCTTAGAATTCAGTAAAGAAAATTAAATTTAATTTAATAGGTAGAATTAAATTAGTATGATCAAATATTTAGTTTTAGGGAAAGCAGTCCTTCCTTCCACCTTTAGGTGTGGAGCTCACGGGCTCTGACACCCTTCTCTACCCCTCCCTGCACAGCCCGTCCCTTCGCCTCTGTGTGGCGGTGCACCTCTACGTGGAGACCATTCCCTACAGGAGTTTCTCACCGTGCCCTTTTCCTGAAATTCCCAAGGGCTCTGTGTATCCCCTGCCTTCATATTCCCCATACAGTTGGTCGTGAAATCACCCCTGAATGTTTCCCAGATCATTCTTTAGGGTCACTGGCTTAGTTTGGGTCTTCCATAGGTTACCTGGCAGGCAGACACTTATGCCAGTCTTGCCCCAGTGCCTCCTCCATGAGACCAGTGACAGGCCTTCCTGTGATGTGGATCTGATCCTGTCATGCTGTCCCTAGCTTGGACCCCTGTGGGCCTGGCTCCCCTGACCCTGTGTGACGCCTGTGTGATGCCGCTCCTCACTGACTGCTCCAACCCAGTGTCCTGCTGCTCCCCGAATGGGGACTCCCTGCCTTCGTGCTGGGCACATATTTGCAGCTCACACTCTTCTCAAGCGTCTGCAGGGCTTCATACCTTTGCACATGTGGTCTGCTTGTCGGACGCTTTTTTTCACTGTGGCCCTTCTTCCTTCACTCTGAGACACTGCTGCTCATTGTCCCAGAGTTAGCATGGCAGTGTCCCCTCCCCCTGCCCCCGAGAATGTGGCCCCGAAGAAACTGTGCTGAATCTACTCTGCCTGCGCTCTACAGATGGAACAACAAAGCCTGGATGACAGCATATCTGTTTACAACATGGTTTACCAAATATCTTAAGCCGACTGTTCAGACCTACAGTTCAGAAAAAAAGATTCCTCTCAAAATAATACTGCTCATTGACATTGTACCCAGTCACCCAAGAGCTCTGGTGATGTATAGCAAGATGAATGTTGTTTTCATGCCTGCTGATACAACATCCATTCTGCAGCCCATGGAGCAAGGAGTAATTTCTAATTTTGACTTTTTAGTCTTACTATTTAAGAAACACATATCTTAAAAAATATAAGGCTGTAGACGCCATAAATGGTGACTCTTCTGATGCAGCGTAAATTGAAAATCTTCTGGAGGGGTGCCTGGGTGGCGCAGTCGGTTAAGCGTCCGACTTCAGCCAGGTCACGATCTCGCGGTCCGTGAGTTCGAGCCCCGCGTCAGGCTCTGGGCTGATGGCTCAGAGCCTGGAGCCTGCTTCCGATTCTGTGTCTCCCTCTCTCTCTGCCCCTCCCCCATTCATGCTCTGTCTCTCTCTGTCCCAAAAATAAATAAACGTTGAAAAAAAAATTAAAAAAAAAAAAAAAGAAAATCTTCTGGAAACGATTCACCATTCTGGATGTCCTTACGAAAATGTTTCTTGCCGTGGCTCATGGGAAGAGGTCAGAATATCAATATTGACAGGAGTTTGGGAGAAGTGGGTTCCAGCCCTCATGCAGGACTTTGAGGGGTTCAAGACTCCGTGGAGAAGTCACTGCAGATGGGGTGGAAACAGCAAGAGAACTATGATCAGGGGTGAATGGCTGCGATCTCAGGGTCAAACTTGAACGGATGAAAAGCGCTTCCTACGGAGGAGCAAAGAAAGTGGTTTCTTGAGATGGACTCTGCTCCTGGTGAAGATGCCGTGAAGATGGTTGGAATGACAACCGTCTAAATGGGATTTAGAATATGGCATAAACGTAGTTCATAAAGAGCGGCAGGGTTTGAAGGGACTGACTCCAATTTTGAAAGAAGTTGTACCGTGGGTAGAATGCTGTCAGACGCATCACGTGCCACAGAGAAATCATTTGGGAAAGGAAGAGGCGGCAAATTCATTCTCTTGTTTTGAGAAACTGCCACAGACACCCCAACCTTCAGCAACCAGGACCCTGATCAGTCAGCAGCAGTCTGCGTCAAGGCAAGACCCTCCACCAGCAAAAAGGTTGCAGCTCGCTGAAAGCTCGGATGATGATTAGCAATAAAGTATTTTTTTTTTAATTTTTTAACCTTTATTTATTTATTTATTTATTTATTTATTTATTTTCAACGTTTATTTATTTTTGGGACAGAGAGAGACAGAGCATGAACGGGGGAGGGGCAGAGAGAGAGGGAGACACAGAATCGGAAACAGGCTCCAGGCTCTGAGCCATCAGCCCAGAGCCTGACGCGGGGCTCGAACTCACGGACCGCGAGATCGTGACCTGGCTGAAGTCGGACGCTTAACCGACTGCGCCACCCAGGCGCCCCATAACCTTTATTTATTTTTGAGACAGAGAGAGACAGAGCATGAATGGGGGAGGGGCAGAGAGAGAGGGAGACACAGAATCGGAAGCAGGCTCCGGGCTCTGAGCCATCAGCCCAGAGCCCGACGCGGGGCTCGAACTCACGGACCGCGAGATCGTGACCTGAGCCGAAGTCGGATGCTGAACTGACTGAGCCACCCAGGCGCCCCAATAAAGTATTTTTTAAATTGAGGGATTCATTGTTTTTTTTAGACATAACACTGTTGCACATTTAATAGATTATAGTACAGTGTAGACATAAATGTTATGTGCACTGGGAAACCAAAACACTCATTTGACTTGTTTTATTGTGAGAGTCCCTTGATTGTGGTGGTCTGGGGCCAAACTGCCGTGTCTCTGAGGTGTGCATTACTGGATTGGCTAGAAACGAACCTTTCTATGAACCCAACCTTTCACCTCAGGCTTCCCCTTGCCCTCCGACAGAGCAGGTGAAAGGCGTGGGTTGGCCGGCACTTACCGGGAACTGGAATACCTGTCTCCTCCTCTGCTGTGTCCACAACACCTGCCATCGGGAGGTGCCCACTAAGTGTTTGCTGAATGAATGACTGATGGCATTCAGCCTCTGCTGGTACCTCCCCCTCCTCTTTTAAGCTAAGGACCTGTAAAGCACTGCTTGCATTCTTCAAAAGAAAGGTTTTTGTGGCCTACTTCTTGTCAGAGATTGCCTCTTGACAACCTTGATCAGACCAGGTGGCAGAAAGATGACCTTCCTTTTTGCAGAGGGACAGTACAAATAAAAATGCTTTACTATTTCAAGTCTAAGGTCAGAAGAGAGGAGACACTCAGGTTGGGCTTTAGACCAGCCTTAGGGTATAGCATGTTAGCGGTCAGAATTGAGAGCCTGGGGGCCACCTCACCCTCCTCCGCAGGAGCTTCCCCCGAGGGTGCCAGGCCTTCCGCGGGCCTCTCACCCAACTGGAAATAGCAGGACGGATGCTGCAGCCTAATGGGCTCCCGGAATTCTCTCTACCAGAAGTGCTTTCAGTCGGGGAAGGCTTCCCAGAGGGGCTGGGACTCACCAGGCAGCTTGGGTAGATGGCTAAGATCTGGGCAGAGGGAGAAGGGGTCGTTCTTCCAGGGGAGATGAGCGTTGTGTTTGCATTCTGGAGAAAGTGGGCAGAGGAGTCCATGGAAACCAGAGCAGTCCTAAAGAGAGGAGGAAGGGAGAAGCAAACATGCTGGCTTTTGGGGTGCCTGGGGAGCTCAGGCGTTAAGCATCTGACTTTGGCTCAGGTCATGATCTCACGGTTCACGAGTTTGAGTCCCACATCAGGTGAGCTCGAGCCTCACTTTGGGTGAGTCCTGCTTCTCTCTCCCCTCTCTCTCTTCCTCTGCCCCTCCTGGGATTCTCTCTCTCTCTCTCTGCCCCTTGCTCACTTGCTCCCTCTCTGTCTCAAACAAAAAACATGTTGGCTTTCTGTTGCCTGCCAGGCCCTAGGCTGTGCCTGTTTGTATCTGGTTTTTTTTTGGAAAAGGTTAAGAAGTTGCTAAAGGGCCATAGCATTGTTGAGGTCTTTTGCTGCAGATGTAATTTTCCTGGAGTATTTTGTCTTGTTTGGCTGTAGTCCTCTGCTTTTTGTTCCCATAAAATGCCTGAAACAGCGTAACAACAAGCCACAAACGAAGCGCCAGACTCAGTGTGGCCCAGGAGCACCCCTGGGGCTGGGCTGCCGCACAGCACTCGGGAGGCGGACAGCAGGTGTGAGTAGCATGGTTGTGTGGTTTTCCCGTGTAGTTGTGTCATACCTTTAGATACCTCTACTTACAACATGGCTTTGTCTAAACTGTCCAATGACAAAAAGCAGGTGAATGAAAGAAAGTGTAGATGTAATCTTGAGAGATATGTGATACTTTTGAGTGTGCAGCCTTACCTTCAGTTAAGAAGTCAACCGTTTAATTAAAACAAAACAACGATAGGGGCACCTGGGTGGCTCAGTCGGTTGAGCTTTCGACTTTGACCCAGGTCACGATCCTTGCGGTTTGTGAGTTCAGCCCCGCGTCAGGCTCTGTGCTGACAGCTCGGAGCCTGGAGCCCGCTTCGGATTCTCTGCCTCCCTCTCTCTCTGCCCCTCCCTCCGGACACGCTCTGTCTCTCTCTGTCTCTCCAAGATGAATAAAGGTTAAAAAAATTAAACAAAAAACCAGAACAACAATTAAGGTATTTGTGTGTGCACGCGTTTTAAGTCCAGCTGAGAACTTTCACTCGCAAACTCTCGTGTGACTTTTTTGCCTGTTCATTATGCAGACATGTGAAGGGGACCGCGGGCCTTCGGGGTTTTGAACGTCCTTTAAAAGTTAACTTAAGAACATGGTTTCTACAAAATCAGATGAACTAAAGTGCTTTTAGCTAGGAACACACTCCATGGGTCCATGCCCTGACACCACCTGAATACTAACTTGCAGGCATAACCAATTCCTTATTAAGCAGCACTTGGGTTTCTGGGTAGTGTGGTTGACCCTTGAGCAGCCTGGAGGTTGGGGCATTGACTCCCTTGCAGTCAAAAATCCACAGAAGACTTTTGACTCCCCCCAAACTTAACCTACTCATAATTTACTCTTGACTGGAAGCCTTACTGACGACAAAAACTGTCGATTAACATATATGTTGTATGTTATGTGTATTCTACCTTATTTGCTTACAGAAAAGCAAGCTAGAGAAAAGGAAATGTTAGTAAGAAAATCATAAGGGGAACATACATTTACAGCACTAGACTGTAAGAAAATCCATGAGTAAGGGGACCCATGTTATTCAAGGACCAGCTATGCTTTGTTTCCATGTAAAAGCTTTTCCCAAGACCAGCCTACTAGCAGCTGGATACAGAGAACAACCTTCTCTGTGTTCTTCAGCCTCTCTGGGGATGGCAGATTCTGCTTGCTATCGTTTGGGTAGTGTAATTTCTCTTAAATTACAAGAATTATTTTACATAACAATGTATAGTCCGTATGCAGGTGAATATGGCAAAAGGCTATGAAAATTTTTTTTTTTTAATTTTTTTTTTCAACGTTTATTTTTGGGACAGAGAGAGACAGAGCATGAACGGGGGAGGGGCAGAGAGAGAGGGAGACACAGAATCGGAAACAGGCTCCAGGCTCTGAGCCATCAGCCCAGAGCCTGACGCGGGGCTCGAACTCACGGACCGCGAGATCGTGACCTGGCTGAAGTCGGACGCTTAACCGACTGCGCCACCCAGGCGCCCCAAGGCTATGAAAATTTTAATGAGTTACCTTTTTAAAATGTTTTCAATTTTGCCACTATGGAAAACAGTACGGAGGTGCCTCAAAATATTAAAACTAAAACTACCATATAACATAGCAGTTTCACTTCTTTTTTTTTTAAGTTTTTTTTTTTTTAATGTTTATTTATTTTTGAGGCAGAGAGAGACAGAGCATGAACGGGGGAGGGTCAGAGAGAGAGGGAGACACAGAATCCGAAGC